>NC_090939.1:427186325-427489355 GCF_040938575.1 Ambystoma mexicanum | reverse complement strand
CAAGAGGGAGTATGTCTGGGTCTTCTGCACTACGGTTTGAAGGTCGGCGACAGTAGTGGGCACAATTCAGATCAGCGGCACTTTGCAGTTTCAGCTACTTACAAATAGCAAGACTGCGGTTCTTGGACAACTTGTGGGCTTCCTTCGCTTCTGTGGTCCAGCACTGTGTTGGGGTGGCATCATGCTTGGGAAGTCCTGCTTCAAGGGAGTCCGGAGGATCATCCTGGAACTCAGGTCCAACTTAAAAATGATAAAATTGTTTCTGGAGGTTATGTCCCCCTGCACTTGGTTCCAGCATCTGTGAAGAAGCACAGTCAGCAGGGTGAGGGTTTCCAGGCAAGTTCGTCTTGGGGCTGATTGGTCCCACCAACCCAAGGGGAGAAGTCATCCTATGCAGGTTTCTCTAGTGGATCAGAATTCAGAGCTTCAGCAATGCAGCAGGGCTTCACAGGGCAAACCGATGGTCCAGGAGGTTACAGCAAGCTTCTCTTCCAAGTTCATTTTCGGTTCCTTCGTCCAGTGGTCGACTCTGCCTTCCTTGCAAAATTCCTCACCTCTTATGCAGGTGTCTCCCATTCATTCGCAGCGTATCTGTCACACAGCAGGGTGGCTGTCAGGGACGTCATTTCACCAAAATGCCAGGGGTAGCGGAAGTGACATCACATGACCCTTGACCCCTGATGACATCACAGGAAGTAATGTCATTTGACCCACCCCGAAGTGATATCATGGGAAGCTATGGAACACGACCTTTCACCCATTGTCAAAACAGGGAGTGGCAACACATAGCATTGTACACTACGAAAAATATGGTTACGATATAACTATAATGTGATGTACATTTCATACAAGAATGGATAGCCATATGTTTCGTTAAGATCAGTGTGTATAGGCCATATTACCAAATTACTGTGAATGCAAGCAGACGTCCATGACCAAATGGTAATGATGTGTTATTATATAGCACTTCCGCTTAAGCGCTTTGTATAGAAAAAATATACACCCAATTTCACCCAACCTGTGTTGGTACTCATTTATCAACCTCAGAAGGATGAAAGGCTGAGTTTAGGCGTTTAAGAACAGACTAAATTAGTGACTCACCCCCTGAAGTGTGCCTGAAATAAACCTTTAATGAGTCTATCAATTATTGTATAGAATTCCAGAAAGACACATTATTTTGTATTCCTATTCTTTCTTATTTAGGGCCAGTGCCGAAAGTGTTAGACTTGTGGCACTCCTTTTCTTATTTTTCTTCTTTTTTTTTTAGGGGCCTGAAAAAGAAAGCCAGCCACTCCAGAAGTAAAGAGCCACATGGTGATAGCCACATCCCAGGAGGCTGCATTAAAAACAAAAAAAACAAAAAAAAGATTTTTAAAAAAATAAACTTTTAACAGAGGTCGCAAGGGAGACCACAGAGGTCGCAAGGGAGACCTCAGAGGCCGCAGTTGCGATCTCTGGCAACCCCTAAATGACGTCCCTGGTGGCTGTCCTCCAAGGACAGCAAGCCAGCCAATCACCTTTGGGTGCATTCTAGGAACAAAGGAGACTAAGCACAGGGAGTTTCGGGAACCTCCCTTGCTTCCTGCCCCTGCCAGACACGCTGAAGATTCAGCCTACAGTAAAAACGCACAATGGTAGGAAATATAAATCACTGCCACCAGCCATTAATTGTAGAAAGGGTAATATAAAAATGTTAAATGATAAAGTAGACAAAGGGGATACTAAGTAACCCCTTCAGCACTCCACATAAAATGATGTGTGTGCTGGGTCTGCAAAGTAACAAAAGGTAAGTAAAGTCAATTTCACTTTACTGCTCTTGGAAATAGTAGTTCATCCAAGACAAGGTATTTAAACCTTTAGAGAAATCCAAAAGACTTCTCTGTGACACTACACTGAAGGTGCTGTGTGTCAAAATACAAAAAGTGATGCCTATGGAGTTTGTCAGACTCCAAAAACAAAGAGAATACAGAATCCAAATAAAATAACAACACATGGGTTGAGTGAGAAAAAGAACTCACTCACTCCAAGGTTAAAATTAAAAAGTCCCATAGTCCAGATAAAGAGCTGGGGGTCTCTAAGGTAGAAGGGAATTAACACATATCTGAGAATTCTCCCTTACATTGTCACAACGAAGGAGCAGCACTTGTTTTGTGTGCAGTGACAGCCGGGCGCGGGTGCCGCACCATTCAGCCCATGGGGGCCGTTCAAGAGCAAATAAACAATGATTTTAACCAGGCAATGCAGCTTTAATGACTAGTGTGAAATATGCACCTGTAATTGCAAGCCCATCGCTTCTGGCCACTGCTACCAGGAAAATATTGTGAAGGTAATGGACGGCCGCTCACCAGCAGATTCATCTTCAGGCTAAAATGTAACAAAAACAGTGAGTGTACACTGAAATCAAATACAAGCCCAAAACTAATTATTAACAATGTTGCTTAGCTTACCTCACAACGATCAGGTACTATGATAAAGTTGTTTAAATGCTATTTCAACTGTGATGGTTCATACTTTCAAAACTACCAGCTCAGTTGTCTGTGCTCCATAAAAAAAAAAAAAACATTTATTTGCCCATCAAGGCCTGGACTGCTTTTGGTGTAGGTATCACTTCCAGCCTACCCATTAAGCAAAATGCTGGTCAGATAGCACAGTGAGTAGAGCGCTCGCTTTGACATCCCTGCAGAGCCTGCTGACGCAGAATCGAATCCCGACAGGGCCAAACTTAGCCTTTCATCCTTCTGAGGTCGATACATGAGCACCACACACTGTGGCTAATAATAAGCAGCTCTCAGAAGCCTGAGGGTTTGTAGCGCTACATAAATGCAAATTATTATTATGATCAGTCTGTATAAAGTCTCTCTTAGTACATGCAGCATAAAAAGGACATGAACATTATATAAGAGTTAGGGATTTCACACATTGGGCCTCACTACAAGTTTGCCGGACCGGGACCTACGGTACTGGTAAGCTTGCAGGTACCATAGTTTCCGGACCGGCAAACTACGAGTTCTGTGGGTGGGTGCCACCCGCCTGCCAGGTGTGACCTGTCACAGACCATGTTGGAAGCACCGGCACTGTTATAAACGGTGCCGGTGCATCCAACCACCTCATTCCCATTGAGCCCTAGGGGGCTCAAAAGGGAATGGGGAGCATTTTTTTCCGGCGCCTGCGAAAGGGCAATTACCGGGTCTGGCGGGGCCGTAATGACTCAGTAATTTCCCATTTGCGGGTGGCAGAAAAAAAATGATACCACGTCAGCCGTGCCAGTACTTACCAGCACGGCTACCGCCAGGGTCATAATGACCCCCATTGTCAATCTAGAGGTAGACTGAAGTTGTATAAAGTTGTTTAAATGTAATTTCAACAGTAATGGTTCATACTTTCAAAACTACGAGCTCAGTTATCTGTGCACCATAAAAAAATGTTTATTTCGCCATCAATGCCGGACTGCTTTAGGTATAGGTGCCACCTCTAGCCTGCCCATTAAGCCAAATGTCTAGAATTTCATCCAATCAAAGAGGTGGGAACTGTTATGCTCACAAGCAGAAAAACCCCAGGAGCGTGTGCAGATATAAAACAATTATGTGCGCGGTCCGACCCGGTGCACCAGGTAGTCAGCCACATACAGCCAGCCAGTGTGACTGTCTCTGAGCAAGAGACAAAGTATGAGCAGAGTCGAGTGAGCATCTGCTCATACAGTGTACAGCTCTAGCACTGATTTTAAGTTAACACAGGCAGCCTTGCTAAAATGTAACCCCTGCTCCTCGCCTTGCTCCTGACTGTGGGGGGCTAGGGGGGGTAAATGGCATTATATCCCCATGCCTAAAATTGTGAGCGGGTTTTGCCCCCCCCATGCCCCTATGTCCTATGCCCATGCTGGAGGGGTTGGTGTGATACATTTAATAGTAAGAGCACCATTTTCCTGAGGTATTCAAAGTTGACCAAAGTGAAGGTCATCTTGGTTTTGGATCGAAATATGGTAGTTTCAAGACTCCACAGCACCCAGATGAAATCGTAAAATTCTGGCACATTCCCAGCCGGACTCTCTTCTTCACTGGACCCAATAGTTATGGGGAAAAAGCAAATTGATATGTATACCTTCAAGGGGACTAACAAATAGGTAGCTGGGCTTCAGCCATCAAACATGAGAATGGCAGAACTGGAACCTGTAGGTTGCCTCTAGTGCGGGGTTGGAGGACAATGAAACCATACCTAACAAACAGTTACATATGACATGGCCACTGGGTGTTAAGAACGTTTTTTCTGGGATGCTGAAAAACCTAAAACCAGTATTCTTTAAGTTCTCTCCTTGTTTTGCCTCTTTGGGTTCTCCCCACCATTTCTCTTTTTGGGTTCCTGTCACCGGTGCTTTTTCACGCAGGTCCTTCCCAAGTTCCAATCACTGAAGTTTTCTCTGCTTGGGCCTGTCTTCGTTCTCTCTTTATTTTTTTCTCGATCCACTCCTTGCCCCCTCAGGGATTCTTTTCCAGATTATTCTCTCCAGCGAACTATTGTTGGTTTCTGCATGCTGGTTTTGTCTCTGGTTAACCCCTCCAGGGAGTTCTCCTGTCCTCTCCTCTTTACAATTATTTTCACTCCTTCCACTCTAGGGTTTTTGCATGTTTTGTCATCCCATTTTTGTTATATTATGTCTATCCTTTGACTCACTTTTCGAACTTCTCCTCTCCCCTTGATACAACGTCTTTGGTTCCGTAACATGGTTCTTCTTCTATTTGTATCTCAGTGTTTTCTTTCCCTATCTTGATATCAAATTGTCCTCATCCCCGGACTGTGACATACTGTGTTAATTCTCTCCTTTTCTCCCTCCACAGTCTCCTTTGCACCACAAGGGATAGGGATTTATGAATTTTCTTTTGTTTTCTTTGGTTTATGGCTTCTTCTTGCTATTGTCATCAAACCTCCCTGTACCTAAAATGTCCCTCTCCGTTACCTCCTGCATCTGGTCACATAACTCTGACCTTTGATTTTTCCACTAAATTTCTCGCTCCACTTCACCCTTTTTTGCTGGATGGTATTTTCCTGTGCAACTGTCTCCCTGTGTGCATTTATCTACCTCTTCTTACTTTTAAATGTCTTCTTTGTTCTATCCTACCCTTTCTCAGCACTTCGTTCTGCTTTCCAGCTTGCTAAGGTCCATCTCCTCAATACCTTTTTTAGGGTTCTCTCCCCAAGGCCCTCTTCTGGTTCTTTCCTTTGAATTCTTCCCAGACTCAATGCTCATAGTCGGCACGCCTTTCCTCCCAATTTAACGCATTTAATGCGTTCTCTTCTCTCCTTCTTTCAGTGCTCTCATGTATCTCCTGCCCAATCAGGCCAAAGACAGCAAATCTATGCTGGACTGTATGACTTTCCCGTCTTTGGTCTAGGATCGGGTATGCTCTCAAAAATCTGTTCTGGCCTGATACCTTGAGCCTTTACTTCTCCATAAGGGCCTATTCCAACTTCTCTCTCTGATTGCAAATACCATTTGTTTAATTCTTTTTTTTAACAACTCATCTCTAATTGGTCCATTTGCGTTGTCCAACAGGAGTTAACTTCACATTGTTGGCTCATTTCTGGTCTGCACTGATTTTCTCCCAATGCTCTGGCCATTTCCATGAGGTAGTACTCAGAGGGGGCTGCAGGATTGCACAGTACCCTCTTTGTTATTTATGTCCCCAGATATGCCCTACATTCTCTCTTGCTGCCCCATGTAGTGGTGTGGAGTTTGGACAAATTCTTCCACTGTGTTCAGTGTAGTGTATGTTCGTTTCGTATGAAGATTAGTGAGGTTGTGGTCTCCAAGACTGTGTATTTCTCTGTATTTGGGGTGGGAGTAATGTGTAGGTCTTCCACAGTGGTTCTCTGCAGGACCGCTTCTATTTTTCTCTATGGTCCCTCTCAGTCCATAGTTGATTTTCTAGGATCACCTCCGTCTTCTCCAGCTCCAAGAGAGGGGAACCTTTGGGAGACAAGGCCCTAGTTCTCTTCTCCTTGATATTGTTCCTTACAGCTTGACTTTGAGACATGATATTTTATTTCCGAGCTGTCTTTACGGACCCATGAATACCACTGAAATGTACATGTGCGTTGGCCATCGGGTCACCTTGCAAAATGCACATAAGGAAACGTATCCGGTTAAATTTTCGAAAACATATTTTCGAAATGCCATTTTGTGGAGAAAAAAATTCAGAAAAAAAATTCTGACTGTATTATTTTTATTTTATGTTTTATTTTTGTTTCATTAGCAAAAAAAAGTGTCAATTAAAAAAAGAAAACTGGGTGTTGGGGAACCCCCATTTCAAAAATAAAATTAAAAAAAACATTCAAAATATTTTTTTCGGCAATTTTGTGTTGACAAAATGGCATTTCGAAAATGTGCCGTTCGAAAATGTCACTATAACCCTAAGGAAACAATATGTTGAATTTGAATTTTCAATGAGAATAACCTTTTTCTATCCTTGTCTCATTCTTTTTCCATAAACACACATTTTACAATATACACTACTTAACGAAATACTGGAAGAAACGAAATCCAATTATCATTCTGTGCAGCAGAATATACATGTATACAAAATGACCATTTTATGTTTGCCTAGGTTTGGTATTTAGCGATTATCACTGCCTGTACCAATAACCCCAACAAATGACACCCTTTTAAGTACTTGAAAAATAAAAGTACACCTTAGGACAAAACATGGAACAATGTATTATCTTACCAAAATCAAGAGCAAAGAACATGTCAAAACCTCCGGCCTGCTAAATGCATTGGACAGAGTGTGTGTTCTTCATTCCAGCAGCAATATCTTTCTCGTAATATCATTTTGGAGAATTCTGTTTCTAGGCTGTGAGCTATTTAAAAAGAGTTGTGTGAAATGAGATTTATGAAAGGTGCCAGACAGCCTGCATTTCGAGCTAAAGGCCTCTAATTACCAGAGCTAAGGCACACTGTACTGGCAGTGGCAATTAAAACTTAAAATCGCTTGGATTGGTCCCCAAGACATTCAAAGAGCAGCTAAAAACTCACAGAAAGGCAAAGCTACAAAAACGTTCAACTAGGAATAACAGTGAAGCGGGATAATTACACAAATATTACATTGCATTTTGTAATCATAAACCAAGCCAGTTTTGCCAGCTTTGAAATGCATCTTTATTGCACAATGTTTAAAAAAAAGAAAACAGCTTTAAAACACCATCAAGATATCTATCAAGGCTCTTTTCACTATGTAATACAAATACCGAATGCATCTACACAGATCGATTGTCTCCGGTTAGCTGATTCCTCACGTGTAATCTATTTTACATCTTTCTTATAGATCGTCGGCTTACTCCATGGCCTGACCTTTTTCCATGTGGAGAACATCTGTGATTTATAGTGATTATCTTCAGTGTTACTTGCTGGAATATACTAATCATAAGATAGTTAAAACGTGCAAAACCCTAAATGAAGGACAGGAATCTGGGTTAGCTGTATCGGATGTTGGAGTGGGAGATTTCACAGTCAACAAGAACTGTTGAATTGTGCTGATATTTGTGGATTCACAATGTTCACATGTGCAGAGTATTTTGTAATGGAAAGCGATCTACTTGTGGATACTTAACTTGAATCCGGACCGTTTTGCAATTGATGCTTGTCCCCAAAACGCCACCCCACAAATCAATTACACCATATCGAACATGGCATAATATGCTGCATACATACTGCAACTGATAATGACATGTCTTTCCGAATCTGAAATGCCCATTTCCTCAGCACAAAAAATAACTATTTTGGTCCTTAAGCATCCCTGAGATAGCAGCCAATACATCCACGTGATGTCTATCATTGTGCCACTTGGTGTCACCTTAACATTCAACAAGGCGCAATGGATACGTTTCTCAATTCTTGCTCATACATGCTCTGTGCACAATGTGTGCTCGCATTATGTATTGAAAGTTGAATCCTATTCACAGAGGCGTGCATCATTTCTAGAGTATTAGTGGACTGGTGGTTAGACCAGCGTCATGAGAACTAAGCATTCGCTAGAGCTGTGGGTTCCATCCTCAGAACACGTTGTCTCATAGTATCAATGTCCCTTCCCCCATTAATGATTATAATTCTCTGTGCAACTTAAAGTGCAGTTTGCATTTTCTGTATGCCCTATGCCTGTTCACGTTTCTCAGCTGCTCCTACGCTTACCGCACATCCATGTAAGACTGATTGTGTCTCCCATAACTATAAAATGGAGTCTCTTTATATGTGCGCACTAAGTCTATGCATCTATAATTCCTACAATAGTGAATTTGTGCCAGGTTTCTTAGCACTTCCTTTCCCTCCTGGTACATTGCATGTCTATCTATGGGACTTGCCACACTCTAAAATGCCTAGGGGGTGGCAAAGGCTCATTTTCTTCCCAACAGTCCCCCATTACGTTACTTGTACAGTAACAAATACCTCTGCAGGCTTTCTCCAGCTCACGCATACTCTTCAGGAGTACATATCATGTAGATGCAGCCCCCATCCATGCTAAATCTATCCATACTACCTTATAGTTTTTGTAGTCTGGGGGAGGAACAATGATCATTTGGTAAAGCCTTTCTACTTCATCTCCATAGGGTATGGGGATTATGCAGGGGATGGGCTGGTTAGTTTTTACTTCTATCTCCTTTGTGCGATGAGGTACTTTTGAAACGTCAATTGAAACCATCATCAATGTGCTATTAGTATTTGTATATTTTTTGTATTTATTTTTTTCGTAAAGCGCTCCTGGCCCTGGGGCATCTGGGCGCATGTCTTACAGCACATGGTGTTACACAAAAATATGCAATCATTTTACATAGGTTACAACATGAAGTCAGGCACTTCACAGTATTGAATAAAGGCAGGTACAATAAAACAGGTAGCAGCAAGTGGCAGTGCCACAAAAAGGAGCACAGTAAGATTACAATACAAGGAGGGAACTAGTAGGGGGAAGTGTGGAAAGGAGAGCCCTCTAGTAATCCCTGTCAGGAATAGCTAAGCTTATCAGTGCTGCCTAGCAAGATCGAGTTCGTGGAGCCAACGTTTATTATTACTCTAGTTGGAAGGAAGGTTCGGATCTGAGGAAGGAGGGAAGCGTGTTCCAGAGATTGGCCGCCAGAACAGTTGGAGCTTAAATCTCGGGATGGACATGGTGTGAACTTGAGCAGCTCTTAATGGCCTTGTAGAAGTGTGTGGAGAGAGTCTATTGGTGAGGTACGCTGGGGCAAGATTGGCCCTTGCTTTGTGTGTTAAAGCAAGTGTTTTAAGGGAGATTCTGTGCTCGGCAGACAGCCAGTGAAGGTTACGTCTTGTGTCTGATTTGTGGAGCTTCTTCGGAATGTTGAGGGCAGCCCTAATGGCATTGTTTTGTGTTACTTGGAGCTTATTGATATTTCTGTGGCTGATCCCTAAGTAGAGGGCATTGCAATAATCAATTCTGGCCATAACTAGGGTTCTGGCAAGAGTAATACAGTTGGATGACGTAAGGAAGGGCGTGCACGCAGTGATTAGTTTGCAGGTGTATGCTGACGCTGCTACCACAGCGTTAGTTTGTCTGGTGAAAGATAGTGTGGCATCGAGTTAAATACCTAGGGTTTTCGTATTGTTAGAGACCTTGATAGTGTTGCCATCAATAGTTAAGGAGTTGAAGGCAGGGTCTAACTTGTTAAGTCTAGCGTGAGATCCGAGGATTAGAAGCTCAGTTTTCTCATTGTTTAGGCAGAGTCCGTGGTGCACCACCCAGGCTTGGATTGCTGAATTTTGTTAGTTTCAGAAGGACAGTTTTTCCAGTGTGCTTCAGCATTTCTCTTGGCTTTACGTGGATTTAGTGACTTCTGTGCCTGTCCCATCTTCCAAATATCCATGCTCCTGACTATTGCTTGCAGGTATCAATGGGCACATTTAAGGTCATGGATCTGTCATGCCTGTTTCATCTTATTTTTGAGAAGCTATATGGAGTGGTTGGTCATGCAAGGCGTGCAAGAGAAAACTTGTGAAATGTAAGCCAGGATATTGAGGGTGCTCTGACGACTGAGGAGAAAGTGCTGAGTAAATGTAGATGAGAGTTGTGGGGTGCTGGCCATGGGGGAATGGGAAGCGAGGGACTGCGATGCAGTAGAGTATGGGACTGCAAATTGAAAAAGGGTAGAAAGGGTGCAGAGGACATAAAAAGAGAGGAGCAAGGGAGGGGAGAGATGGGAACAAGAATGGAGTGCAGATGAAATATAGGGATGGTTTGCAGCACAGGGTGAGCAGTGTGTGCAGGGGTGAGAGGGGTGCAGGAAAGACCAGAACACGGGTAGAGTGGTGTAGGGCAGAAATGGCATAGGAGGTGCTTCAGGTTTTGCAAATGAGAGAGAAGTACAGACAAGTGAGAAAGTGCAGAGGGCAATGGATCAGAGGAGCAACTTGGTGTGGTGTGCAGGGAAGGGACTTGGGGGAAAAGGGTGTACAGCAGACAAGAATGTGGAGTAGAGAAGGGTACAGAGGGGAGATTTGTACAAGGAGGAATGTTTCCTCGCCTCATGTTCCCAGATAAAGGGTGCAGTCACGCATGCGTTTTCTTCTAACGCTTGATCCATGCTCACGAGGCCTGAACGAGGACGATTAGAAGTCGTTTGTTGAAATAATTGCAGATATATACACTACCATATCTGTCTGCACATGTATTGGCCTGATAATACACAAATTGGCCCCCCTCTCCCAGGTGCAGGCCGGCATGGGGAGGATCTATTAGAGGGAACGTGGGAGCTCGGGCTTGGCGCTCTCCCACTGCCCCAGCAACATCTGTGCTGCTGTCTGGTTTCTCTCCAGGAAGAGACAGTCACAGCAGGCTGTTCCTGCATCAACTCCCTTTTCACTCAATCCTACCTGCAGCCTAGGTCTGAAGTCAGGACTAACATTAAATGAGGTATATATTCACCTCTGACCTGTCCTGTAGTGGGAGCTGGTGCCAGGGTGCGTGGCATCTTGCCTTGCGAAACAGCATCATGTTATTTGGGCTATTTTAGCAACTTTCATGGGTTTTTGGTGGATGGATGCCATGCGTGCCGCAGACTGATTTTACGCCCTAACGTAAAATGGCAAGTGTTTGCTTGTCTATACCTATTGGTCATTTGCCAGGCACCTCTATTAAATGTTCAGGTACTTGCACGATTTTGCAGCTGCTTCCATCAGTGGGTACCTAATACCACTATGGTGGTGCTTGGTAATGGCCTTTTCCATGGCTACATTAAAGCTCAAATGGTTGGCGTTGCCAAAACTGGTTTTAAAAGAGGGATGCAACTGCATTTTTGGTACCCACCACCAGCTGAATAATGAGTTGTAGACAAGTTTTAATAGAGGCCACCATAAGCCATTTGGGTGACTCAGAAAAAAATAAAGCAGAGCCTTGAGATTCAAAACAGCACTTGTTCCACTATCCATGTAAATCCAGTGAATACCCTGGTGACGAGGTATGATTGCAGCCCATACACTGCTGTAAAGGGGCACATTCATGTTCCATCATTGAGGGATCAAGTAAAATCGGAAGGATTGGCAAATCTCCATAAGGCATCTGCACTTCAAGCGCAGGTGAGAGTATTATAAAAGATCTTTCTAAAGGTCCATCGCTGGGAGGATTTTATACTCTGAACTGTTTTTCTTTTTCTTAATTTTCTTTGGTTTTCTTTCCTTCTTTTCTCTTGTTTTATACAGTGATGATATATGACATTTAGAGGCCGATTCATGGAACAAATGTGCACCGAAATTTGTTGCGCAAGCTGGCGCTAGCGTGAAAAAGCAAGCGCACATGCATGCATGCAATTCATGGAAGGACATGCGCGTGTTTTTCCTGGGATGTACGCCAAATCCGCGGGTGGCACACACGGGCGCACACGTCACAGCAACATCCCGAACGTTGTGCGTGACATGCACAGCGAAAGCGCACAATGTGTAGCGCACACACCAAAAAGAGGGCAGAACACGTGGAATGGGGAACAACGCGTGAAAATGAGGGTGTAAATGGGGAAGTACTGCTGGGAAATACACGGTATGCTCACACGCGCGAGAAAAACATGTATTCATGGAACCGAATACGGATAACCCGCGCACACCAAAAGACACGCACAGGCGTAAAAACATCCGCCACATGAAGGCAGGCGAAAGCGTCCTCGCGCAGTAAAAAGTGCGTGCAAACAACAAACACGTATATACAGCTACGATGAATGCCAACAGTTGAATAGCATTGGAAAAAGCCAAAAGTCAACATAAAGGCGTGGATGTAATAGATGAAAGACAGGAGGAGCATCAGAGAGATGCTGTTGAACAGAAGTGTACTGAGGCAAACCAAGGCAGTGTAAGAGTACGTGGAAATAACTACCAGAGAGACGGGAGGACAGATCTGCAACAAGGACATTAGCAGGAAGAAAAACAGGGGCTAAAGGCCCCAGAGTGTGAAAAACGAGTAAAAGAGCTGTAGTCCAGTAGGAAAACTGCGCCATCAGGCAGCATCAAAGTCCAAGAGGGAGGACAGATACAACGTGCCGTCCAAACGGAACGGAGGGTAGTAGTAGTATAGGCGGACATATCAGGTGAGGACTGGACCATGAGTTGTGCATCTTGGGTCACATTCCTAATGCATCCTCCTTTGCCACAATCCCCAGGGGCTGAACTCAACACATACCAACTTGACATTGTCAACACGTGTCCCCTCCCCCCATCAGTGTGACTTTGACAGCTAAAGGGGGCAGGCTACCATCTACAGCATGAAGTGCATCAAGCACTTATACAGGCAAGAAATGAATATACATCACTATCAGCATCAATAAATGGACAGTTAAAAAATGTACTCACCTTGGAGAAAACATCCATAATCCCCACTAGGGGTGTAAACACAAGTAGTACAGCAGCAGACAGGCCACAGATAGGATGAAAGTCCAATGCCCTTGTATAAATGGTTGTCACACACGGAACCATCCTTTCAAGCCCATGGAAAGGGGAAGCAGGAGTGGCATATGTGTCAGGACCCCAAGCCACAAACACATACACGAGACAAGCTTGAATGGGCCCAGCTGGAACAGACAGTGGATGCTTTCAAAAACCACAAAGCACAACACCGTCACATGAATGTACAAGAGACAAACAATTTTAAACTAATTCAACTAATAAAAATAATAAAATAATAAAAAATGCCCACATATGACCCGGGGAGAGTGGAGGTACAGGGTGCACCTCAACACCCACATGCGATGATGTTGAGATAAAAAAAAACTCCATGGGCTCAACGCCTGCACGGCCCGACCTGTGTGGGAGATAAGTCGTCATCCTGATCACCCTCTGGATGGAAATCAGAAGGTGGACGTGGCACAGTACCCTGACCATGCCTATGTGCAGCTTGCCACTCGACGGCAGCAAGTCTGCGGGGCTGGTAAGCCTGGTCCTGTGCGGCGATGACAAATAGGTCAGCATGAAGCACCTCACGTGATACGCATGCTTCCTCTTGCAAGATAGCACATGTAACACAGAGTTCTGCCTGCATGGTCTTGCATGACATCTGGAGCACGTCCCGACATGCACGTAGCTCAGCCGAGGTGGTATTCTCAAGCTGCTCCAACCTCTCCTCTGACCGCTTCCTCTGGGACATGTTGAGCACACCCAGAGTAGATCTGAGGGATTGATGGTCATTCCTCAGGGCCTTCTTGTGTGCCTCTCCGTGAGCAGCAAGTGCTTGACGCAGAGACACCATTTCAGCCCGGCGTGCCCTGTCTGAGGCCGCCATGCCCAGCCTGAGTGAGCCTGCTGTGGACTGTGCTGCCTGCTTCTGGAGATCCACCTGCCGAGCAGGGGGGAGCACGGATTGGGCCACACGTTCCATGCTCTGAGTGATTCTATCAATAGCTGCACCCTGTTGTTCTGAATTGGCATACATGTATTGATCCCACTCAGTATACCCTGGTGGCGCACGGCCACCGTGTTGCCGGACTCAACCCCTGTGGGGCTAAGGAGCCATAGTCCTCACTGGATCGGCACCGCCCGCGGCTGCAGGACTACATCCCTCGGTTGATGTGATGCCCCAGGCACATCAGCAACTGGTGTGGAGTGTGACCGTGCATCCCAATCCACTACAGATGCAGGTTTCAACACCGTCTGGCCCCTCACTGCAGGTGTCACAGACAGAAGATCGTCCACATCAGAATCACTCACCGTAGACTAATGGACATGACGCGCATTCCAACTCAACATCATTGTCAGAGTGATCATCTGAGCTTGACTGATTGCTAGCCCTGGACACGATGGTCTGGAGCACAAGTGGGTTCTCGCGGCCTACCACCCCATGACCCCCCACTTGTGCTGGGTTGCTGATGTAATAGCAACCTTGTGTCAGGAATGAAATCACCATCCTCTGGCTCCATCTCATCATCATCTGTAAAGTGGAAAAAACAAACATGAGTACACATGTCAGAGGCACATAACACACACACACATAGACATCACATTGACAGCCAACACATGAAAGAGACATGTCACACACAAATGAAATTCCATCATGCATCCTGTGGCATTGATATGCAAACACATCCCAAAAGCAGAAATGGATGTGTGTAAACAACGAAGCCTACACATGTACTGAATGTAGTAAATCACCTCCATCACACACCACCTCTGTCAGGTACATGTCACAGGCAGAAATGACAGATGGCAACAAAGCGATGGCACATACTATAAGCATGTCTGAACCGCCAAATAGCTACAGCTGCAAGTGAATCCAAACACACCCTGACACACGTAATATGCAGCATTAACGTTAATCAACTACATATTAGTAATTCAACAAAAAAGCAGCAGAGGCCACATGTGTAAATGAACACTATCACACACACATAAGTGAGTAGCTGCAATGTTGCACTACACAACAGTGCAACTGCTTGCATATGTACATGTGAAAGTGTTGAAAAACACCCGTGTCCATATACAGCCGTATGGTGATAATGAACAGCATCCTATACATCAAAGCAAGCAGCTACAATGCTGCTTGCTTAGATGTATGTGAAAGCCTACACATACACACATGCAGGCAGCTCCACAGTTTCAGTTTTTACAACCCGATTGGCAGGCTATTGTGAATCTGTGGCCTATGCCAGTTAGTATAGGCCGCAGATTGACCAATTAACTTTGCTAAACATCCGCTAGGGTGTTCGAATACTGAGTACATGTGTCACAGGATGCACCTGTGCCTATGCCTTTCATGACAGTGAAGGGATGACAATCTGACCATACATGCCAGGTCACTTTGAGATTGCAGCAGTGACTAGGCATATAGAACAGTGTAACATGGCTCAGAAGTGGGTTGGTGCAGTGCAGAACATGTGTAGGTTACCGACTGTCTACATCAACAAGTACATTATGTCAATCAATAAACATGAAGGCATTGTAAGGGCAAGGTCAGGCATCACGTGCTATGTGCATGTAATGGGTTGCATGTCTGCAGGTGCCCCCCCATCCCCCTTTTGTGAAAATGCAGATATGCTGGGAGGCATAGCGTGGCACTGAAAGGTTGACCAGAGAACTATGTATTGGCAGACAGTGTTGAGTAGCATCAATTACATCATCTCAGTCAACTGACATCACAGCAGATGAGAATGGGACAGTAAGCAGGACACATGATGAACTCTCTGTAATACACGCATTTGTGCAGAAGTCACTACACCAGTGGAACAGGGTCAGGGGGCCTGAAACCGGGGGAGGCCTGTGCCCCACACAGACCATGACACCCTAAACATTTGTGTGATGCAGGACTGAGCCAGAGTGGGCATGGAATGGATGATCAAGAGCCATTAAATGTATGTCATCATGGACACATACTACTATGATCATCCTGCCAAGGACACATAGGGGCATGCATGGAATGCACATGGAGCATGAATGGGCACTCAGGTCCCTGCGGAGCATCTGCCATCTGCAGAGTCCGAGTGAGACACCCTGCATCAAGGACAAGGGATGTACCCCACAGTATGTGTCTGGAAGGTTGGCAGGGGGAAGTGTGCATGTACACCGGAGCTTTGAACAGGCCATTGTAGTAGTCCAACATGTTACCCATCAGTGCCATGGTGAAATTAGGGTGCAGGGGGGGTGAAGGGGCAAGGAAGCATGCCTACGTGGAGTAACCGCATGCAGGCAGAACACACATGCACGTCAGTCATGCAATGACATAGTCTGAGTGCTGAGTGGAAAGGCACCCCAGGGTACGTGCAGAAGGGCCAGTGAGCAGGAGCATGGACCGGAGGGGAAGCCGTGTGACTAGCATGTGAGTAGGGTGCAAGTGTGGTGATGAAGACAGTCCCTGTCTCCACTACATGTGCAGCATGCTGCACAGCAGGCACGCATTAGTGAAGCATTGCACGACTTGTACATGAGAACCATGTACACATAGCATGTATTGGCAGTCATGCACAGGACATCACACAAGAAACCACACATTACCTGGACAAACACGCAACAACACTCACTGAACAGGGCATCACAATCCAGCATCTCTCCCACTCCTTAGACCAATTCTGCCGGGATGAACTCCGCAGCAATCACCTAGTGCGGAGTGAGTTCTTCCTCCTTAGGTGGTGGCCCGCTGCCAGTCACCCAAGTCATGGCATAATTGGAGGCACGCTTTAGCTTAGCACAGCTTGGGAGGTAATTCCAATGCTTTTTGCACTCCTGAGCTGTGTGCACCTCATGTCCAAATACACTAACACCCTCTGCAACATGCTTTCAGTGGTCCCAACGCTGGGCAGGCATAGTGTGACAATTTGGGCCCAAAAGCATTTCACAGTCGTGTTCCGACACGTAGCCCACAAGGAAGTCCAGTTCCTGCTTGCAGAAAGGCTTCTTCCCTGACGTGCCGGAGGCCAGAGCCGTGTCTGGGGTCCAAGCCACTTGTGCAGGTGCAACCTTCCTCTTCTTGGGCAGTGATCCAGACTCTGACTGGCAAATGCCACCCTGATCAGTAGGGGCAGTGGTGCTGGTGGATTGAACCAAAGGAGTGACAGGTGGAACTAGGACGGAAGCCCTGACTTTCGTCAGTGGCTGCTGGGTGCTCTTGACTGGACCCAGCGCATCAACAGCCACTGTGCCAAGGTATTTGACCGAGACTGTCCTGGCTGGCAGACTCACAGCCGGGTTCGTGTCGGCTGCATCTGCCCATGCAGTTGTCAACACATGGCTGCTCAGGGCAGCATATGACAACACTGCCCCAGGGATATGTGACTCAGTCAGAGCAGCCCTGCGTGCACTTACCACGTGCCTCTTGACCACCTGGAAATCATCCTGGGACTCTTCAGGTGCCAACGCAGCATGCGCTGGCTGACCCTGAGCCTGGGTGGTGGTGTCCACAGCTGCACCTGCAGCTATCACTACCCTTGGGCCCGTGGCAGTCGATGAAACTGACTGCCGGGTCACTTGGGTGGCAGTGTCAGATGCAAGAGCTGCATCTCCCGGAACCAGAGGGGGTGGTGGCATGACTGCACCAACACGTGACAGAACATCCTGCTGAAGTGGCGCACCCCTGCCTCTTCCCCCTCTGCAGCCACTCTGGACACCCTGGAGTCCCCCTACTCCCTGGTCACCCCAGCCATGTCTACTGACCACACCCACCGCGTGGAGGACGCCCAGCTGAGGCGCCCCTCACCTTTCGTGTCCTCCCAAAAATGGCACTGATGTAGTAGTAAAAAAGCACAAAAGTCAAGCCAGCGGATATGCAAATAAGTACACTCAAAAGAGCACAATCCCACCATCAATGTTGGTAACGGTCCCTAAATCAACCCCTCATATCACTGCACATGAATCACAAAAGTTTTTTATAAAAAGATTTTTTTATTAGACTAGAAACATTAAGATCATTCATAAATAATTTAAAGCTCATACATGAATAAGAGTAAATATATAACTTACAACTATATAACACAAATAAAGTGCATAGTGTGAAGAAAGTACTAATTTCAAAAAGAGACTGCTGGGAACTCACTGCCAAAGCACAAGCAGGAGAGCAATCACAATCATCCCCAAATATATCTGTGTCAATGCCAGGTGATTTAACTCACTCGGGAGAATGAAATCTGTCGAGTGGGAAAATCCTGGTCAATTGAACAAGTCTGAATGGTTTAGAGATACATTCATAAGCTAGTTAAATCATAAAATGGCAGGAAAAGAGAAGGATCATTATTTCCAAATGTAGCAGTTCAGTAGTTTGAAAAACAAGAAACTGAAAAACCTCACAAAGCTAAACCCGTACTCTAAAAAATCTAACATGGGATGCTATACGTCAACTACTGAGGTAGCATGCATGAATTAGCACAATTACATAAGAACAGTATAGTACGAATGGCACCATAGAAAAAGTAGTTTTGATGGAAAACACATCTAACTGAGTTGCAGAAGATGTCCATCTTCTTCAGGACGTGGCATTCCCGTACATACATTCTTGAGAATTCATCTGTGTCTTTAGTACACATTCACTGATGTTACACATTAAAAAAGACCCTTTCTACTAAAAGGTAATATCTCAAAATAGAGATAGTAATAAAGCTTAAAATTGAAAAAGAAAAAAACATACATGTAAACAATACAATAATTCATACATCATTCTTATGCATAAAAACAAGTGATCTGAGGATCCCAGAAGGGGACCGGTCCCACATCGCTAGGTCAGGGCATGCAAAGTGACTTGGGGAAGAAAATCTAGTTACCATGATCTCAAACCCTTCGGGGGTGGGCCCGGAAGCTTGGCAAGGAGTCCAGGAAGTAACAGTCTGGCCAAACCGAGGACAGATCTCAAATGAATTTGATCTGTAATAAATATAATGAAAAAGAATGGCCACATGTGGTCATTAAGTTTCTCTGAAATAGAAGTCGAGTGAAATAAAAGTAGCCCAAAAGAAGAGTTAAACTCCGCTCTATGTAAAGATAGACATGTAAACACCAAGGTAAGAAAAACAATTTACCAGAAATGAATAAAAATAATAGGATGAATGATAAGGAAAAAGCCCTGCACCCAAAGAAAAATGTAGCCAGAACAATAATTTTCAAATAAGCATCACCCAAAGTGTTCTCGGTGTACTTGAAACATCATTGTGCTCACCTTCAATCTAACCAGGATCTGCCAATCGAGTACCATCAAATGCTGTTTCTTTAATCTGTGGTACGGCCTCAAGTACACAAGAGGTTCAGAATTTCAATAGGTTCCCAAAAAGGTAAACCTCCTTCAAGGCTAAACATAGTGGTTAAAGTAATGGAAGACACATAAAGCTCATAAGTCGTTTAGTGTGCCCAAAATATAATGTACATAAAATTACATCACTGAACTATATGAGGTCCGAACGAATGGCTCGATCTTAATGATCATAAGGCGCTGAACTAAAACAAGTCTGTGCACAAGAAAGTGTATCTATCATGTCGTGTAGCCTTAATAACGACGCTGCAGGATCTCAACGCAGTAGCGAGTAAAGAGCACTAGCAGACCATGTATATGAAAAACGAAAGAAAGAGAAGTTCAGTCCGGCTGGCTAATACAAATCATTTGTATGGCGGGGTCAAAAGTGATCATGAAGAGCCTAAAAGAACCTAGTCCAAGCACAAAAAAGTGTATCTGACCTGTCCACTCATTATCAAAGAGTAGCCTTTTAAACAGCATTGCATGTCCTTAACACTGCAGAAAATAAAAAACAATGGTGAGCTAACTATATAGTAAAGCAGATTAGGAGAAAAAAAAGAAAGAATATCTGTCTAACTATCTGATGTAAATCACTTACCTCCACAAAAAACGCCATTAGCACCAACACGGGAAGTCGGAAAACACCGGACTTCCTGTATTGGTGTACGTCTAGGGTTAAATACGCTAGGGGGAGTATCGGATCTGACGTCTCATGCGTCTTGACCCGAGTATGCCACACGCACTGCGAAGCGTGTCTAGTGTGACACCATGCGTCGCACAATGTAAATGGAGCTGGACAAAAGACTGAAGCCTGGGGGGCATAACGGGTCTGACGTCTCATGCGTCTCGACCCGAGAGTATCGAATGCACCAGGAGGCATATTTAGTGTAACGCGACGAGTCGCGCATTAAAGCTAGACAAAGGACTAAGACCTGCAAAGCGCCGATGGACATATATCACGTGACATAGCACGTGGTCCAGTGAAAACAAAGCTCGACAAAGGGCTGGAGCCCAATAAGGAGACACATAACTAGAAAAGTAATATGGACAGCAGTCACATACTGTATGCCACAGTGTTTTATCCGGAAGCACAATGGAATCTCCAGCAAAGATGACAAAATAGAAGAAGTACCCAAACTAACGGTGCATCCCGTTCACGGTTGGCATAGCGCATAGTGGGGTGTCAATCAGACTAGACAGAAGACTAATGCCTAGAAACAGTGTCAGTCAGACTGAACAGAGGACTAAGGCATAAAGATACCAATGGGCATATAGAGAGTGGCATTGTATATCGTGCCACAACAATAAAACTAGACCAAAAACAACAACCTCGCAAGTAAACACTTGGTTATGCGAGTGTAGTAGACAATGTTCGGAAGCTACGTTGCCGCAGTCATAGACCAGGAACACCTGTTGCCAATGGGAGTTGTATACAACAACTGTCCTAGGCAATTGGGCTGAAGGGGGTGGGGTACTAGTTGTAAACAGCACCCCTATTTGCCTGCAAGTCTTTATGTGACCCCGGCGAAAAAGTGTCGGGTCACGTAATGCTCAGGCATCCCAAAACTGCAGTAAAACCGTGCACGCAACCCCCGGCAGCCCACGTGTTTGGAATTAACCTCCCGCAGTATGCGGTGACACCGAGGGACATGAAAAACACGTACGCGTGGGACACGCAGGCTACTATGACCTCGAAAATGGGTATGCGATACACAGGGAGACCCGCAGTGGGAAAAATAGCATGAGCGACTCACCGTCTGACTAGCGTGGTAATGAAAAACACGTGTAGTCAAAACCCCCGTCAAAAGAAGTGATACATCCTTGATCCGCTGTGAAGTAGTGATGGTGCGTGAAACAACTAGAAGTAGCAACACACACATCGGTCTCCACAAAAAAACACATACAGCGACCTGCTGGCCCCACCCACCTTTAACCTGTGCTGGGAAATGCCTGCATGTGTTACATCACTTACGCACTTAGGCCCTTTCCTCGAATTACACGGATTAACATGCAGACGTGCTGTTTTTGCACGTGCGGATTCACTATGCACCCGTGCCGGGGGATAACGCCTGTGCGCATCACATCACTTACGCGCTAGGGGCCTTTCCTCGAATTACACGCTGATGTTCTGTTTTTTCACGTGCCAAATCACTCGTTATCAAGCTGGCCACGCAACAACACCCAGAAGACCATGCCCCTGCCCAGAAGGCCATTTTCCTGCTCACCAGAGCCCCCAGATGACTCCCACCAGCCATCTGCTGTGGCCTGCCTGCCTGCTGGCCACGTGTCCTGCTATTTGGTACCTGTACATCAGCCATCTGCAGGGGTCCAGTTGCTGTGACCACCCCTGCTGGAACAGAAGACTCCCGACTGCAGTTCCATCACTCCACAGCCCAGCACCAGGACCTAGTTGCCCACCCACACCTGCCTCAGGGGTTGCTATGTTGGGGGAAACACCATCTGAGACCACTGGCAATCCCCAGCCAGAGATGCAGAGGGTTGCCAGCTTCACAACAGGAGAGGTTGGCATCCTGGTGGAGAAAATCCTTGTGCATAATGATGCCCTCTTCAGAAGAACACGCACCAACAAGGATGGACGGAGGAGGATCAGGGTGGACATTGTGGTTGCCATCAACGCGGAGGGGGTGGCAACCCGCGACCTACCACACGTCCATAAGCGTTGGGAGGACTTCATGTCCAAGACCCTCAGGAAGGCCCGGTGCCTCTTGGACACTGCGGATGCAGTGGGGTGCCGGGTCCGCCTTACCAATGACCAGATGAGGGTCCTGGAATGCATACACCCAGCACTTCAACTCCAGGTCCTCAAGAGGCAAACCCAGAGTCGAGCCGTAAGTGCACATGTGTACTGATTGGATGCAGTGCATGTTGAGGTGTGCCAGGAGTGTGCAGCTTGGACATGTCTGACATGGCCCATGTATGGATGTGTATGTGCAGGGACATAAGCCTGCTGCACGTGAGTCCAGTCATGGGTGATGCACATCAATGGTGTATGTGTTCCAAAGCAAGATACACAAATGCATGTGGAGACGCACACATGTTAGCATTTCTGTTTATGTGCTGTGCCATGGTTGGGGTGTGACACATGGATGCTGGTTCCACCTTCAGTTACGTGCATGGTGTACATGTGCATGTGTGTGTGTTTGGCATGTGTGCAACTCTGATACGCCATAGATGCATGTGACACAGACATGTAGGAAGCCGATTGGCAGATGTGACATAGTTGCCAATGATTGCACTGTGACAGGTGGTGGAGATGTACAGATGCATGTCTATCTGGTGGTGTGTGTGCATGTTTTCGACACTCCCCATGTTGCTTGTGATGTCAGGCTAACCTTCGGATGTTCATGCTGTTGTGTGTGTATGGATGCTGATGCCTGCTGCACCATTCCTGTTAATTTGTGCAGGTGTGTAGGTTCAAATGATAAGTGTGATGGGGAGTGTGATGCCATCTGTGAAGTTAGACACTGCCACTCATGTGCAACTGTCATGTGTGTATCAGACCATTGTACAGTGCCCTGATGCCTGTGTTCTGTCTCTTCCTCTCTACAGCGTCGACTGATGAAGAGGGTGGAGACGGTGCTGTGGAGCACATCGGCAGTGATCCCAAGACCAGCCGGAGAGGCAAGGCCCAGCTCCCCTCCCAGGTAGTCATCTCTTCAGGGAGTGAGGAGTATGGTGCTGCGTCCATGGCCACAGCTGCCGAGGGAAGGTCCAAGAGGCGGAGTTTGGAGGTGGACTGCTCGGCAGCAGTAGGGGCAGCTGAGCCCCCACAGGGGCCTATGGAGGTAGATGGCACAGAGTCATCAAGGTTGGTGGGGGTTTGGTTGAGGAGGAGGCAGTTGAAGGCCCACGCACAGAGCCTGGAGGGAGGAATTCCATTGGTGCTAGTGGTGCAGCCAGGGGCAGGGACAGGAGGCAGCACAGGCCGCCGCGGAGGTGCCTGTGTGTAATCCTGTCCCCGATCCTGCGACTGCATCATCCGGCACCAGCAGGGATGCCTCCATCCAGACCTGTTTTCAGGGAGGGGATGCGCATACAACAACTGGCCTTCCTCTCCCTGCGGACATTGCAATCCATGACCGTATTGAGCCTGTCCTAGCTGGGGTGGCGTTGCGCCAACATGGTATTCGGAATGACGTGCAGGGTTCTCGTCTGGACACTGCACATCATTTTGAATACCTCTTTGGCTGCGTCAACCTACTAGGACAGGTCATCAGCACTTGGTTCATCCGTGTGCTGGAACTTCTTGTGAGCCCCTCCTCAACTGAGGCCCCTTGCGCCAGTCATCCTCTGTGTCATCTTCCGGCCCAAGTATCACCTGGGCACCCTGTGGAGCTGCCCCTGAGCCAGCGGCCAGGCTGGTGGTGGACACATCCCTGCCACAGTCGGGAGTCGGAGGTCCAGCAGGGGTGGCCATCCCACCAACCGGACCAAAGCAAGAGGAGGACGTGCAGGCATCAACAGGTAGGGCATGTGCACAGCAGCAGCAGGCTCAGGGTGGGAGTGATCATGGCTCCGGGCCATCAACATCCCAGGGGCAGGCATCGGCCATCGGGCAGGAGGACCCAGGATTGTGAGTGTCTTCAAATAGATGCGGAGCAGCGGCAGGTGGAGAGTGCACTGCTCACAATGGTCAGGGTGGAGAACTCCATGCACCAGGCATTGAGGGGGGATGTGTGCCTCGAGGCAACTCACAGGGAGTTGGAGGAGGCCATGGCTGCATCCCTGCGAGACCTTGAGGCCAGGGAAGAGGCCCACCTCCAGGACATTGTAGTGGAGTTCGATGATGCCCTGGCCCGGGTCATCAATGAGTGAGCCGTCGGACTAGCCCGCCGCCTTTGTAAATAGTTATGTAGGTGTAGGTTTCCTTTTTTTTATTTGGGGCGCATGGACTATGCCCCGCGTTTTTGTATCTAGTTTTTTATTAGGAAGGATTTTTGTTAGGTTTCCTTTGGATTGTTGGGTTTATGGACCCTTGGATATTCATTTGTAAATAGTTATGAACCTGGATTTACTTTATTATTTGACCTATGGTGGAATGCTTTGCTTTTTTCTTTTTTTTTGGGATTATGTTTAATGAACGGACCCATTAGAGCCATTTTACTTTGGATTTTATTGGTTGCAGCATTTATTTTTTTAAAATAATTTTTGGACTTCCGGACTTGGATTAATTTTTTTTGTTGTGTGCTTTTGTTTTATTCAATTAGTTTATGATTGAATACAGTTTTCTTTTTCTGTACTTTACTTGTGTGGTCTTCTCTCATTCATTTTGTGCATGTCACAATGTGGGTATTCTCAGTCATGTGTCGCCATTGTGTGGGTCTGAGGGACATGTATTCATGGGCATGCTAGTTATTTGTTTTCTATCATGACATGGGGAATTCAATATGGAGTGGTTGGAATGCTTTGTTGGGTGTTTGGACTGGGGTGGCATGGGGTGGGATTTGGGTGGCCATAAGCGCCATGGCTCTGGATTGACATAAATCGGGGCCTGCTTGCAGGTTGCCGTCAATGGGGGTGGGGAACATGAGTCAGGGCCTACTGGCAGGTTGCCGTCAATGGGAGTGGGGTGGGGGACATGAGTCAGGGCCTGCTGGAAGGTTGCCATCAATGGGGGTGGGGTGCGGGACATGAGTCGGGGCCAGCTGGCAGGTTGCCGTCAATGGGGTGGGGTGGGGGACATGAGTCGGGGCTCACAAGTGCATGGTGACATGTGGCCTGCCTGCGGGGCATGCCCAGGGGTGATGGGCTGCCTGCGGGCCACGGGGAGGGCCACTCCCAGGAGGGCCCATACTGCCAAATCACATATAAAACTCCTGCGCACCCCCTGAATGCGCACATCCTGCTCACGCAAGGCTGATCATGTGTAAAACTCCACGTGCACCCCCAGAATACGCCTACCCCGCTCGCGCCTGCAAAATCATGTGTAAAACTCCCAGCACACCCCCAGAATACATGTATCCCACTCACGCAAGGCCTGATCGCGAGTAAAACTCCCAGTGCACCCCGAGAATACACGCAAGCACCCCATTCAGCCTCCCCACGCACCGCAGCCAGCCCATCACCCGAGACCATGCCCCGCAGCCAGCCCATTACCCCTGGGCATGCCCCGCAGTCAGCCCATCACCCCAGACCATGGCCTGCAGTCAGGCCATCACCCCAGACCATGCCCCACAGGCAGCCGATTACCCCTGGGCATGCCCCGCAGACAGCCCATCTCCCTAGACCATGGCCCACAGGCAGCCCATCACCCCTGGGCATGCCCCGCAGGCAGCCCATCACCCCAGACCATGGCCCGCAGGCAGGCCATCACCCGGGACCATGCCCTGCAGAAAGCCCATCACCCCTGGGCATGCCCCGTAGGTAGCCCATCATCCAAGACCATGGCCCACAGGCAGCCATCACACCTGGGTATGCCCCGCAGGCAGCCCATCACCCCTGGGCATGCCCCACAGGCAGCCCATCACCCCTGGGCATGCCCCACTGGCAGCCCATCACCCCAGACCATGCCCCACAGAAAGCCCATCACCCCTGGGCATGCCCCGTAGGTAGCCCATCATCCAAGACCATGGCCCACAGGCAGCCATCACCCCTGGGCATGCCCCGCAGGCAGCCTATCCACCCTACCCATGCCCCGCAGGCAGCCCATCTCCCATGGCCATGCCCCGCAGGCAGCCCATCACCATAGACCATGCCCCACAGGCAGCCCATCACCCCTGGGCATGCCCCGCAAACAGCCCATCACCCCAGACCATGACCTCCAGGCAGCCCATCACCCCTGGGCATGCCCCGCAAGCAGCCCATCACCCCAGACCATGCCCCACAGGCAGTCCATCACCCCTGGGCATGCGCCGCAGGCAGCCCATCACCCCTGGGCATGCCCCTCAGGCAATCCATCACCCCTGGGCATGCCCCGCTGGCAGCCCAACACCCCAGACCATGCCTTGCAGGCAGCCCATCAGCCCTGGGCATGCCCCGCAAGCAGCGCATCACCCCAGACCATGCCCCACAGGCAGCCCATCACCCTGGGGCATGCCTCGCAGGCAGCCCATCACTCCTGGGCATGCCCCGCTGGTAGCCCATCACTCCAGACCATGCCCCGCTGGCAGCCCATCACCCCAGACCATGCCCTGCAGGTACCCCATCACCCCTGCGCATGCCCCGCAAGCAGCCCATCACCCCAGACCATGCCCGCAAGCAGCCCATCATCCCAGACCATGCCCCACGGGCAGCCCATCACCCCTGCGCATGCCCCGCAGGCAGCTCATCACCCCTGGGCATGCCCTGCAGGCAGCCCGTCACCCCTGGGCATGCCCAGCAAGCAGCCCATCACCCCAGACCATGCCCTACAGGCAGCCCATCAACCCTGGGCATGCCCTGCAGGCAGCCCATCACCCCTGGGCATACCCCGCAGGCAGCCCATCACCCCAGACCATGCCCTGCAGGCACCCCATCACCCCTGGGCATGCCCCGCAAGCAGCCCATCACCCCAGACCATACCCGCAAGCAGCCCATCATCCCAGACCATGCCCCACAGGCAGCCCATCACCCCTGGGCAAGCCCCGCAGGCAGCCCATCCACCCTAGCCATGACCTGCCGACAGCCCATCACCCCTGGGCATGCCCCGCAGGCAGCACATCACCCCAGACCATGGCCGACACGCAGGCCATTGTCGAACATGATATTATATTGTGCCTCTTTATTGTATATATTGGCCTAAGCCCAGTCGCTCTGTGAAGAAATCTGCATTGCAAAGTTCTGACCTTAGACCGATTTAGCCGCCATTTTAGGTTCATCCGCCATTTTCATTCTCACTCCAAAGTCACCCTGTGTTCTAAAATGGTGGACAGTGTTCTTCTGTTTGTAACTTGGCCGTCTTGACCTCTTCATGGAGTTAATGCCTAAACGGCCCACAGGCCAGATGTTAGGGTCATGTAAGTAGACCTTGTCCTTCGTTGACCTGTAGATCAAGGATTACCTGTGCCAACGAAACTGATCCGCAAGCATATATTAAGCACAATATTGTTTAAATACTGAATGTGAACACTTGTTGAACTACATTGTATAAAACATGTACGAAGGCTTAATGTTAAATCCGAAGATACACTGTCGCCATTGTGACTTATTTGTATATAAACTGGGAATAATCCATATGCACATAGATGAATAAATTAGAAGTGAACGCAGCACAAACCCCTAGCCATAGGAATAATTAACCTGTAGATGGGCTGGACATCATGTTAGAATTGTATAAAAGAGAGAATGTTCTGATGTACAGTCCCACTCACTTTTCACACCGAAAGGGCTGGTATTCTCTGTGATGTACTGAGGGCCAGATAGCTATCTGACACTTTGTTCCTTTGAAAACTGTTCTGTTGTAGAATAAAGATCTGTGTATCTTTGTAAGCCGTGTTTGTTGTATTTCCTTTTGTGGTACTCAGCCTCGATATTCTCTTTTTGCTTTTACAGATGGCGCCTGAATAGCGACCCTCAAGATTGATGCCAGCTCATTGAAGGTTGACACGGCTATCGGACCGGGATCAGTCGGTGTAAAGGGGGACCCTTTCTTGGATGAGAAGCGATACCTCAGCAGCGCTGCACAACCCGATCCCTGGACGGTGAGCATGTGGTCCAAGTGGGCTTCTTGACGAGGGTCCATATATCGAGGCGGGCAGATTTGCCGAAATCAACAACCATGAGGAAATCTTTGTTAGAACATTTTGTAGTCCGATCGGACCTCCTTACGATTTGATCAGGTGAGTCGTGACCCGATTCTTAAGTATCCTGATAATTTGTTTTGGCGTATTGCACTCGCGAGTTCAATTACTGACCAGGTAACACCAGTATTCTGATGTGCCTGGGAAATTGTCTGCCTGCTTCAGGTCATTATTTCGCAAGACAGACTATCTTTGGAATTTGGCCGACCGGCACCACTGGAGGGGTCGCCGGCATGTACTATGTACTGTAAGCACAGCATTGGTAGTATAGTATTTAATGATATTTGGCACAGACAAACTAGACATGCTTCCGAACTTCAGTGGCCAATCAATGGTAGTTTTGAAATGCCTAGTATTGAATACTTAGAATCTATATTATTGAAGAAAAAGGCTAGACCTGCAGCATTCCATGTATTACAGAATTGGAAGAAAGAAGCTTTGCAGCAGCTTAAGAGTAGAGAGAAAAGTACACGCGTCACCATATGACGAACGCTGAAAAAGGGTTGTTGTATGACCAAAATAAACATCTGAGTCAGTTAGGAATATGGATAGGGCTTTCTCACTTGGTATCCAGAAAATATACCCTTCTAAAGACTTTCATGTTTCTGATAGCTTATTGATAAACTACTAAATGAACGAAGGCATGCTGCCACTGCGCCACCTCCGTATGTCCCTGTTCCTGCTGTTATTCCTCCTCCCATAGTTCCTCCTGCTCCACCTATCGTTCCTCCTATTGTTCCTCTTGCTGTTCCTCTTCCTCCAGTCATTGTTCCTCCTCTTGTCATTGCTCCCCCAACCGTTCCTCCACCTTTGCCTGCTGTAACAGTAATAGCACCTCTGTTGCTTGATGTTCAAAACTTGCCTACTCCCCCTCTTCCAAGTGGTCCTACACCGCTTGTAGTAGATCGGGGAGAGGGATCAAGGGTTGTAACTCGTAATACTGTCTCTCCAGAGAAAAAACGTGAGTTAACTGCGTGGGCTAGGCATTGCATGGAGAAGGGGGAACAAGCTAATGTTTTCGCCACACTTTCTAATATAGGCAATCTTCCTGAGAAAAAAAAATGTATTGAAGGATTAGGAATTCATTTATGTGTAATGTGGAACAGGCTAAATAATATAGATCTCCCACAAGGGTTGAGGGATCTGAATACTTTAGCATTTTCTAGGGATACTGCGGAGAAGGTGCTAGAGAGTGTTGAGAGGGTTCTTGAGTATAGAAGGGAGCTGGAAAGGTTACGGTATGATGATGAAGATGGTGATAGTTTGGACGTTATGTTCATACAGAAACGGTTCCTTCCTTGTCGGAAATCGATAACTGAGGAAACTCGAATTTGTATGAAAGATGCGATTAGGTGGATCTCAGACACGTCGATAATTCCTGTAGAAGTATATGACACTTATAGTCAGTATCCGCCAGAAATGCAGAGGAAAGTGATACAGATAATGGTAGAGTACCTACTGGATGAGTGTGTAAAGAAGAAGACTTGTTGTCCCGCAGAATTATTGAGTATTTATAAAAGGGCTTTTTCGTTTGACACTTCTTCAACTGCTTTAAGGTCGATTTTGCTCTGTTGCTTAGTAAGCGTTCGAAGTTGCCTACTTCTCAGTTGCCTATGAGAGAGGTCCCTCTGACATTTGTCCCAAAAGTAGAGATTCCCGCAAATCCTGCAACACGCGCAGTTGCTCAAGATATTCCTGCACATTATGTGTTGCAGTTTGTTCACGTCCTATTCTCGAGACAGGAAGTGAACATGATTAAACAATCTATTCCCGACATTAGGAAGAATCCGACAGGGTTCTACAAAGAAATAGAGTCTGTCTTGCAATCAACGGAATTCACCTTAAGTGACATCGATTTGTTATTTCCCGTACCCCTGCCTGTCGACTTATGGAAACAGATTAGAACTGTAGATGATGTACCAGGGCTAGGAGATACATGGACTAACATGGTTAGGCTCGATGGAGAAAGGCCAGCTGGCGAAAGACCGCCTCAGGTAATACTAACTTTGCCTGACAGAATAGTTACGAAATTGAAAACTATAATTCCTGAGAAGAGAATTATTTGGGACAAGCTTACTGCCTGTGTCCAAGGGAAGTCTGAGGGTGCTACCAAGTTCTTTAATCGGTTCAAACAGGTATTTTCAGATTTCAGTGGACAGGATTTAGGCACAGAGTCTGGGAAAAGATTATTTGTGGACAAATCTGTGCGTGGATTTCTGTCTGACATCCAGTCACAAATGATGTCCTCTGAGAGAACTTGGCAAGCAACGTCTCAGTCAGAAGTATTGCACATGGCTCAGTACTATGAGAATCGTGTCAATAACGAAAAAGAAAGAGTTTAAAAGGGAAAAGGAGACTTAAAGACAAATGTTCTATTGCAGAAAATTGTTAGAGGCCCTAGAGGGGGTAATTCGCAATTTAGAGGTCAGTACGTTCCACAAGGAAATGCGCCCTTGGGTCCTGTAAACATTAACCAGTGTGCTTATTGTAGACAAGAGGGTCATTGGCGTGCACAACACCTGATCCTACAGCAGAGTTAAAATAACACATTTATAAATATGGGTAGATGATCCAGAGGTCGCCCAGGTGTAGGGCGTCCTGGTAGAGGGCAGTTTTCACAGGATTCACAGCTACCTTTTTCACAGGACAATCAGGCATTGAGTTTGGATAATAGAAACATTTTGATCATCCTTCTGCTACTTACCTCTCTGAAGAACTTCCTTTTGATGACATTCTGTTTCGCTAGGATTGCTCGAAACAGGGTTTGGAACCAACGCCTATTCCCGTTAATCAGAAAGGTCCCTACGTTGAAATGTTAGTGGGAAATAGGAAACATCTATTCTTGATAGATACAGGGGCACCGAAGTGTTGCATTGACCATTTGCTGTTTCCAAACATTCCACTGTCAGGGCAAACTAATGTTTCTGTAGGGTTTTCTGGCACACCAGTTGTCTATCTGGTTTCTTCGCCGGTACCGATTACCTTGGGTCAATTTTCGGACCATTGTCCATTTCTTTTGACTACGAATTGTGGAGAGAATTTGTTGGGGTTGAATCTGTTGAAGGAATTAAATGCGGTAATTCTTTGTTCTTCTGATGGAGTGCATTTGACGATTTCACCACAGCAACTTTCTGTCTCTCAATTCTTGACCAGACCTTTGCTGCCGGAATTCGGTGTTGTTCCGGAGTGTTTGTGGGCTATTGATGATAATGATGTCGGTGTTTTGCAAATTGAATCTGTTAAGATTATTTTGAAACATGGAGTAAAGATGCCACGTATTCCCCAGTATAAGATCTTGGTCGATGGTGAACAAGCTTTGAAATGCATCGTCTACGATTGTGTGCATCAAGGGGTGATTGAGGAAATACAAGTAGTTTGTGCAATAGTCCGATTTTACCCGTGTACAAGAGTGGCGATAATGCAATTCCTTTTCATTTTATAATTGATCTACGTGCCCTCAATAAGATCGTTGCTCCGCAATTTCCAATTGTACCGGTTGTGACGACAATATTATCCATGATCCCGGCTTCAGCTACTCATTTTAGTGTCGTGGATCTAAAGAACGCTTTCTTTAGTATCCCTATACATAAGGACAGTAGATACCTGTTTGCGTTCACCTTAGGGGGACGCTCGTTTACCTTTACCCGTGCGCCACAAGGTTACACGGAAAGTCCTAGTATTTATAGTAGGGCTTTGAAAGAGCCGCTCGATACCCTTGAGTTGCCCTCTACTTGTAGCCTGCTTCAATATGTTGATGACTTGCTTTTAGCTGCTGACTCAGAGAGCGCTAGCAAGGAGGGCACTGTGTTGTTGCTTATTCATTTGGGTAAACATGGACATAAAGCTCAGCTTAAAAAATGTCAATACTGTTGTCAGGAGGTCGCCTATTTAGGCTATCTTCTCTCAAAGGAGGGAAGAAGGTTGATGCCTGAATGGATAAAACTCATTTCTAGCATGTCTGTCCCAAATACGCAGAAGGAAGTTAGAGCCTTGATAGATATGGCTTTTTACTGTAGGCAGTGGATCCCCAATTTCTCACTAGTGATTAAACCAATGTTGGCTTTGACGAAAAAGGGCATTTCTTCACCATTACCGTGGAACTTGGAGCACCAGCAATCATTTGATTTGCTGAAGACTGCATTGTGCTCGGCACCAGTTTTGGGCACACCAAACTATGAAAAGGCCTTTGTGTTGTATGTGCATGAATGTTATGGATGTGCTTTGGCTGTATTAATGCAGGAACATGGAGGGAAGAATAGGCCGTGCGGCTACTTTTCTTCCGCCCTTGATCCTGTAGCATGCACTTTGCCAAGATGTTTGTGAGCTGTTGCTGCTGCTGCTGCTGCGTCTGGAAAACAGAGCACGGGAATGGTCCTAGGCCATGCTTTAACCCTAATGGTACCTCACTCTGTAGATGTTCTATTAAACAGAACTCAAACACAACACCTCACCTCCACACGATTAACGAGATATGAATTGATCTTGTTTGCACCGCACATACAAATCAAGAGGTGTTGTGTTCTTAATCCGGCTGAACTTTTACCATTCCCGCAAGGTACCGCTTGCAGTGACGAAGAGTCACATCACTGCCTTCACACTACCGAGCAAGAGACAAAGGGTAGAATCGATCTGAAAGATACTCCTTTGACAAATCCACAAGGTGAACTGTTTTGCGATGGCTCCTGCTTCAAACTTATGCATGGTACATCCACAGCTGCTTATGCAATCACCACATTGAGCACGGTCGTGGAAACCAAGAGAATCACGCATAACTCCGTGCAGGCTGCAGAGATTATAGCATTGATCTGAGCTTGTATAATCAATGGAGCAATTGGAACAGTTTTTGGCTTCCAACCATATGCAAACTAAAACAATATCCAGTTTGTCAACATCCATTTTGACAAACTTGAAGAAACTAAAGAAATCCCCTGCTGCACAACAGCATGTTTCCTTTTCAAAGATATGTATGTATACAGAGTCTCTCAGTCGCTTGCATATGCTGTCACTATTCACAAGTCACAAGGTCTAATTCTCGACCACATAATTGTTAAAATCGGCATCACAGTCTTCAAAACAGGTATTAGTTACGTATGACTTTCACATCTTCAAATACTCAATGGTCTCTTCATAGTTAACTTTGATGCAAAAAAAATCAACACATATATTGATTTGCACCCTAGAATACAACAGGCTTTGTCCACTGCACACTCTACATCTGGATATGTACCTTCTGACTCAATAAAGAAAACCTTTAAAAAGACAATCAGTAGAAACAGAAACCATAGCAAACCTCTCCAAAATCCCAACAAAAAAAGAAAAAACAAAGCAGGAACATCAAACAAAACAAACACATTCTATGGTCTGTTTAAATTCAGCAACACAGGATTCCAAGATAGCGACCAGGGTGTGAGGACGTACAGCGGCAAGCTGTGTCCCGAGCCGAGACGTACAACACTGGACCCACTTATGAGGGGGACTACCATGGTCCTCCTGGGGTGGCGGTGCCCAGTATAGAAGCATAAAAGAAGGGGGTGATTGTTTCCCTCATCGCCACAAAAGGAGGAAGTGGCACAGTAATTGGGATGCCTCATGACTGTGGCAGAGAGTGGAGAAGGGGCAGGGGATCTCTCTGCCAAAAACTGGGGGCATCAGCACCAATGGAGTGTGAGGCTGCAACTAGACATATCCCTGCACCTCACACACACCGGACGGGAGTAACAAACCATTGCCCTAAGTGCGGGGAAGCAGCATCAGAGGCAGCAGTGAAGTGGCCGAGAGCTGTCTGAATCCACATTCCAGCAAGGTGACTGAATATGCTTTTTCGGCTAGGGAAAAGAAGACACAAGCTCCGGAGGTGGGCGGAGAGGCAGCCAGAGAGCAACCCGGCAATGTTCTTGACCAGGTGCAGGTGAGCTTGCTGAGTCCAGCAGGAAGCAAGGGCACAAGCATAGGAGCAGATCAGAGTAGGGTTGGAAGCAGCCTGCGCCTCACTGCCTGACAAGTTGGACAACCCCACGGCATGCCATAAGAGGCAGGATGCAGTGAAGGTCGACCAGTACGGGATGTGCAGCAGCGGGAGACACAAAGGCAACAGGCGACCCCCCACACTGAGAACTGGACACTCTTGGCATAAGAGAATGAGCACCAACATCTGGGCGCATAAGTTTCAGAGCAGGGAGTGGGCCCTGGAGAAGAAAGAAGGGAGTCCCTGGTCACCAGTCAATGGGTTGGGTAACAGAGCCTAAGGGCCCTAGTGATTGACTGAAGCAGTACTCTGACACATAGGATCACAAATCCCCTGGCAAGGGCAGGGATATTGAGCCCCAAAGAGGGAGCAGGAGGAGGAGATACACTCAACATGGCCCAGGCTACCAGCGAGGGAGGGAAGTTTGGACAGAAACAACCGCAGTATTAAAGAAACCCAGCATCACCTGACAAAGGCCGAAGACAGCTGAGTGTGAGCTAGCCTGAACAAAGGTACCACTCACTGAGATAATACTACACTGGGACCTAGGAGAGCCACTCAGGACCAGTCTGAAAGAAGCCAAGGGGCGGGCGCGAGGTGTGAGGAGAGGTCCAACCCCGAAGAACCGGCAATGATAGGGAGACACTGGGATCAACTCATAGATGCCAGGTCAGAAAGGAAAGCGCACACCGGCTCAGCAGAAGCAAATCCCCTGACTTCCTGAGGGGTTGCTAGAGAGCTACTGGTATCAGCATGGGGAGAAGGCATCAGCCACAACCGAGGATAATAAAGGCCAATGTTTTGGAGATAAAACCGCAGAGTCAGAAGATATGGCTATCAGCAAGAACGATTTGAAGGAGTGCCTCAGGGACCTGTAGTGAAGTATAATAACAACCTTTAAGGAACAATTCACTTCACACCAAGAGGAACTGTGCAGCTCCTTAAAGGAGAAAAGGATCTGGTGGGACAGAATGGGCACTACTGAGCAGGGTTTGGCCAAGCTGTCGATAGACACAAGACAAAACAGTGAACTCCTGGAGCAGTTGGCAAGGGTTTCCCAAAACTTGGGGATACAAGTGGAAGATTTGGACAACTGTTCATGACACTCCAACATTTGGAAAAAAGGTTGCAGTGAAACAGTCAGTGTTACATAATTAAAAGAAGCAGTATAGAAATGTTTCATGGACTTGCTGCTAGGTAACGCGCCCAACGAGGTGGTGATTGACCGGATACAGTGAGTAGTACCCAGGAGAGCGGAAACAGGTTCAAGACCAAGAGATGAGCGCGTTCTATAAGCAGCATTTGATCAGACGTGTGTCACAATAAATGGCTCCCAGGTGCAGTTGTACCAAGATCTGGTGTTCTTGATGCTCTAGAAGCACAGAGACATAGGCCCTGTTACAAGGGCGCTCAAAGCCAAGCAGATTCCGTACAAGTGGGCCTTCACTTTTGGTTTACTGTTCACTTTGGCTGGCTCACAGCACTGTATAACAACAAGTGCAGAAGGTCAGTCATTGTTACACCTAGCGGATGAGGAACATAAAGCTTAGTAGTGGCTGGAGCACTCCCCCCCAAGAGGTATAAGTCAGTGGGACTGGTATAAGGGGCAGGGGAAATGGGAGGGGGCAGGGGAGTTCACCTGAGAAGGCCGCAATCACGATCTGTGGCAGGGTTAATTTGAGACCAGGCCCGGTCAAGAAGGCAGAGGTGATCTTGGAGGGAATTTTATTGGGCTGACAACGGTGGGGGAGGTAAGGATAAATGAGTGGGGAAGCAATAAAAGCAGGCCTGGACGGAGACAGGGAAAGGGAACACATCTTGGAACATGTTCAGAGGTATAGGGATCCTTGGGAAGAGAGCTGTCCCAGGTATAAACTTGCATCGGGCTGTGGGACTAACCCCCGGGGGAGTCTTTAAGACATCCAATCTGGACCTGGTGAAGGAAGGGGGAGAGGTGGGTATGTTATTGAGGAAACTAGTTGGGGAAGTTGTGGGGAGGGAAGTTGGGGTAGCACAGCTAGGGTAGAGGGGGACTCACTGCACCGGGGAAGCCCAGTTTTCAGAACATAGGGTTGGTGCACTGTCAACATGGGGTACCACACATCATAGGGCATGGCACTTAGGATTCTGTCACACAATGTTAGGGGGCTAAATACCGCAGTGAAGCATATGAAATTGGGGATGCAGATCAGACATAGCCACGCAGATATGGTAATGCTGCAAGAAAGGCACATATGGAAAAAGGATAGGGCAATTGTGAGGTTTAGACAGTTCTCACTGATACACCAGATCATGGTGCAAGGGAAAAAGTGTGGGGTGTTAATAAGGCTTAACGATTCACTCAAAGTGCAGACAATTCATACCCAAGCAGATTCGCAAGAGTGGTAACTATTTACAGGTGCGGTGGGCCTCAGAATGGTAACCTTGGTGACAGTGTACGTTCCCAACACAGGAGAGGATGGGTTTTTGAGTGAAGTGCCGTCCAAGCTAGAGAAGTTTGTGGTTGGGGACATCATTCAGACAGGGGACTTTAACATAGCATGGGACATGGCAAAAGAAAGAAGTGCAGGGACCGGGTCGAGCTGTTTAGCTCCCCCCAGGCCAATACAGGATGGATTTGAGGACTTGGCCCTAAGAGATGTTTGGTGGGTTAAGAGGGAGGAGGGGAAATGGTACACATGCTTTTCTCATGTCTATCACACTTTATACAGACTATAGAGCTAGGAGCGATCGCTATATTGGACCATGCACCCATGACGGTAGCTATGCAGGGCAAGGGGATGCGCAGATGACTATGGACTTGGGCATTCCCCCAAGAAATATTACAGGATGTGGTAATGAAGAGGAGCTAGGCAGTAAAATAGATGAATACTTTTAAACAAATTCAACCCAGAGGTTGTCATTAGAATGCCTCTGGGATGCCTTTAAGGCAGTAGTATCGTGAGAACTTATAACACTTAATGTCCAGAAATTGAGGCAGTGCGATGTAGTGGAGAAGGAACTAGAATCCCAGCTGCGCAAGCAGATGCAGACCATAGTGGGGACCGCTGGGAAGAAGAACAGGGAACTTTATATGACTTAAAGGATTAAGAAGCCAGTTAGATCTCCTATGAACCGGGGGTGGAAAGAGCACTGCTGGGGATGAAACATAGGTAGTATGTCCAGGCCAACAAGGAAGATAGGCTTCTAGCTATACAATTAAGAAGGAAAGAAGCTAACCTAACCGTACTATTGTATGCATCAGACAGCCAGTTGGGACAATGATGATGAGCTCAGAGGCCAAAATGGTAACTTTCACAGAGTTCTATAGTGCCCTATACTTCTCTGACCGTCCAGACCCAGGAGTCGTCGAACAGTATCTCCGCCAAGTGCCCCTGCACAAGTTGTCATCTATGGAGAGGGAGCAATAAGAGGAAGACATAAGGGAGGATGAGGTTGTGGCGATAATTAGGGCCCTGCCTAGGAACAAGACAGCAGGAACAGATGGATACCTGTCGTGCTTTTACAAAAAATATAGTTGGAAGTTAAGTCCACTGCTCCGGACCTTTTTTAACTCGATGGGACAAAAGGGGTGTATGACACAAACAATGCCGGAAGCAAAGAAACCCAAAAAAGACCCGACAAAATGTGAGTCATATTGGCCCATTGCCTTGTTGAACATTGATGCAAAAATGTACACAGGCATACTAGCAGCGGGAATAAACCCCATGCTGCCAACCCTGCTTGGGATGGATCAATCAGGAATTATCACAGGGTGTCAGATGTAAGATAACATAAAAGGGTAATACACCTGGTAGGAAAAGTGATGGTAGAGCGGGTTCCCTCAGTGCTAATCTCACTTGATGCTGAGAAGGCTTTTGACTGTGTAGAATGGCCTTCTTATTCGTGATTATGAAACATATGTGGATGGGTTCTAAATTCCTACAAATGCTCAATGCAAATTACAGAATTCCCTCGATAGGCGTCTCAATCAATTCCCAGTTATCCTGAAGCATAAATATCACAAGGGGAACTAGAAAGTATCCCCCCTGTCCCTGTCTCTACTTGGAGCCATTGCCAGCTACAATTAATCAAAACCCACTCATTCAAGGCATACCATTCAGGAGAAAGAGCATAACATAGCAGCGTTTGCGGATGACATGTTGCTGTCCCTGACACCAGTAGAAATGTCGATACCTGCCCTAATTGCAGAACTTGCCAGGATGGAATAGGTAGCAGGACTTAAAATAAATATGTCAAAATCAGAGCTGCTGAGCCTGGGTCTACCAGAGGCACAATTAGATGCTTTGCCCAAATACTCCTTGTTTGCAGTCGCCACCAAAAGTATAAGATATTTGGTGGTAAACATGGTGAACTCGGTGACCAAACTGTACGGAGAAAATTACCTTGCACTACTGGCTCAAGTTAAGGCAGACTTAGGGAAATGGTCACCTCTAAGAATTTCATGGTTGGGTAGGATCACCACGATGATGAAGATGGTGACACTCCACTGGGTGCTATACCATTTCCAAGCGCCCCCCCCCCATCAAAATTCTGCAACTCTTCTTTAAAGTACTCTATAGGATGGTGTCATGATTTATCTGGCAAAACAAACAACCTAGGGTGGTCCTAGAAATGCTGGTGGCACCCAAACATAAAGGGGTGGGTAGGCCTCCTGAACTGCTCTAAATACTATGACGGTGCTCAACTATGGGCAATTAGGGAATGACAATCGGGGGACATGACAAAACTCTGGGCAAGAATGGACAAAGCAGTAGCAGGAACACCATTGGAAGGGATCTTATGGCTACACAGGCGGGACAGACCCAGAACACATATATTAGGCAGGTTCTTGCAGTGACCAGTGATGTCTGGGATTGCCTGATAGACTAGGGGTGTATATCCACAAGCCTGTCCCCTTTTACTCTGCTGTTCGGGAATCCTCAATTCTCCCCGGGGGTGGGGTGAGGCTCGTTCAGCTAGTGGCACATAGTTGGGTGTAAGAAAGTGGCCGACATGGTGACGGGTATATGCATAATATAATTTGAAGAGTGCAAACACAGATGGTATTGACTGAGAAAGACAGGTTGGGGCATTAGCAAGTGAGGCACTGGCTGACGCACCCAGAGATGAAGCTTGTGGCCACTCGAGAACTGACGGAATTTGAAAAGTTTATCACCACACATACTGGGTACAGACAGAAAATCCTCTGAATGAAGAGGTTTGCAAAGGGAAAGATGATTTGAGGGTGTTGCTAAAAAACAAAAAGAGAATTAGGTTACAAAACAGACTGATGATTAGAGAATCTGTGACAGGTCAAATACAATGGGTAGTGCCCTTGTCATTTCGGGGTTGATGTTTCATAATGCCCATGATGCCATAACTGCAACACACAGAGGTTCACAAAAACCTTTGGACATTTTGAAAGATGATGCTTATTGGTCACACATGTCCCAAGATGTTGAAATATACACCAAAGGTGGTCTAGTATGTGCATAGTTTCAACCTGCATCACCTACTCTTAGAACACTGTAGAGGTGGAGCCAAGTACCCCCACTCAAAGCTCCACCCCCATGCTGCCTGTATGCTGGGAACCACAGTGTGCAACACGTGCAGTACCTGTAAGGATGCCTATACTGTTAAGAATCATTGAAGTAAAATACCCGTTAAGGAAACCATATATGCACTCGCGACAATATGATGGCCATTTGAATGAAATCCAAGAGGAAGTATGAAAATGAGCGAGGGTGTGTAGTATGTGCACAGTTTCATCCTGCATCACCTACTCATAGAGCACTGTAGAGGTGGAGCCAAGTACCCCCACTCAAAGCTCTACCCCCATGCTGCCTATTTGCTGGGAACCACAGTGCGCAACACTTGCAGTACCTGTAAGAATGCCTATACCGCAAAGAATCATAAAGTAAGGTAACCATTAAGGAAACCATATATGCATTCATGACAATATGATGGCCATTTGAATGAAATCCCGGAGGAAGTATGAAAATGAGCAAGAAAGGAGATTGGTGATGTCATGTAAAGAAGAACTGACATATCCAGAACAGAGACAAGAGCCTGAAGAATGTAAACATTCCATGAGATCTGAAGACGAATTGATAAAAAAATCAACATTTCGGGCTCGAGATGAAGATGCTCATGGTACAGAAACGATGAAAAAAATGCAAAGTCATTTTACAATTTTACCGATGCAGTAAACACAAGTAGGGAAAAGTATTCGTAAGGCTGGCTACGTAGTGTATAGATTGCGGTGATGCACCAACATATGTGGATAGGAATATAAAGACTATGGATGTTCCAAAACGCACTTTAGCAGAGTCTGGACACTTGAATAGAAAGGCTTTTCCAGTGTGCCATAGTTAGACAATGACTTAATGACAGAGGTGAATTCAAGAAAGTCTTGGCTGGCCCAGCACCATAGGTCAAGGCCACCGTGAGCCTGGATGTTCAAGCAGTAGTTACAAAACATGTGAAAAGAACAAACTCCTGTGTGAGATGAGGAGCAAGAACATTGAAGATGTCAGAGGTTCATCATTTAATAGAATTTTAAAAAGAGAAAAGCTCTGAAACATGGTCTCCAGTTACATGGTCGGATGAAAATAGATACTGAGTTGTGCTGTACCGAAACCAAGAGACAAAGGATGTCTATACTCCCTTTTGTTCTCAGGCACAGAGAACATTTCCAAGGCCAATGTTCAAAGGCTAATTGACTGGCAGACGGCAAGAGTGATGATAGATGGCAGGCTAATTACGTGGGGAGCTATGGTCATGACCAGCCCACCTGCACCTGGGTGCCAGCCTGCATGCTGCTAGCATGCTTGTAATATTACAAGGTGTACAAGGGTGTCAACCAATTATAGAGGGCCACATAATAGAGAGCCCTATAGCTTATGTAACCAATAGGACATTGTTTATGTAATGACCTTCATAATGACTTCGACTAGTGGAGGGCTTAGTTGACCCGCCTGATGTTAGAGATCCAATCACTTTCCCATACAAATATGGAACATATACCTAGATGCTACCTTTAAGCCTATCACTTTCCCAAGTTGTTTTGTGTAGTTTGCCACATAGATTAACATCAATGATGATGAGGTTTTGCTATATAAACTGTATTTTCTATGAAAGATTGAACGGATGTTCGTTGATGTTTGTTATACTCCCTGTTTTAGATAATTGAAAATAAAACAGAAATACTTCGCCAACTTCCTGAATCAGACCGATCATTGATGTTTGAGTATATTCTGCATCCCCATCCATGTTAAAGTATTGCTACCCCTTCTTAAAGGGCCTATTATTGGGTACACAGATTCAGCACCATTAATGAAAAGTGGTTTGAACCTCCCATGATCTGATTTGCAAATCGACTATGTCGGTCCTGTAAAAAGATTAGCAAGAGGAAACAGGTTTATGTTAACAGTAACTTGTATAATGCGCAAATGGGTGGAGTGCATTCCCGCACCATATTGCAGTTCGCAAAAGGTGGCCACATTACTTGTAAATCATCTTTTTTCAAAATTTGGTTTACCTCAAAGGATAGAGTCACACCGGCAGAGTCATTTCACTACTGCATTGATGACCAAGATATGGATGATTTTGAGCGTGAAGAGAAAACGACACACATCTTACCGGCCTTCCTCTTCAGGGGGAGTGGAACAGTGCTACAGGCCAATAGTGGATATGTTAAAGACATTTGTGGCTGAAGCAGGTTCTAGTTGGAATCTACGGCTTCCATTGGTATTAATGGCCATTAGGTCAACTCCCACTAAATCAACAAATCTCAGCCCTCATGAAATATTGACAGGAAGAAAAATGGTGCTGGAACAACAATTACTTCATAAGACAAATGAGTAGGTCCTTTTAAATGCATAAACAATTCATGAATATGTCGAAGAATTGAGGAAGCACTTACACCATGCGTTTGCATTTGTGCAGTGGAATTTGGAAAAGGCAGCTGACGGTGCAAAAACATAATATGATAGGAAGGTATTTAAAGTATACGAGGTCAGAGATCAGGTATACAAATTTAGCTTTGGAAAGGGAAAACACAAGGGGCCTCATTACGAGATTTGCAGTAAAAAGCAAACCTTACTGACATGGAGGCAATAACGCCACATCTGGGTAGCCGTGACGCCATCAACAGCGGCCGATTACGAGAAAGCATGCACGCACGTAGCAGCATGCCGGTATCGTCTGTACCAGCATGCCACTAATGACCCTAAAACTCCTGTTAGTGGCATCGTGTAAAGCGCTGACACCACCTCTGCCTTCGTCCACCCCTAAATAATGGGCACCAGCAATACCGGGCCAAGCAATACCGGAACAGGAAGTAACGTCATTGCGCCGGAACGGGAAATGCTATGGTGGCCATCTTGAAAGGATGTCAAAAAAAGGGGGAATGACCAGCGCCTCTGTGTGCGCAATATCCTATCTGCAAATCGGAGCCAGGGTCTGGCTACAGGTGGCAGGACCAACTTCCCCATAAAAGTCACCCGATGGGAAGAAACCTGTGCAAGCACCATTGGCATGGAGGAGATAGAGGGAGTGGGAGACATGGAGCGAGGAGTGCTGTCATCGGCAGATGAAGGTGAGTGTCCACACAAACCACTGGAATGCAAAGTATGATGATGGGCCAAAAAAGTGACAGTGACATGAGCCAATGCATGGGCCATCACACACACATGGACACATCCCTGACTAGATGTTGTCCCCAGAACCGTCACATCTACATGCATGCACCATGCCAATGCCATACCTGAGACACCCCACAAACAGCGAAACGGCATGTGTCACACTGCAGCCAGTCCACAACACAAAGACATTTATTTATTTATGTATTTATTTATTCAGATTTATTGGGCGCACAACAGCCCTTGGGCATTGTGGCGCTTGTTACAGTGTTTGTTCAGTGCTTTGTAACAAAGATAGGACTAGAGCTTGGTTGCGGGAAGGGGCCATAGAGAACATAGTACATGCTTCAACACTCTACAATTATACATTTTGCATAGAATACACATTTATAAAAGTATACATGGTTGTGTGGAGTACGAATGTAGTGTGTGAGATGTAGGATGTTGAAAAGGTGGGTCAGGGGGGAGTTAGTTGAAGAGGGCAGTTTTCAGGTTTTTTCGGAAGGCTCAGAAGGAAGTTTCAGCTCTGAGGGCAGTGGCGAGGGAGTTCCAGAGTTTACGGGCTAAGAACAGGGATCCCAGTCCCCCCGCCTTGGCCTTGTTGATGTGCGGGATGTTGACTTGGTTGGTGTTGTGTGTTCTGATAGGCTGTGAGGATGTGGTCCTTGACAAGGTTTCTGATAGGTATGTTGGTACAGTGAGATTGAGACATTTATGAGTGATAGTGAGAATTTTAAAGATGATTCGGTCTTTGACTGATAGCCAATGGGCTGCCTGTCTGGCTTGTGTGATGTGGTCCCTTTTCGGGATGCTAAGTACAGCTCTTAGCACATTGATTTGGGTAACTTGGTGTTTGTTTATGTTTTTTGTTGAGGTGCCTGCTAGAAGGGCGTTGCAGTAGTCCAGCTTGGCTCCTATCGTAGCTCTGGCAATTGAGAGGCAGTTTGATTTGGTTAAGAAAAGTTTTATGGAATTCATTAGATTCGTGTTTAGTGCTGAGGCTGAAGCAATGGCGTTTACATGTTTGTCCATTGATAAGGTGGAATCAATGTGGACCCCTAGAGTCTTTACTGATGAGGATACAGGGATGCTGGAGTTATCTATGTCAAAGTTGGTGTAGAGTGGGTCTAACTTGACCAGCGTAGCTTTTTGGCCGAGGATCAAAATCTCAGTCTTGTCCCCATTTAGGCATAGGCCATTTGCAGCCATCCAGGCTTGGATGGTGGTGTAGATTAGATGCAGTGCCTCTGAATCCTGAACATATGAGGCTGATAGGGGTAGCAAGACTTGCATATCGTCTGCATAATTTTTGTATGCAATACCAAGTGCATCAAGCTTATCCATGATTTGCGTGATTTGTTTTTTTAGGTCTAGTAGGGCAGTTTCTGTACCATGCCTTTTGCGGAAGCCAGACTGTCTTTTACCTAAAATGGAGTTTGTTTCTAAGTATGATTGTATGTGGTTGTGGGCTGCCTTATCCAGAATTTTGAGAAGGAAAGGGACGGCTGTTATGGGTCAGTAGTTGTTCGGCTGTGCAGGGTCTAAAGTGGGCTTTTTCAGGAGAGGGCGAACCCAGGTGTCTTTGAGGCTATTTGGAACTATGCCTGTTTTAAAAGAGGAGTTAAAGAAGGTTGTCAGAAATGGGGCAAGGGTTTTAGCACAGTCCTGAATGATCTTTGGTGGGCCTATATCACCTTTACAAGGTGAAGGTTTGAGGTGTTTGAGGAGGTCTATAAGTTCTGGTTCAGAGATGTCTTTGAATGCGAATTTGGGTGAGTTGGGAATTTTGTGCTGAGGGGTGATGGGAGTAGGACAGAGTTGGCATGGTAGTGCATTATAGTGATCCAAGATTTTCTTTTGAAGGAGGTCTATTTTGTTGAGCATTGCAGCTTGTATGCTTGCACACCAGGCTTCGTCTTTGGTGATTTTGTCGGTGCTAGTGGGAGTAGTGGTGAATTCATTGAAGACGGTGAATAATTCCTTAGTTTGGGAGTTGCCATTTGTTATTCTTAGATTGCAGCCGTTAGATTTAGCAGTGATGATGGCTTGTTTGTATGGCATGTCACACAGCATACACCACCTTACACATGTGTGAACCAGACGTATGCCTGAATAACCTCCCATATAGCAAGCAACCTATTTGTCACAACTCCAAGACAGCAAATCATCAAATGTGTACAACTGCTATAATAGCAATGTTTGCATGATGCATGTACAACCATCACTGATGCTGTCCCTCTCTCGGTCCCCCGCAGGTTCAGATTCCAACAGCGATACTGAGGACATAGCTACACATGCCATTACTCCATCAAAGAAGGCCAGGGGCAGGGAAGACAGCAACTTGCCTACCACATCTAAGGGCCTAGGAAAGCAACAACAACCACCGAAGGCAAAGCCGACACAGGATGGCAAGGCAAAGGGGCGGCAAAGGACAGCCGCAAAACCAACAGTGGCTATACCAGTGGAATCCACTGAACCTGAGACACTGGCAGATGGGATCCTGTCTGCTGCAAACAGCTCCGTAGGGGAGCCAGCTGCCACAGCACCCCAGAGTGGCGATGAAGGACAGTGCCAGGCAGAGGTATGTGTCACTGAGGACGACAACCTGTCAACGGAAGTGGTAGGCACACCCAGCCCCGAAAAACACCCCAGCACACCCCAATGAGCACCCCCACTAGCATCACACTCGACCAGTCTGGAGCGAGGCAATACCAGAGGCCTGGAGCCCAACAGAGGACCCACCTGCATTGGCCGCCTTGGCAGATGTCCCATCCACCTCAGCAGGTGTCCGGGACCAAGAGAGGCGCGAGGGGCGGCAGCAGGAGCTGACAGGGATCATGAAACAGTACATTTCAGATGGTGCCCTGACAAGGCAGGAGGCCTGTGAGAACACTGCGGCCATGAAATGGGCCATTGAGTCAAGCCCCATGCGCATTTGTGAGGAGTTGTCGGCAGTGAGGCAGTGGGTATGTGTGAGGTGGAGGGTTAAAGCACTTTGTTCATGTTACCTGTTCAATACACCCGTTTTGTATAAAAAAATCACATGACTGGACTCGGTTATTGTGTATGTGTGCTTTATTGGATTACAGTGCACAGTGTCCATGTACCCCCACACCCAGTGGCCAGAGTCCCACATCCATGGCACCCTCTGCATCCATGTGTCTTAGAAATATTGGCCTATCACAGACTGGCGCACAGCATGTCCCTCCTGTGCATCGCCACCTGGCTGATGTGCAACCCCTTCTTCTTCATCATCTTCATCCTCACCTGGTGGTTGCTGTTCAATGTCAGGGGGCAGAGGCACATTCCGTTGGATGCACATGTTGTGCAGCATGGCACATGCCATGATGATCTTGGGCACCTTCTCATGCCCGTATATGAGTGCCCCATCGACCTGCTGAGGCAGCGAAACCGTGCCTTCAACAGGCCAAAGGTCTGCTCGATCACAACACGGGTACGGGTATGGGCCTGATTGTAGTCCTCTTTGTGCCTGTTCTGCGGTTTCCGGGTGGCGGAGAGGAGTCACGGCTTCAAGGGATAGCCAGCATGGTGCAAAATAAGGTATGTGTGAGTCAATTCCTAACATGACACCTGTACTTATCACTCTCATGCCTGCAGATATTCGTTGTTCACATGCACATGTCCCTGGATGTATGCACACATTTTAACTTGCCACAATGTGTGCTGTCCATTGGTCTACAGGTGTGGGTTGTGTCATCCAGATTATGCAGGGTGTCCAATTCCTTGCTGGTGTTCATGCACTGTGGATGCCTACCGCTGTATTTGCTATCATCTATGTGATGTGGAGTGATTTGTTTATTTTTTTACTAGCAGCATTGGCACATGTCTCATCATGATTAGTCATTCAGCGCTTATAATTCCCATGGTGACATGCAGCGTTACTGTGGTGGTGGACCAGTGAAAAGCAGTGTATTCCCTTGGTGGAATTGATTTGTGCACATTCATGGATGCATCTCCTGTGTTGTGTTTTGCTGCGGTCATTTACATTGTGCATACTCACAGCATGTTGCTGCATTGTGTTACCGAGGATAAGGTCTGATGATGTGCAGTGGACGTGTTGTGGGATGTGGGATGTGGGCTGGTTTCAAGTCAGGAATATTGTCATTGGTGTGCAGCTTCCATCATTTCTATGAGGTTTAGGTGTCATGTTCAGTTTGGGATGCTTTGGAGCACAGTGTTTTGCAGTATGGGCACTGTCCAGTCACCACCCCAATCACACCTCAGTGTATTACACTGCCATGTGCCTGCCATGCAACTCACCAAGCATCCAGGCACATCATCCAGCATGTCACTCCGTGTAGCGCGGTAGCATGGAGTTATGCAGAACCATTGAATCATGAGTTGATCCGGAATATCAGGCACAACAATGTGTGAAGAATCTGCTGAAGTCACATACCATCTGCACACTGACGGAGTGGTATAGCTTACGATTGCAGTACGCCACCTCCATCGCATGTGGGACCACCAATTCCACATGGGTGCAGTCGAGGGCACTGATACAATTTGGCTTGCCTGCCAGTGCATGGAAGACAATTTTTGTGTCAGAGATCTCCTGGGCTTTCCGTGATAGGGATATGTAGTCGCTTGAGTGCTTCAGGAGGGCATCCAGCACTTGGTTCAGCATGTGTGAAAAAAAAGGTTGTGATATGCCATGCATCTGCCCACTGTGTGCTGGTAGGTGCCTGTGGCCAGGAAGTGGAGCACAGACACTACCTTCAGTAGAGGGGGGATGGCGGTGCGTATTTCAATCAGGCTGACAATGTCATTGTGTATCATGTCCACAATGGTGGTGATGGTGTCACGGTCCAGGTGGTACAGGGTGTGGATCTGCTCAGGCGTTAGGTTGAAAGGACTGGCTCTGATGACGAGGGATTGGAGCCTGCCTGCGTGGTACTACTGGCTGCACTGGTGGGGCTTGCTGCACCTGTCTCACCCACATTCTCCTCCTGAGTCTCCTCTGTGGTGCCTGTTGTAGTTGTTGCTCATGGTGTAGCAATGCAAGCATGTCCTCCAGCCCAAATATCGCAACTACAAGTGGGATCATTTTGGTGTGTCAAGGGGTGTGGTGTGTGGGTGTGCTGCTTTTGTGCTGGGCCAGACTCCATTGCCTCCACCTGTGCTGATTTTGTGCATTTGTGGCAGTTGGCAACACTGCACATTGCTGTTAGCGGGTGATTCACGAAGCCGGTGATGCATGGCAGTATCCCTTATTACCGCCTTCGTGATGTCGGCAATTGCATGTCCTCCTGTTAGCGGCATCCCAGTATTGACGGCCAGAAGGGCCGTTTGCCCGTGTGCCTGCCGGTATGCGGGAGAACGGTCTCTGCGGTGGTGCTAATACCGGGTTGTCTACTCGTAATAGGCCGGAGCGGTATGCTGTGCCGGAATTCCCTTACTGGCATTGTTTTTCCATTACCACGAATCTCGTAATGAGGCCCAAAAACTCTACATTTCTTGCAGCGTGGTAAGGGTCATATAAAACTACAGATAAGGTTTTGCCTGTATTGTACAGGATTGCTAAAAAGGATGGTGCGTTGACAGTGGAACAGTTTGTCCATGTTAATCAGATCAAACCTTTCCACCCGAAATATGAGGTGGAGAGGCTTCAGCTCGTTGAGTCTAAGTAAAAGTAAAAATATATATACATATATATTCAGTAAGAAAACTTTGTTAAAGGGATGTTATGGTTAAGTTGCGCTACTAAAAACCTATGAAATTCATTAAAAAAACATTTGTGATATCTTTGATGTCCTGGGTGGTAGTCTTAGCAGTACACGGTGGTGGCGCGAGTTATGGTTGCTCGCTTACCATAACTGGCGAATTTCAGGCGTTTTTCGGTTTTACTTGGAACCATAACGTCCCTTTAACAAAGTTTTTTTACTGAATTTCATAGGTTTTTAGTAGCGCAACTTAACCATAACGTCCCTTTAACAATGTTTTTTTACTGAATTTCATAGGTTTTTAGTAGCGCAACTTAACCACAAACATCCCTTTAACAAAGTTTTTTTACTGAATTTCATAGGTTTTTAGTAGCGCAATTTAACCATAACGTCCCTTTAACAACGTTTTCTTAATGAATTTCATAGGTTTTTAGTAGCGCAACTTAACCATAACGTCCCTTTAACAACGTTTTTTACTGAATTTCATAGATTTTTAGTAGCGCAACTTAACCACAAACGTCCCTTTAACAAAGTTTTTTACTGATTTTCTTAGGTTTTTAGTAGCGCAACTTACCCATAACGTCCCTTTAACAACGTTTTTTTACTGAATTTCATAGGTTTTTAGTAGCGCAACTTACCCATAACGTCCCTTTAACAAAGTTTTTTTACTGAATATACATTTTCATAGTGTAAATTTGATAGATGTGTACTAGGGTTCCCTTACTTTATATACAATTAACTTAGAACATACCGAACACCCCGCTAATGATTTTGAAGTCCGTGGACGGTCACGGACGACATCAACACTACCCAAACACGCAGGGGGTATCTGAAATTGTTCTATCATAACCATATAAACACTACGCAAGTTCAAAAAGCAGCACATATACACATTATATATATTAATAAATAAGCAGTGGAACCTACATATTTAACAAATTAATCAGCCATTGAAGTATGATATGTAATAAAATGGATTATACCATAACAAAAAAAATATACCTCCAACATAATTACCTCACAGAAACTGCAGTAGACCTACACAACACAAATAATACAACTTACCAGAAACTAGTAAGTTAACTTAATTTTTTGTATATATTGCTCTACTTTTTGTATTAGGTACAGTATAATTAATATATTTTTGATTTTCACACAGAAATGTGCAGTACTTTGGAGTGGATGCAAGAAAATTTTCCACATGAGGAAATGTCTGAAGAAAGTTATAATAATGGTAGACGCTTGTCTATACAAGGAAATTAATAATCATTACCCAATGGGTACTTAATATATATATATATATATATATTTATTTTTTACAGACAATACAAACATTGTAAATGTTACTCCAAAAGACACAATGGAAAAGACTCTCGAACGGATTTAACAGAAAGTAGACATGCTGAAGGAAAATTTCAATAGTTTGAAACAACTAGTAGAGGACCACATCAAAGAAACAATTAAGTACCATTGTCCCACCTGTACCTGTGCCCCCTCTCCATGTCCCAGTGAACTATCCCCAAACCGTGAACAACAAGATAAACATTTTGATGAGAATCCCATCCCTTCATCGCCTCCCATCCATCCTCTCCAAACCCCTAATTCCCCTGTTTTTGTCACAGTTTCTGCTTCCCCCCTCTCTTTCATAATTTGTGTATATGTATATAATAAAAAATGTTATGTTTCTTGTAATGAAATTCTTTGTGTTTTTTTTTAATTTTTCTGAAAAAACTGTTAAAATGTCTGCGGGCAGCGCACCTGTCCAGCCTGTCCATAATTAACAAAATGCGGATGTCCTACGGAACTGCACCTGTCCGTACCATTCGCAACCAAGATGGAACTGTTCTTAGAACACACCAGGTGTCCGGGATGTCCGTTAATGAACAAAATGGGGGGTGTCCTAAGGACACTATACCTGTCCGTACCGTTCGCAACCAAGATGAAACTGTCTGTAGAACAGATGCAGTGTACGGGATGTCCGTAGTCAAACAAAATGGAGTTGTCCTAAGGACACTATACCTGGCTGTACAGTCTGCAGAACATCTACACAGATGAGCACCATACCCGTAAATCCTGCAAACATCACGCCTGTCCGTAACTGTCCGTCTAACTTGTGTAGCACTTTTAATTAGTTTCAGGATCCAAACACTGTCCATAGAACACCCGTGAAAAATGTATGTGCTACGAAACATAATATTTTCATTGTGAAAAGAGGACATGCCAACATCTCTTAGAAAGTCACAAACAGCATTATTAACATTCCGCCTTGCTTTCTCCATTTGTGGACCAAATGAAGAAGAACACAGCCACATTTGTCTCTGCGCAATACGAGAAAATATTACTTGGGAATTTGAAAACATGTCCATGACCTTCCCAAGTCCTTCTTTCATCGCAAATTGCAAAAAAATTCCTGACACATGTCCTAAACTGTTCCCTCCACAATGAATTATCTGGATGAAGCTATGTGTCCAAACTAGCACAGAGAGGTACCAAGTCCAGCCACTTCATTCCACGCACTCCATGCTAGTGCACTTCTACCTGAGGGAATTCAAGATCTGCAGCTACTCCACAGCGTTGTGCATGCACCTCCAACCAATGTATCCATGAGTCTCCCAAAATCCAGACAATCTGTTTTCTGAAACACACAGCCATAGCTAACTGTTCTTCTCTCAGGAAAAAGACTTTCTGACAAACACTCTCCTTACACAACACACCCACTAAACTTTACTGACCAATCAATTGCTCTGCTCATTCTCATTTACATGCCTCTCCACCCCAAGATCCCTGTATGTAATACAACATGTCCGTGGACTACCGCCATGTCCGCGGACATATCGTAACTTGGACAACCCTTCTACCATTTCCACCTCACTCTCAGTGCCATTCCCTCATTGGATACAGCTAACCAGTCACACGACCATCCACCAATCGCATCCAAGACCACTACATCTAACTCCATCATCAGAGTTCAGCACTTCAAATGTACTGTAGATCACTCTGTGTACAAGTCTCATATCATTGGAAAGCACCTACTAAAAAAACTACTGTACAGGTCTTCAAGATTTCTACTTGCAGCTGCATGCATATCCACATGCGTGAATACAAACTACAGGTATGCATATTTTCTGCACAGTACATGTACAACTCTTATAAATGAATATAAACAAACTAACTGCCACTTAACCTCTATAGCCTATAAAGTGAACTTATTGTCAATTTTTCCATCTGATAAAATCAGCTATCACTTCCAAACCTGTCTGCTATCTATTTTTTTTTTTACAAACACACCTATCGAAAAAATTATAATATTAGAAGATGGAAGAAATAAAAATATAATGGTGGAAAAACACTTAGTAGTGTATAATAAAATTACACACAGCCAGTAAAATTTCATGCATCTTAATACTCTCACACACATAGACACTATCATTGAAATGCTCCCAGCTGTAATAACACCACTACCTGTAAATCACATCCTTCTACTTTATTACCCACAGCTTCACAAATACATATATTCCATGCTTTTCTATACAGTTTCTACCATTTACCTAATACAAATTGCAAAATAAATATAATATTATTTCTTCTTTCTGCTAACATTTTATAAAACAGCTTTAAAAAATCAAGTGAATTTCATACACTTAATATTCTACTAATTTACAAAGCATGTTGAACTAACATAATATAAATAAATATAAAGGCTGCACATAGTCAAATGAAACTGCATGCATACACTATGTTCAGAAATCAAACAAGAATACTACTACAAAGACATAAAAATGAATCCTCAATTAACATCACTGCTATAAACTCACAAAATACTGACTTCTATCTTTTACAATTTCAGTGAAGACCACTCTCCTGGAAAACAGCAACATCTGAACTTCAAACACCAACTGCAAAGAAACCTGCTCATTCCACAAAAAAGAGTAAGTACAATACTACCTTAGTTTCTCTGCCTAGTCTTTAAATCTCTCCAAAATCCTGCTCCCCCTTATCTCTCCTCTCTCCTCTCTTTCTACACTCCCTCCCACTCCCTACACTCTGCTGACCACTTTCTTCTCAGTATTTCTCCTTACCCTTGTGCCACATCCTGTTTCTGCTCCTTCCATCCCCTAGCCCCCTGCAATGGAACTCCTTACCTTTCCGCCGCTCTATTTCTACCTTTTCCTCATTCTACACTTTCCTCAAATCTCTCCTTCTCCAATCCCCAACATGAAACCCCTCCTACCTTCTTGCCCCCTCCCCCCTTGCCTTATCTCCTTAATCATCTCCCTCCCCTTCCCTCTCCCCACATTCTCACCTTTCACTCCCTCTGTTTCCCTCCTCCTCCTCTTCCCCACCCTTCCCTCTCTCTCACTTCTACTGCATTACTCTCCTTCTCCCCATCAGTTTAATTGGTCTACTTACTGTTCTCCTGGTCTGATTCTCAATTTTAAAGTGCTTCCACTGTTACTGTTATAATGTTAATTGTTATATGTATCATCTTGTTATTAAAATATATTACTCAAACACACTGTGCGGGTGATTCATGTAATTTGTGCACCAAAAAAACAAAGATTTGTGTACCATTCTACCCACAATCACCATTTATTAAACAGGGATTAGCACGCAGAATGGCACAAAAATCCCCGTTTTTAAGAGCACAAATAACATAACTAAGCCCCTAGAATATTAGTATTACAAAACAAAGAATTGTTTTCATTTTAGACCATTTGATTTACTATTAGTGCTTAACCTCACCTCTAGCTCACTTACTACTGTCATCTGAACCGCAGTATAGTAACATACAAATAGAAGAATAGCCTTCCCAACAGACCCCACAGAATGTCTGCCAGAATGCAAGTCTGTAGAAAGCAACACAGAAATAGAGCAAATGAAAATAAAAATGTCAAAAATAAGCATGCATCTCTAGCAGAATTTGTACAAAAAGTTCAAACAAAACAACTAATAGTCATTTAACAAAACTAAACAATCTTCCAGTACATAAACTTTGCCTCCTCTATCAAAATATAAAAGAAAACAGAAAATGATTAACAGAAAGAGAGCTACAACTACTGCTAAAACTGCTCCTATAAATCTTGATATGGTAGGAAGAAACCATACCAAAAAAAGTACATTAGCAAAAATGTTCCGCCACAGAGTCCTTCAGAATCTTATACAAACAGGCGACAAATCATGCACAACCCTTAAAAACTACCGTAGAAAATGAATCTTAGAAGCTTTGATAGACAGTGCAATCCTACTCAAAAGAAAGTCATTTCTTTTAGTGTTAAACAGAATGAAACCACTAACAAAACTAAGTACTAAATTACAAAAAAGGCTTCTCAATAAACAGAATGTCAACAAAAATAACTTCTTAAATACCTGTGGAGGTGAATGGAGTCACACCACAAGCACAGAACCATATTTCAATGAAGAAGCATACAAACAAAATCAAACAGACACATTTTCCACCTGTAGCAGTGGACGAGGTTATGAAAAACGTAATAATACCATAATGGAACAAGAAATACTGCTTACAAAAATATCCCCAGAAAACTCAGAATCAATTCTCCATTCGACTGAACCAGAACGTCGGGTATACAAATGGTCATGCACGTCAATGTGTAACATTGCCAAAAAATCTTTTAAATCTTTACGCCAGTTCCTCAATCAATATGTGAAAGGCAAAGACAAAATCAATATAAAACTGCTGCAAAATATGGATACCTGTCCAGGTCGCAAATACACAGGACTGCAAGGACATTCATTGGCCTGCATTTCAGGACCTATTTGCAAAAGCACCTTCCATCATATCAAAATGATATGAACACATCATTCAACTATAAGAAATCTAGTCTATAAATGTACTATGCTAAAAGTCCTGCTTTAGCAATAGCCAATTTAAATAACACTCTTCTACATGGTTCAGCCAAAGACCTACTCGAAGAAATCAACCATATCCTGAGTAAATATTTTGGAAGTGAAAACCACTTAAAAAATGGAATAGCTTTACAAAAGACTAGCAACAATTTTGCACATGGCAACCTTCTACAACACACATATAAAAAAGAAATACTAACATTCAAAAAGTACATCCGCTGAAGTACCAAACCATGTGTGTGTGTGTTGCTGCATAACTTTTTATAAAAGTAACACAAACTATAGACATAACATACAAAATAGAAGACAATGAAGATTCCAAATAGTTTGAATTAGCTCTCTACCTTATAGCAGAAAACAAATATGAAATAACTGACCCCTTAACACTTTGCAGTTACTGCACCACAAAACTTGACAACATTCAAACTCCTCCACGTGCTAGCACAAATAATTTGGAATTATTGGCTCTACCAAAACCCCTGCAACAACTCAATTTATATGAGAGCATCATAATTCAAACAGTGCACCCATTTCAAGCAATAATACGCCTTCAACCAAAAACAGCAAACTTACCTCACTCTGAATTGGAGAAAGGCATTTGCGGTAAAAAGTAGTATATTTTCCATTAGTTCTAAAAGAAAATATGCACACTCTGGGAGTGCAACATCCAATAGAACAATCTTTAATTGTCTTAGTAAATGGTGTTCATACAAAAGACAAAAAAAATTGGCAACAACTCTTAGACTTACAAAAAGTTAGACAAGCCTTGAAATATCTAAAAGACAATAATGATTACTACAAAGAAATAAATATTGAAGAAAACTTAAGGGAAACAACTGAAATAATTCAAGAGTCACCAGAAACTGGTCAATATTAACTTCTAGATCCTGCTACAGTATCCATTATTTTAGACCATTATACAATTCATCCATTACACTCTAACGACACCATAGAAGATGCACTAGAAACGTACCAAATGCGACAAACGAACGGATCACCAATCAGCATATGGGAAAAAAGTATAGAAGCAAATGCTTTTCCTCTACTCTTTACTACTGGCAAAGGAGGAAGGTACAATGATAGTCCCACCCAGATAACAGCATCACAATACCGCTTATTACAAATGTATTCTGAAGATCCCAGATTTAGACAAAATGTGGAATACATATTGCACCTACTCTTTGAAAGTGAACTAGCAACTCTATGTTACAGAGTTGCACACACATTAAAATCAGTAACCCACTTTCAAAATATGTCAGCTACGCAATTAATACAAAAAGTACAAGAAAATGATGAACGTTTACAATCAAGCATTACAAATCTGTTAGCAAAAATGCATGGTACGCAAGAGTAGTGGTTCCGACGTTAAGGAGATGTACGTTGTATTATAAGAAACCTTGGCCCACCCACTTGGTTTGTTACATTAAGTTGTGCAGAATATGCATGGGAAGATCTACATGATTTCCTACACATATCAAACAAAAACAAAACAAACATAGATATACTAACAGCTGTATAACTTTGCTCTCCAGATCCTGTTAATGTTTCAAGATATTTCCATCATCGCTTCATTGATATGCTACACTTTATTTGTAATGAAACTGTTCCTCCCCTCGGAGAAGTGCAACACTTCTTTTGGAGAAAAGAATACCAAGCCAGAGGAGCACCACATAGCCACATACTTTTATGGATTAAAGATGCTCCTAAATTTGGTCAAGACAGTGATGCCACTGTGTTACAGTTTATCAGAAAATACGTCACTTGTGAAATTCCATCAGAAGCAACAAATAGTGATCTTCATGCACAAATTCTACAATTTCAAAGATTTCAAAGACACAAATGTGGCAAATATTGTTGTCGCAAATACAAAAAGAAAGGGAAATACTACACCAAATGCTGTTTTGGTTTCCCTAGACTGGTGACGTGAGCAACTTCATGTCTTTAGTTAGACATATTGTTAAAGGTAAATCACCTAGAAATATATATTACATAACAAGAACAGAAGAAGCAAAATATATCAATGATTACAATGCAATGATTGCCCTATTGTGAAATGCAAACATAGATGTGCAGTACATTGCAGACAATTCCATTGCAGTTGCACAATATGTTACAGCCTACTTAACCAAAGCAGAAAAACAGAGCTTCAAGACCTCTGGAATGACCTGTCATCAGACAAAACACTGTCTCAGAAATTGGAGAGGTTTGCCATAAAAATGCTCTCCCATAGAGAATGTGTCTACTGTGAAGCTGCAGATCATTTAACCAGTACTGCTTTGGTTGGAAAATCTGATAATATAGTATGGCTAAGTCTTGGTCCTGCTAAATATAGAAAAATAGTTCTCAAATCATACGACAACATAGAAACAATAGCCAAACATGATCCCAACAGCCAAGACATTTTCCAAAACAATTTACTAGACACATACTACCCAAACGGAAGTACCACTTTGGAAACCATGTGTCTACACCACATAGCCCAAAACTTCACATACAAAAATAATATAAAACCGGATGAAAAAAAGGTAGATACAGAGTGTCACATTGTGAAGGCAGCTTAGTAAAACTTACAAAACCAAGTTTAATTGATCATATCAAATTGTCATTAAAAACTCCTCAACATAAAGAACTATATTACATTTCCCTGTTACAACTCTTTAAACCATGGAGAAAAGAAGAACAAATATTAGATAACTATGACCCCTATGAAGACGCTTTCAAAGTAAATGAAAGTACTATCACCGATGTAAACTTAACACAGTACAAAATAATGTTGCACAATGAACAGCAACAAGAAGAAGAACTCCAAGCCCAACTAGATAAGGACACTCCTGACAGTAGTCAACCTTCTGTAACAGGAAGCCAAGAACCACTGGGACAGCCACTAATAGCAAATGAAGCAGAATTAGCTATGACAGAAGTAGAAAACACCATGGGGCTAATTCATAGATTTCAGCGCACAAGTGGCGCACGTGGCTGGCGCACAGTGTGCGCGTGCGACAGTCTGCGCCAGCCGCGTGCGCCAAAATCCATTTCCATGCACAGCGTTTTCGTGGATTTTAACATCCATTATCAGCCGTGGTGCAGAGTCACGCAGCGACCCTGCAGCAGCGCCAGTTACGCCCCCAACCCCTCCCCGTGCGCCATGTACAGCGCACAAATCCCGTACATGGCGCACAGGCCAGTGGACCAGCATATAGCCCCCAACCACGAAAACACCTGTAAAACTCCCCACGCACCCCTCCGAATACACGTATCCTGCTGCGCGGGGAGAATCACACGCGATTGGCCCTGTGCGAGCCGGGTATGTGTATTTCGGGGGTTCGTGTGGAGTTTCACATGCGATTGGCCCTGTGCGAGCGGGGTACATGTATTTCAGGGGTTTCTGGGGAATTTCACACGCGATTGGCCCTGTGCGAGCGGGGTACGTGTATTTTGGGGGTTCGCAGGGAGTTTCACACGCGATTGGCCCCGTGCGAGCAGGCTATGTGTATTTTGGGGGTTTGTGGTGAGTCTCACACATGATTGGCCCTGTGCGAGAGGGGTACGTGTATTTTGGGGGTTCGTGGGGAGTTTCACATGCGATTGGCCCTGTGCGAGCGGGTTACATGTATTTCGGGGGTTCGCGGGGAGTTTCACATGCGATTGGCCCTGTGCGAGCGGGGTACGTGTATTTCGGGGGTTCGCGGGGAGTTTCACATGCGATTGTCCCTGTGCGAGCATGGTACATGTATTTTGGGGGGTCGCAGGGAGTTTCACACGTTAATTGGCAGTGTGGGTCCTCCCAGGTGTGCCCTCTACCCCCTCCACAGGCCCCGACTCATGCCCCCCAGAACCCCACCCACCCAGCAGTGAGGGGCACCTGCCAGCAGGCCCCAACTCATGTCCCCCAGCACCCCCACACCCCAGCATTGACGGGCACCTGCCAGCAGGCACCGACTCATGTCCCCCAGCACCCCCACCCCCCAGCAGTTGGGGGCACCTGCCAGCAGGCCCCGACTCATGTCCCCCAGCACCCCCACCCACCCAGCAGTGAGGGGCACCTGCCAGCAGGCCCCAACCCCTGTCCCCCAGCACCCCCACCCACCCGGCATTGAGCCGCAGGTCCTGACTCATGTCCCCCAGCACCCCCACCCACCCAGCATTGACGGGCACCTGCCAACAGGCCCCAACTCATGTCCCCCAGCACCCCCACCCCCCAGAATTGACGGGCACCTGCCAGCAGGCCCCGACTCATGTCCCCCAGCACCCCCACCCCCCAGCAGTGAGGGGCACTGCCAGCAAGCCCCGAATCATGTCGCTCAGCACCCCCACCCACCCAGCAGTGAGGGGCACTGCCAGCAAGCCCCGAATCATGTCCCCCAGCACCCCCACCCACCTGGCATTGAGCCGCAGGCCCTGACTCATGTCCCCCAGCACCCCCACTCACCCAGCATTGACGGGCACCTGCCAGCAGGCCCCAACTCATGGGCCCCAGCAGCCCCACCCCCCAGCATTGACGGGCACCTGCCAGCAGGCCCCGACTCATGTCTCCCAGCACCCCCACCCACCCAGCAGTGAGGTGCACCTGCCAACAGGCCCCGACTCATGTCCCCCAGCACCCCATCCTCCCAGCATTGATGGGTACCTGCCAGCAGGCCCCGACTCATGTCCCCCTGCACCTCCACCCACCCAGCAGTGAGGGGCACCTGCCAGCAGGCCCCGACTCGTGTCCCCTGCAACCGCATCCCCCAGCAGTGAGGGGCACCTGCCAGCAGGCCCCGACTCATGTCCCCCAGCACTCCCATCCCCCAGCAGTGAGGGGCACCTGACAGCAGGCCCCGACTCATGTCCCCCAGCACCCCCACCCCCCAGCAGTGAGGGGCACCTGCCAGCAGGCCCCGACTCATGCCCCCCCTACATGAAATAAAGATGCACAATCATGGCTCACATCTCCACCAAAATACCACATCACACCACCCGAGTCTTGAGACGCAATGATTTCCCAATCCACCACACACTGACATGGCTATCTCAAGACACAAGCCAAAAGTCAACTATGTACATCAACACATGTCCGTCACACACACACACACACACTGGTTGGCATTGATTGTGTAAACCCACATTTTTACATGCATGAACTCAATGAGTGAATTACACACATGGAAGTAAAATATCAAAATGTATTATGGAGAAATATAAAGCAATGAAATGAAAGCATAAACAAATTGCAAACATGAAATTAAAAGCATGTCCAAAAGATGAGTACATGAAAAGTATAACCAATCCAAAGAAATCGAAAACAAAAATAGTCCAAACTCTCCCTCCACCAAAGCAAATCCAAAGGAAACGTAAAAAGTAAAATCCATTAATCCATGGTGAAATCCAAAGAAAAAGTTCCAATAAATCCATTCTCCAACTATGTACAATCAATTGTCAAGGGTCCATGAGTCCAACGAAAGAAGAGAAACCTATGAAAAAAACTACCTAATAAAAAGACTATTTACAAATGTGCGGGGCAAAGTCCAAACACCTCAAAATAAAGGAAAATGAAAATGAAACCTAACACTATAAACTATATACAATGGCGGCGGGCTAGTCCGACGGCTCACTTTCCGATTACCAGGCCAGGGCATCATCGAACTCCTGCTCAATATCCTGGAGGCGGTCCTCTTCCATGGCCCCGAGGGTTCGCAGGGACGATGCCATGTTGACCTTCAATTGCAAATTGCCTCGAAGCACTCAACCCGCCTCCGTGCCCTCCGCATGGAGTTCCCCGTCCTGACCATTGTGAGCCGTGCCTCTTCCGCCCGCCGCCGCTCCTCACCTATGGCCTGGCCCAACCGCTGCCACATGGAAGACACTTCCAATCATGGGTCCTCCTGCCCTCTGGCCGATGCCTGGCCCTCAGATGTTGAACGCCCCGAGGCATCATGGCTCCCACCTTGTTGCTGCTGCTGCTGTGCCTGTGCCTGTGCCCTGGCTCTTGCTGCCTGCATGTGGTCCTCTGGCTGGGGTGCAGTTGTTGAGGTGGCCACCCCTGCTGGACGTCCGACTCCTGACTGTGGCAGGGATGTGTCCTCCACTAGCCTGGCCGCAGGGTCAGAGGCAACTCCACAGGCTACCCAGGTGATACATGGGTGGAAAGATGGCATGGAGGACGACTGGCGCATAGGGGGTTCAGGTGAGGAGGGGGTCAGAGTAAGGTCCAGCATACGGAGGAATACAGCCCTGGTGACCCGTTCCAGTAGGTCAACGTGATCAATGAGGCATCTGAGATGACGTGCATTGTCTTCACGAAAACACTGCAGGTCACCTTGCATGCCCCAACGACGCAACACCATCCCAGACAGGACAGGCTCACCCCGGTCCCGGATTACCACGTCTGCAGGCAGAGGAAGGCCAGTTGTTGTGCGCTCATCCCCTCCCTGAAAACGGGTCTGGACGTAGGCATCCCTGCTGGTGCAGGTTGATGCAGTCACAGGATCGGGGACAGGATTACACACAGGCACCTCCACGGCGGCCTGTGCTGCCTCCTGTCCCTGCCACTGCACTGCATCACTAGCACCAGTGGAATACCCACCTCCAGACCCCGTGTGTGTCCCTTCCACGGCCTCCTCCTCCACCAAACCCCCCATCAACCTGGATGACTCCATGTCATCTTCCTCCATCGGACCCTGTGTGGTCTCAGCTGCTCCTTCTGCTGCCGAGGACTCCACCTCTGACCTCCGCCTCTTGGACATACCTTTGGCAGCTGCGGCCTGGGACGAGGCACCAGACTCCTCACTCCCCGACGAGATGACAACCTGGGAAGGGAGCCGGGCCTTGCGTCTCCGGCTGGTGGTGCGATCCCTGCCGCTTTGATCCACAGCACCCTCTCCGCCCTCTTCATCAGTTGATGCTGCAGACAGGGAGAGATAGAACACAGGCATCAGGGCACTGTACAATGGACTGATACACACATGACAGTTGCACATGAGTGGCAGTGTAAAACTAGAGACATGGCATCACACTCCCCAACACACATGTCATTTCAACTCACACACATGAGAAAATCAACAGGAATATTGCACCAGGCAGCACCGTCCATACACAAACAACAGCACAAGCAGCCGAAGGTGAGCCTGATGTCACATGAAACACAGGGAGTGCACAACACATGCACACACACCACCAGACTGACATGCATCTGTACATCTCCACCACTGCAGTGATAATGTCACCATCCATGTCACATCTGGCAATCAGCCACCTACATGCGGTGGCACATGCATCCATGTTGCATCAAAATGCACACTTGTCACATAAACACACATGCACATGTACACAGTGCAGATACATGCAGCAGGAAGCCCCATCCATGTGTGACACCACAAACATGCCCCAGTACATACACATAATTTTCACATGTGCGCACCCACACATGCATTTGGCCAGCATGCTTGCCAACACATACACCATTGATGTGTCTCACACATGAGAGGAATCACATGTGGCTGGTTCACGTCCCTGTACATACGCATCCATACATGGCCCTACAAAGACATATGTTGATCCTGCACACTCCTGGCACACCACAACACGCACAGCGTCCAATCAGTAGGCATGTACACTTACCGCTCGACTCCAGACGGGTCTGCCTCTCAAGGACCTGGACGTGGAGCACTGGGCGTAGGCGTTCCAGGACCCTGATTTGGTGGTCGGACAGGTGGCCCCGGCACCCCTTGGCATCTGCTGCCTTCAAGAGGCACCGGGCCTTGTCGAGGGGCCAGGACCTGAAGTCCTCCCAGCGCTTCCGGACTTGTTGAATGTCATGGACTGCCACCCCCTCCGCGTTGATCTTCCGTCCTTCATTGTCGGTGCGCAAACTTCCAAAGAGGGCATCATACTGCCCCAGGACATGCCCCAGGACATGCTTCACCAGGAGACCAACTTCACTGGCACTGAAGCTGGTGGCCCTCTGCCTCTATGGCTGGGGGTGCCAGTGGTGCGAGATGGTGTAGACATGGCAACCCCAGAGGCAGGTTTGGGTGGGCAACTGGGTCCTGGGGCTGGGCTGTGGAGCGATGGTATTCCAGTCGGGAGTCTTCAGTTCCAGCAGGGGAAGTCACAGCAACTGCACCCCTGGCTGACGTGCAGGCACAAATAGCAGGGCACGTGGGCAGCAGGCAGGCAGGCAGCAGCAGATGGCAGGTGGGAGCATGCTCGGGGCTCTGGGGGGCAGGAATATGGCCTTCTGGGCAGGAGCGTGGTCTTCCGTGTGTTGTTGCGTGTCCAGTTTGATACAGAGTGATTTGGCATGTGAATAAATTGAACATCAGCGTGTAATTCAAGGAAAGGCCCTTAGCGCGTAAGCATATCTGCGACGTTACGCACGCGGGCGTTTCCTTCATGACGTGGGCATAGTGGTTCAGCGCGTGAAAAAACTGCACGTCCGCGTGTGAATGCGTGTAATCCGAGGAAAGGGCCTACGCACGTAAGTGACGCAATGCGCACTGGCGTTTCCCTCAGCACATGTTAAAGGTGAGCGGGGCAAGCAGTTCACTGTATGTGCCTTTCGTGGAGACCGACGTGTGTTGCTACTTTGTGTTGTTTCACGCGCCATCACAACTTCACAGCGGATCAAGGACGTATCTCTTCTTTTAGAGGGGGTATTGGCTACGTGTTTTTTTCATCATCATGCTAGTCTGACGGTGAGTCGCGCATGCTATTTTTCCCACTGCAGTTGCCCATGTGTATCGCACCCATTTACGAGGTCATGGTAGCCTGCGTGTCCCACGCGTACGCGTTTTCATGTTACTGGGTGACACCGTGTACTGTGGGAGGTTAATTCGATGCACGTAGGCTGCAGGGTTGCATGCACGGTTTTACTGCAGCTTTGGGGTGCCTGAGCATTGTGTGAATCGTCACTAAATCACCGGGGTCACATACAGCCTTGCAGGTGCAGGGGGGCTGTTAACATCTTGCATCCCACCCCCTTCACTCCAATTACATAGGACAATTGTGGTGTACAACTCCCATTGGCACTCCTCCATCTGTGCCGGCACTACTCCATCTGTGCCGGCACTACTCCATCTGTGCCGGCACTACTCCATCTGTGCCATGGTTGGGAGGCCACCAAAGGTGAGGAGCACCTCAGCTGGGCATCCTCCTCGTGGTGGGCGTGGTCAGGGACGTGGCCTGGGTGACCAGGGAGTAGGGGGGCTCCAGGGTGTCCAGGGTGGCTGCAGAGGGGGAAGAGGCAGGGATGTGCCACTTGAGCATGATGTTGTGCCATGTGTTGGTGCAGTCATGCCACCACCCCCTGTGGTTCTGGGAGATGCAGCTTCTGCATCTGGCACTGGCGCCCGTGTGACCCGGCAGTCTGTTTCATCGACTGCCATAGGACCAAGGGTAGTGGTAGCTGCAGGTGCAGCTGTGGACACCACCACCCAGGCTCAGGGTCTGCCAGCACAGGCTGCGTTGGCACTTGAAGAGACCTTGGGAGATTTCCAACAGGGCAGGAGAGAAACCGTAGGTGCACGCAGGGCTGCCCTGACTGAGACACATGTCCCTGGGGCATTAATGTCATCTGCTGCCACGAACAGCTAGGTGTTGGCAAGTGCAGGGGCAGATGCAGCCAACAACACCCCGGTTGTGAGTCTGCCAACCAGGACAGTCGCGGTCAATGACCCTGCCACAGCAGATGTTGCTGCGCAGGGTCCATTATAGGGCACCTAGCTGCCACTGACAAGGTCAGGCCTTTGGTCGTCCCTCCACCTGCCACTCCCTTGGCTCAATCCACGGTGCCACTGGCCATACTGATCAGGGCGGAATTTGCCAGCCATGGTCTGCGCCACAATCCAAGAGGAGGAAGGTTGCACCTGCAGCACAGGCTGGGACCCCACACACAGCCACGACCTCCTGCATTTCGAGGAAGAAGCCTTTCTGCAACCAGGAACTGGACTACCTCATGGACTACCTGCGGGACCACAGCTGTGACATGCTAGTGGGGCCTAATTGTCAGACTACTGCTGCCCACCGTGATACCCACTGGAAGCAAGTGGCGGAACATGTGAGTACATTTGGCCATGAGGTGCGCACGGCGCAAGAGTGCAAAATGCATTGGAATGACCTCAAACGCAGCGCTAAGGCCAACCGTGCCTCAAATTACAACTTGACTCTGGTGACTGGCAGTGGGCCTGCACCTGAGGAGGAAGACCTCACTCCGCATGAGTCACTCGTTGCAGAGTTCATACCACCTGAATTGGTCGAAGGAGTGGGAGAGATGCCGGACTTTGATGCCGAGTTCAGTGAGTGTTTCTGCGTGTTTGTTGAGGACATGTGTGTCTTAATTGTGTGATGTGTTGTGCATGACTGCCACTACATGTCACATGGACATGGTTCTGATGTGCAAATAATGCAATGCTTCACTGATGCATGGCTTCTCTGCTGGATGGTGGACATGTGGAGCGGACGGGGACTGTCCGCATCACCACTATTGCACCCTACTCACATGCTGGTCACCAGGATTCCCCTCCGGTCCATGTTCCAGCTCACTGGCCCTTCTGCATGTAGCCTGGGGTGACCTTCCTCTCAGCCCAGGGACTATGTCATAGCATGACTGAGATGCATGTGTCCTCTGCATGCATGCAGGTACTCCTTGTATGCATGATCCCTTGTCCCTCCACCCCCCCTCTGCACCCCAATTCCACCTTTGCACTGGTCTGCTTCAATTTTGCCGTTGAGTACTTGCCTGTTCATCCGTCCTGTGTACATGCTAACTTCCACCGGCCAATCTGCCAGACATATGCTGTGTGGTACATCCTTTGTTCTTGATGCAGGGTGTCTCACTTGGACTGTGCAGAGGTCAGATACCCCGCAGGGACATGAGTGCCCATTCATGCTCCATGTGTATTCCACGCATGCCCCTATGTGTCCTTGACTAGATGATCATTGTAGTATGAGTCCAGGGTGACCTAGATTTCATGGCATTTCATCAGCCTTCCCATGGCCACTCTGTCTCAGTCCTGCATCGCACACATGTTTAGGGCATGACAGTCTGTGTGGGTCACAGGCCTCAGCCTGTTTGCTGGCCAATGACTCTGTCCAACTGGTGTAGTGTCTTCTTCACATGTGGGTGTACTCCGGAGGTTGCATCATGTGTCCTGCTTACTGTCCCATAATCATTTGCTGTGTTGTCACTTGACTCAAATGATGCAGTTGATGCTAGTCAAGACTGTCTGTCAATACACAGGTCTATGGTCATCCTTTTGATACCATGCAGGCATCCCTGCATTTACACTTGGGGGGAGGGGTGGTTTGCTTGTAGCCATGCTACCCTTTGAATGCACATTGCACGTGATGCCTGAAGTTGACCTTGCACTGCCTTCACATTTTCAGATATACATAATGAAGTACTTGTACATGTAGATAGTGAGTAAAGTACACATTTGCTGCACTGCATCGACCAACTTCTGAGCAATATGACACCATTCTACATGCTTAATCACAGAAGCAATGTCAAGTTGACCCAGCATGCATGGCAGGTTCTCTTTTGTGTGTGACATGTCTGCTTGATGTGTTTGGTGTCTGTGTGATGTCTGTGAGTGTGTGTGTGTTGTGTGCTTCTAACATGTGTAGTGACCTTTTTTCTCTCTACTTTTCAGATGATGATGATGCAATGGAGCCAGAGGATGGTGTTGTCATGCCAGGCACAGGGTTGTTATCACTACAGCAACCCGGCACAAGTGGGGGTCGTGGGGTGGTAGGCCGCGAAAACCCACATGTGCTACAGTCCATCTTGTCTCTGGCTGGCAATGAGTCCAGCCCTGATGACCACTCTGACGTCCATGTCGAGTTGGATGTGCATCAGGTACATATGCCAGGGGTGAGTGATTCTGATGTGGGCACTCCTATGTCTGCGACACATGCACTGAGGGGCAGAGAGTGTTGGAACCTCCGCCTGTGGTGGATGGGGACACAGGGTCACCCTCCACACCAGTCACGTCGACGGGGGCATGTAGTCGTGTAGCCGCAGGCGGTGCCAACACAACGAGGACACCCGGTCCTTGGGTCCCGTCCAGCAATGCGGTCGCCACGCGCAACCGCAGTATACTGAGTGGGAGCAAGACATGACCGCCAATTCTGAATGCCAGGGGGCAGCAATGGAGAACATTGCTGTGAGCATGGAGCGTGTGGTCCAATCCGTGCTCCCCCCTGCTAGGCAGGTGCTTCTCCAGCAGCAGGCAGCACGGTCCAAGGCCCGCTCGCTCAGGATTGGCATGGCGGTCTCAGACAGGGCAGGCCAGGCTGAAATGTTGTCTCTGCGTCAAGCAATTGCTGTTCACGCAGAGGCACACATGGAGGCCCTGAGGGAGGAGTATGGTTCCCTCAGATCCACTCTGGGTATCCTTCTGATGTCCCAGAGGGAGTGGTCAGAGGAGAGGTTTGCGCAGCTTGATCGAACCATCTTGGCTGAGCTACATGCTTGCCAGGAGGTGCATCAGTTGACCAGCCAGGCCTTGCAGGAGGAACTCCGTGTTACACGTGCTACCTTGCAAGAGGAAGCATGTATATCACGGGAGGTTCTGCATGCAGACCTATGTGTGATCGCCACACAGAACCAGGCTCACCCGTCCGGCAGACTTGCTGCCGACAAGGGGCAAGCTGCAGCTAGGTGTGGTCAGGCTCCTGTGTCATGTCCTCCTTTCCAGGAAGAGCCAGACTCGGACGACAATGTATCTCCCACATAGGTCGGGCTGTGCAGGCGTAGAGCCCATGGAGTTTTTTTTCTTTCCTTAACATCATCGCATGTGTACCTCCCCCCTCCTGGGTGCCCCCCCCCGGGTCGTATGTGGCCAATTTCGATTTTCCTTTTAGTTTAGTTAGTTAAGTTTCTATTTGATAGTTAGTTTAATTAGGTAATGTAGGTTTTTCATAGTTAGTGTAATTAGTTAATATAGTTTAAAATTGCTTGTCTATTGTGCTTTCATGTGACGGTGTGGTGCTTTGTGGCTTTAGAAAGCATCCACTGTCTGTTCCAGCTGGGCCCTTTAAGCTTGTCTTGTGTATGTGTTTGCAGCTTGGGGTCCTGACTCACATATACCACTCCTGCTTCCCTTATCCATGGGCTCACAAGGATGGTTTGGTGTAAGGGCTTTGGACTGTCATATCTGTTGCAAGTCTGCTGCTGTCCTACTTGTGTTAACACTCCTAGTGGGGATAATCGGGGTGTTATTGACCACTGTTCTTCTTTTGCTAGATGGGGGTTTCATGATTCATGTGTACATTATTTGCTATACATTGTGTAGTATGTTTCTTATCGTTACTGTATATGTGCTTGTTGCAATTCATGCTGTAGATAGTGTGTACCACACTTTGCCTGTGAAAGATGCACTGATGGTGTGATTTCTGATGTACGTCTCTGACATGGTCCAGTCATGGACTGCCTGAAGAGACACACACAGGTGATTTTAAAGCATGACTGATGTGTTTCATGCCCTTTCTGCAGGGGGATGAGCCTCCAGACCACCTTTGCCAGCAGACATGGCCCATTGGACGTGGTGCCAACATGCGCATGTGTGCGCAAGCAGAGGCACAGGGATTGCGCTCATACATCCAAAAAAAAATGACGTGTTTCAAGGGACTCCAGGGAAGGTGAGCAGCACAATCCCCGAAACCGCAGCCAACCTTCCACCAGGCCAGTTGCACATGAATGTTTAGTAGCAGCACTGATGGTGAGCTTGGACAAATGTTGGTGTTGAAGCGCACAATACAGCTGAGATGCGTTGGTGGACTAATGGCTAGTTGATGGGAAAGTTGTCTGGGGCACCTGCAGGGGCAGTGGCACATACCCTCCGGTCGACCATGGTCCATTGAGGCTGTTGTATTAGCCATGTAGCGTTCCAAGACATGGAAAGAAGCAGCTCACAGGGACAGACAGCAAGGGACAGACTCGTGTGCAGTGCATTTCATTTTCATGTAGATTTTGACACATGCACTACCTACTTTATTTCGGTTATGGTGGAACACGACTTGTTCTGAAGTCTTACCTTGCTATATGTGTCTGACTGCTTACCCAGGGAACATTGCATGTTGTGTGAATTGTGATACATTGGTCTTTCTTTTGCCACGCACCCCCAGCGCCTGACTTACTGCATTGACTGTGTATGAACCATCACAGGGGGAATGTTACGGGGGACAAAGCACCACATCAGATTGTTTGTTTGTAGAGTAGTTTGTTACTTTGGGGCATATATGGTGGTGTGTTTGTGTGTTATGGGCACGCACAGATTAGTAATTGTGGCTCTCTTTGCAGCATTGAACTGCTCCTGTTTCCGGAACAGAGAGTTTGCAGGCATGAGGCCAGCACTCAACCCAGAGATAAGTTTCTCTTTGACTTCCATTTGAGTAATTTGGTACTATGTGCATGATAAACAAGTTTGGTCTAATTGTGTATGTGTTAATGTGAGTAGTACAGTTTTGTGCATTCCCTACTTTCCCGTGTCAATCCTCCTCTCCTCTCTTGCCCCTCATTCCGATTATCCAGTATACCAATGCCTGTCCTGACTGCATACCCCTGACCCTCCTTCCCCACCAGGGCCTGTGTGAGTTTGACCTTGCAGGCACCCAGACCACGGTGGGGGTGGTTGGTTCGTGCCACTCCTCCGCCTGTACACGTGAGCTGTGACAGTACACATCAGTTTGTGGTGCATCATTCTATGTTATGTACCACACATGGTACACATCCTGTTGTGACATTGTTTTACGGTGCTACCTTGGTTGTTACATCATTGTGGTAGTACTTGGGCTTTGTGACGTACTGCTACTTCAAGTCATCTACTGGAGGCTCTTCTGGTTTGTTTTGCTGCCTGCAGGCCTTTTACGTGGCTTCTTTGTTGGCCTGTTTTGAGTTCTCTTTGATTTGGTGTTTTTGCAAGTCAAGGTGGCCTCTGAGGGTGCTGGACACTTTTTACACACAAGGTGGAAGATGGTGACAAAGGGGAAGGGTGATCCTGTGGCCAGGTGAACTTCAAGGATGAAGGCTACATAACCCAGGCACAGTTGTTCAGTGGGGGTGTCCTGAGGACGATGTCCGTATTGTTTGCTGGTAAGTTGAAAGTGTTCTAAGAATACCCGCGGTGTCCTGAAATGTTCGCAAATAAACAAAATGGGGGTGTCCAGAGGACGCTGTTCGTATTGTTCGCTGGCAACTTGAAAGTGTTCAAAGAACACTCGCGGTGTCCTGAAATGTTTGTAAATAAACAAAATGGGGGTGTCCTGAGGACGCTGTCCGTATTGTTCGCTGGCAAGTTGAAAGTGTTCTAAGAGTACTCACAGTGTTCTGAAATGTTCGTAAATAAAGAAAATGGGGGTGTCCTGAGGACGCTGTCCGTATTGTACGCAGGCAAGGTGAAAGTGTTCTAAGAACACTCGTGGTGTCTGCTAAATGTTCGTAAATAAACAAAATGGTGGTGTCCTGAGAGCGCTGTCCATATTGTTCGCTTGCAAGCTGAAAGTGTTCTAAGAATAGTTGCGGTGTCCTGAAATGTCCGTAAATAAACAAAAAGGGTGTAACCTGAGGACGCTGTCCGTGTTGTTTGCAAGCAATCTGAAACTGTTCTAAGAACACTCGCGGTATTCTGAAATGTTCGTAAATTAACAAAATGGGGGTGTCCTGAGGACGCTGTCCGTATTGTTCGCTGGCAACTTGAAAGTGTTCTAAGAACACTCGCGGTGTCCTGAAATGTTCATAAATAAACAAAATGGGGGTGTCCTGAGGGCCGTGTCCGTATTGTTCGCTGGCAAGTTGAAAGTGTTCTAAGAACACTTGCGGTATCCTGAAATGTTCGTAAAAAAACAAAATGGGGGTTTCCTGAGGACACTGTCCGTATTGTTCACTGGAAATTTGCATGTGTTTTAAGAGTACTCATGGTGTTCTGAAATGTTCGTAAATAAACAAAATGGGGGTGTCCTGAGGACGGTGTCCGTATTGTTCGCTGGCAAGTTTTGAGAATGCGGTGTCCTGAAATGTTCATAAATAAATAAAATGGGGGTGTCCTGAGAAGGCTATGTCTGTCCGTTTTGTTCGTAGATAAGTTGATAGTGTTCTAAGAACACTCGTGGTGTCCTGAAATGTTCGTAAAAAAACAAAATGGGGGTGTCCTGAGGACGCTGTCCTTATTGTTCGCTGGCAAGTTGAAAGCGTTCTAAGAACACTCGCGGTGTCCTGAAATGTTCGTAAATAAACAAAATGGGGGTGTCCTGAGGACGATGTCCGTATTGTTCGCTGGTAAGTTGAAAGTGTTCTAAGAACACTCGCTGTGTCCTGAAATGCTCGCAAATAAACAAAATGGGGTTGTCCTGAGGACGCTGTCCGTATTATTCGCTGGCAACTTGAAAGTGTTCAAAGAACACTCGCGGTGTCCTGAAATGTTTGTAAATAAACAAAATGGGGGTGTCCTGAGGACGCTGTCCGTATTGTTCGCTGGCAAGTTGAAAGTGTTCTAAGAACACTCATAGTGTCCTGAAATGTTTGTAAATTAACAAAATGGGGGTGTCCTGAGGACGCTGCCCGTATTGTTAGCTGGCAAGTTGAAAGTGTTCTAAGAGTACTCACGGTGTTTTGAAATGTTCGTAAATAAAGAAAATGGGGGTGTCCTGAGGACGCTGTCCGTATTGTACGCAAGCAAGGTGAAAGTGTTCTAAGAACACTCGTGGTGTCCGCTAAATGTTCGTAAATAAACAAAATGGGGGTGTCCTGAGGACGCTGCCCGTATTGTTCGCTGGCAAGTTGAAAGTGTTCTAAGAGTACTCACGGTGTCCTGAAATGTCGTAAATAAACAAAAAGGGTGTGTCCTGAGGACGCTGTCCGTGTTGTTCGCAAGCAAGCTGAAACTGTTCTAAGAACACTTGCGGTGTACTGAAATGTTCGTAAATAAACAAAATGGGGGTGTCCTGAGGACACTGTCCGTATTGTTCGCTGGCAAGTTGAAAGTGTTCTAAGAACACTCGTGGTGTCCACTAAATGTTTGTAAATAAACAAAATGGGGGTGTCCTGACGACGCTGTCTGTATTGTTCGCTTGCAAGCTGCAAGTTTTCTAAGAATAGTCGCGGTGTCCTGAAATGTCCGTAAATAAACAAAAAGGGTGTGTCCTGAGGACGCTGTCCGTGTTGTTCGCAAGCAAGCTAAAACTGTTCTAAGAACACTCGCGGTGTCCTGAAATGTTCGTAAATAAACAAAATGGGGGTTTCCTGAGGACACTGTCCGTATTGTTCACTGGCAAGTTGAAAGTGTTCTAAGAACACTCATTATGTCCACGGACATTAAAAGTTCCCATAAGGCATAGTTAAAATGTTAAAATGCTGGCAAGGTTACTACGGGCTCTTAGTCTAGAGTTTCTGGTTAAGATGCTGGGGTGGTGAGAGTAAGGATAGGTCGGAGTAGTAGTTCTGGAATTCAATCTGGTGTTTCTGTTCAATAGGCTGCTAGGGTAGTGAGGGCATATATGAGTAGGTGGTCTAGTTCTAGTATTCAATCTAGTGTTTCTAATAGCTGTGGTACAAGGTTGGTTAGGTGTTGGTCTAGTAGCAAAGTGGCGTATCCAAAGTGCTGGATCATCCAAATACGGGTTTGCAGATGTCATGGTACTGGGCCGCGAGGAGGGGGGGGTGGTTACCGTACATGAGCTGGTAAATGTGTCGTGAGTAGAATGAGGGTTGGGTTGGCTAGTCCAGTGTCTACTGTATGTATACAGGAGATGGATGAGAGTCGATAGGCACCAATACATGATGTGGGTGGCGTCACTAGTACTCAGGTACCTGGAGACCTAATTAGCGACCTAAAGCACAACATGATTAGTGAGTTCAGTGTGGTCAGAGGGTAGCCATGAGGGGCAACACAGCAGTGGATATGGTCAGTAGGTGACCATAAGGTGCAACACAACAATCAATGTGGTCTGTAGGCGACCATAGGGTACAACACAAGAGACAATGTGGTCTGTAGGCGACTAAAGGGTCGCCTACAGACCACAAATTGGCTTGTTGCAGATATTTGGAGCAGTTACATATCATTTATTTGTTTGGATATTGTAACATTTTGGAGCAGTTAGATACCAGTTGGCATATTCTAACTGTCTATTTTTTTATATATTTTGGTGGTATTGATTTATCTGTTTGGATATTGTAAAATTTTGGGGCAGTTAGATACCAATTGGCGTATTCTAACTGTCTATTTATTTTCTCTAATTTAGTGGTATTCATTTATCTGATTAGTTGTTGAAGAATCTTTGGGCAGTTAGATACCTGTTGGAATATTCTAACAGTTTATATTTTTTTACTACAAGTTTAGTTAAGGTTTAAGTACAGTTTAGTTAATCAATTTTGGTTTTAAGAACATTAAATAAGCGTTTGAAAGATTTGCTGGTAATCTCTGCTTTAGAGTAATGGTACTATCATTACATTTAAACCATCCACATTTCTTTTTTATATATGCAGTCTAGTGACCTGAATTGGTTGTGGCTCCTGCGTGGTAGATTGTACCTATTGTTGTGAAGGTTTTCTTACCAAGTGATACTTGACCATGTGTGAATCCATTCAGCTTGTAGTTGTTTTCGGTACCATCTGCATTGTAACGTAGAAGCATTAGTATTACGTGTTTACTTTGTGTTTGTATTAATAAGGTGGAGCGATTATCTGAATTGCAGGTAGTACATAATCTAACATGGTTTGCATTTTGTACAAGTTGCTGAAATGGAATGGATTCACAATTAGGTATTGATATATATACAAAGCGTTCATTGGGGATGTGTTCTTGTGTCACATTGTTGCAGAGAGTGCATGTATGTTTCCACATGTATGAAATCTGGAAGATTTCATTTATAGGTATGTTTTTTTTCCAGTACTTGTAGTAAGTACATAAGAAATTCTTGTGGATCTTCCTGTGAGTTTAAAGTGAATTTAACCATTCCAGCACAGTAGTCCAATTGTTGTCTTATTCCATAAACATTATACGTGTTGACAGGATTGTTTGTTGTGTTTCTATGAAGTACTAACATTTGCAAACACAATTGGTCTGTACGGTGTAACTAAATGTTGTCAACAATTGGTGGCAATTGAAATAGAATATTCATTGCTACATTTGCGTAGCAACTTACTCCAACTATATTTGAGAATTTAAATGGACCAGGTAGTTCTGTATCTGATTGGTTTTTTTAGTTTGTCTTCCTTTTTTGACGAAGTACCTGGTTTACTTTCCCTAATTGGTTCTTTTATGTTTGTGGTACTTGATGAAGTTTTAGTTTCTTTTACTCTCTTTGGAGGATGTGCAGTGACATCCTGTTGCATTTCTGTTTGATTTAGTTTTCTTTTACAATGTTTTACTTTTTGTGGAACAGAATATGTGTTTAGATGGGGGGTGTATAATGAGCGAAGTCTATTGTATTCTAAAATGCAAGGAATATCAGCATTTACTTTACTTGCATCAAAGTTGATTAGAAATAGACCGTCAATTGTACGTAAGCGTGATAGTGCTACATAGCTCATGCCTTCTTTAAAGACTGTGTTACCAATGTCTATCATTGCTTTGTCTAGGGTAAGACCTTGTGATTTATGAATGTTGACTGCGTATGCAATTGTTAGAGAAAATTGTTCTCTGCGTACATACATGTCTTTGAAGAGAAGGAATTGAGCTGTTGAGCGTCCTATCCTTTTTACTTCTGAAAGTTTGTCAAAGAGAATATTGACAAACTGAATTTTGTTGTCACATGGGTATGTTTGAAAGCCAACAACTGTACCCAGTGCTCCATTAACTAGTCCTTGGTCCACGTCAACGTTACGTTTAAGCATTACACTGCAATTTAAGGATCATTTTAAAATCTTTTCCAAACCAGCTGTGTTGGAGATTGAATTTTCTAAACTATTTAGTCTTGTTGTGGCTTGCTCACACATGGGTAGTGTCATACCATGTACATCTAGTTTGTCAGTGGCGCTAATTTCCATTATTGATTGCATTTCTTTATTTAACATTATTTCATTGAATTTGAAACAGCTTGCAAGAGTTGGCATTAAGGCCATACAATTGACATTTGTATGGGCTAATTGTTCCATAACATCTGTAGCACATGCATTATCGCCATATAGTGCATGAATGTGCCGGGTTTTCAATATTGCTTGTGCTTCTTTAGATAGTATACCAACTCTAATACTTTTTTAAGATGTTGGCATAAGTGAGATCTGCAGATTGCTGCATGTTTCTGTTAATTCTCTGTATTGGAAATGTTGCCAAAGGTTGACATTTCCAATGCTGCCAACAGTTTTACGGCAGAGTTTGTGTCCTAATGTTTTAAAAATAGGCTCACCTTTTATTGGTGCCAATTGAAGAAGATCTCCGAAAACAATAATGTGTTTTCCTCCAAAGAGCTCTTTGTAGTTTGTTTTGAGTACTTCTTGTGATCTGAGGTGAATCAAAGCCAACATTAGGTTGGACACCATGCTCACTTCATCTATTAGTAGCATTTTCATTTGTTTTAATACTCTGTGTAGTTCCATTGCAGCTTCTGTAGAAAGTTTGTAATAGTCTAATTTGTTTTGGTGTTCTACTGGCAGGAGTAGTAATCCGTGTAAAGTGACACCGCCTATGTTGTAGGCAGCTAAACCTGTGGGGGCAGTGACAACAGCTGACAGTTTATTGTTTGTCAATTGTTGAAGGAACTTACTGATGATTTTGATTAGGAATGTTTTGCCAGAACCAGCTTCACCACTGACGTACAGTAGTATAGGTTTGTAATTTTGGCAGGTGCATTCTTTGTTTTCATGTTGTACACCATGTGCAATTTCTTTTGTTACTTCTTGAAAAATGCTACGTTTCTCATTGTTTCGTTTTTATTGTAGTATAGTTAAGTCTTCTTTATCTTCTTCTGGTGTTTTCTACTTCTGTCATAGCTAATTCTGCATCATTTGTTATTACTGGTTCTCCCAGTGGTTCTTGGCTTCCTGTGACAGAAGGTTGACTACTGTCAGGAGTGTCCTTATCTAGTTGGGCCTGGAGTTCTTCTTTGTGTTGCTGTTCATTGTGCAACATTGTTTTGTACTGTGTAAAGTTTACATCAGTTATAGTGCTTTCATTTGCTTTGAAAGCGTCTTCACGTGAGTCATAGTTATCTAGTATTTCTTCTTCTTTTCTCCATGGTTTAACGAGTTGTAGCAGGATCATGTAATAGAGTTCTTTATGTTGAGGAGTCTTTAATGACAATTTGATATGATTAATTAAATTTGGTTTGGTGAATTTTACTAAGCTGCCTTCAGTTTGTCACTCGGTATTTACCTTTTCATCAGGTTTTATAATATTTTTTTATGTGAAGTTTTGGGCTATGTGGTATAGATACATGGTTTCCAAAGTATTACTTCTGTTTCTGTAGTATGTGTCCAATAAATTGTTTTTTAAAATGTCTTGGCTGTTGGGATCATGTTTGGATATTGTTTCTATATCTTCGTATGATTTTAGAACTCTTTTTCTAGATTTAGCAGGACCAAGACTTAGCCATACTATATTTTCAGATTGACCATACAATGCAGTACCAGTTAAACAATCTGCTGCTTCATAGGATCCTCATTCTCTATGGGGGAGCATTTTTATGCCCAAGATGTATAATTTCCGAGACACTGTTTTAACTGATGACAGGTCATTCCAAAGGTCTTGGAGCTCTGTTTTGTCTGCTTTGGTTAAGTTTGCTGTAACATATCGTGCAACTGCAGTGGAATTGTCTGCAATGTACTGCATATCTATGTTTGCATTCCATAAGTGGGCAATGATTGCATTGTAATCATTGATATATTTTTCTGCTTCTGTTCTTTTTATGTAATATGTATATTTAGATGACTTACCTTTAACACTATGGGCCTCATCACGACTTTGGCGGTAACCCTTAAAATCGGCAGTAACGCTATTAGCGCCGATTTTAAGGGTCCGTCGGATCACGAGTTGAAATACCGCCGGTGCAAGTACAGCCGGCACAAGTACAGCCGGCTGTACATGCGCCGTTCATAACAGCGCCAGGAACCATTCATGCGAAAACATCATCAATCACGAGTCTGGCGTAGGCGCTATTAGCGCCAGAAAAGCAGCGGATAATCCACCAAAAATACCTCCAGCAAAAAGCTGGAGGTAACAGAACACAGGCCACAGCAATAAGGGCCCAGGTGGAACCAATGGAAATCAGAGGCCTACAAAGGAGCCACCCATGCACAACACGCCCTCCCCAACAACATTACACCAGCAGGAGCAGGTAGGAGACATCAATCAGGGCCCAGGTGGAACCAATGCAAATCAGAGGCCTACAAAGGAGCCACCCATGCACAACATACCCTCCCCAACACCATTACACCAGCAGGAGCAGGGAGGAGACAGCAATCAGGGCCCTGGTGGAACCAATGAAAATCGGAGCCCTACAAAGGAGCTACTCATGCACAACACATTCTCCCCAACACCATAACACCAGCAGGAGCAGGGAGGAGACAGCAATCAGGGCCCAGGTGGAACCAATGCAAATTAGAGGCCTATAAAGGAGCCACCCATGCACAACACACCCTCCCCAACACCATTACACCAGCAGGAGCAGGGAGGAGACAGCAATCAGGGCCCAGGTGGAACCAATGCAAATCAGAGGCCTACAAAGGAGCCACCCATGCACAACACACCCTCCCCAACCCCATTACACCAGCAGGAGAAAGGAGGAGACAGCAATCAGGGCCCAGGTGGAACCAATGCAAATCAGAGGCCTACAAAGGAGCCACCCATGCACAACACACCCTCCCCAACACCATTACACCAGCAGGAGCAGGGAGGAGACAGCAATCAGGGCCGAGGTGGAACCAATGCAAATCAGAGGCCTACAAAGGAACCACACATGCAGAACACACCCTCCCCAACACCATGCTGCCATTTGGAGCCGGGAGCCTTGATGTTGACTTCTACCGGCTGCGCCTGGAGCTACAGAGACCAGCCAACCAGGCCAGGGTCCTGGGAGTGCAGGGGGCATTGCGGGTTGAGGAGAAGAAGGAGGAGAGCAGCACCAGCAAGGCGGCCAGCCATCCCCAGAGTCAGGCCAGCACCCTGGGCCCTGACTGATGGTCAGTTGGTGACAGAATATTGGCTGGACAGGGCAGCCATCACCCAGTTGCTGGACACAATCCAGAGTGACATTGGCAGCCGCATAGCCACCAGCAGGGCAGTACCTCCCCTAGTGAAGCTTGTGTCTGTGCTTCAATTTCTTGGGACTGGCAGCTACCAACATACCTTTGCCATTATGCATGGAATGGCCCAGTCCACATTTAGTGCCATGCTGGGACAGGTGCTTGATGCACTGTTGAATCATGTAAACGAACACATTGAATTGCCAGCCACACAGGCACAGGTGCACCAGCTGAAGGGTCAATTCTATGCCATTGCCCAAGTCCCGAATGTAATAGCAGCCCGGGACTGCACACATGTGGCACTCGTACCACCCCAGGCACATGAGGCTGCCTACAGAAACCGTAAACAGTACCATTCCCTCAACGTGTAGATGACATGTGGACCTGACCTCACCTTCGGCCACTGCTATGCCTGTTACCCAGGATCCACCCACAACTCCATGGTCCTGCGCAACAGTACCCTGCCGGGGTACATGGAAAGGCACAGTGGCCAAAACACATGGCTACTGGGTGAGTACAAATGTATACCATAAAGCATGTCAATCCACAACTGATGGTGCCTGTCACAGAATCTATTATTCCCAATAGGCAGCAGCATTAGCTGCAGTATTCACATGCAAGCACCTTGCACGATAAACCTTGGACATGTCCAACACAGCAGAACACACCCATGCAGGATGTAAGACATGTTGCGGCACAGTGACATATGGAAGCCCCACCACAATAAAGCCTCCTGTGTGAGTAGCACCATGGTTCCCAACACTGAGACAGTACAGAAATCCTACCCTGGCCATCTGACAGTAATGAAATTCCAAACCATAAGCTGGCACATCAACAAATGCACCACACATAAGTAGGCCGAGTAATGACAATGTACATCCCACGAACACTGTCCCCAAAATGGCCAGGGAAATGCATGGAGAACAGTACAGAATAGTGACGACCAGCAAATGCAACTGTAGCTAAATTGATTTACAATGACACATGAGGAAGCCACTTCTGTCATGCGGAAGTAGATGGAAGGGCCCCCTTATCCTGCGACAAGTGAATGAGTACTGTTACATACAGAAACATAGGCGTCCCTAGTGGAGAGTACCCCATTGATTCAATCGTGCCCGTAGGACAGCACACTCTGCAATGTCATAGGCCAAATGACAAATATGGCAAAATCACACTGATGACAGAGCACTGTTCACCCACTGTACTTACCTTGTCCCCATACCGGCTTTCTCTCCCCTGCAGGGGATTCTGGATATCCCCAGTACACGTGGCTCATGACCCCTTTGCATCACCCACACACGGCAGCGGAGCGGGCATACAACCTTGGCCATGCCCATACACGGATCTGCATGGAGAGGGCATTTGGACTGCTGAAGACACGCTTCTGGTGCCTCGACCGCACGGGACGGGCAATGATGTATGCACCAGAAAAAGTTGGCAAAATTGTACTGACATGTGCCATGCTGCACAGCATCTGCTGTCACAGAAATGTGCCACTGCCCTCTGATGCTCATGTGCAGCCACCTGAGGATGGTAGTGAGGGAGATGAAGTGCCAGAAGGTGTTGAACATGCACAAAGGATTGGGCCGAGGGAGGGGAGGTTGGCAAGACAGGGATTGATAGATGGATTATTTTAGAAATGGGTAATGGGTAAATTGGAAATATGTCACTTCAACATTAAATTGCATTAGTAACAATCACTACTGTCCATGCATTGTGATTTTTCTAACGTGATTTATTTTCCGTCCAACAAACCCCCCTCCCCCAGTAAACACCCAGCACACAATCCCCCCTCCTCCCAGTGAACACCCAGCACACAATCCCCCCTCCCACCAGTAAACACCCAACACACAATCCCTCCTCCCCCCAGTAAACACCCAGCACACAATCCACCCTCCCCCCAGTGAACTACCCCAACTGAGCAGATAGGCACATGTTTTTTATCAGGGCACCAACAACAATGCCATGCACCACTAGGATGGTCGTGGGCGCTTTCCTTTTCTGGGACCCTCTGGTGTGCGTGCCCTTAGGTGGCGCATGGACCGGCGCCTAGGAGATGGCTCGAGGGATCCCTCCATGGGTGTGGTCCATGTCGAAGGAACTGAAGGGGCGGCCATCATGTGCTGTCGCATGAGGTATTTTCCCTCCCTTGTTTGCTCAGTAAGTGCTGAGACTGCCTCCGTCAACTCCCTCACTTGTTGCCCGAAGCCTGTCAGGGCAGCGGTACATTGTTCAACGACTCTGCGTGTGCGCGCATTGTCCCGCGCTATGTATTTGCACCCATGCCATATAGATGCACTGAGAGCCTTGATGTGCTGGCTCTGCACCTTGGCCATTGATTCCACCCTGGCCTGTTTTGCCTCAATAATGTCGAGTTGGCCCATCACTGCTGCCCCAGTGACAAAGGGCACCCCTGGTGTGTCTTGTGTTGGCCTGCGACTTGTGTGCTGTCAGGGGGGGGGGCTGCATGGCGACATGGCGCCAGCTTGGACTGGGCTGCCTGGCTCAGAGTGCTGGTCTACTAGGCTGCCATATGATGGCGTGTCCATGTCCGGCTGTGGTGTGCAGACATGATGCATGGTGTGTGCCTGGGCTTGGGCTTCCCTGGGGTGTGACCATCCCTTCGGCCTCACTGCATCCGGGAGAGTGCTGTCCTCCAGCATGATGGCCACGTGGAGGTATTGCTCCCACGTCGGGCTGAGATCCAGACCTCTGTTCATCAGCATCGGGGCTGTGACTGGTGGCTTGGGGCGAGCTGGCGGTGGCCTCCCTGCGGCCATGTGGCTGCTGCTGCTGTCTGGTGGGGCTGCGTTGGGGTGAAGTGGGTGTTGGCCTGGGTTGTCTCCCTTCTGTACGGCCACTTTGTGGGGTGGTGGTGCTGGTGAAGGTGCGCTGCCTTGGGCGCTGTGTTGGTGTGGCCTCCTCCCCATCATCTTCATCCCGTTGGGATCAACGTGTGCCTGTGGGGTACATAGGGTGTGGTTTGAGTTCAATGCTACATATATTTGTGTGATGCAGTTCATGCCAACAAGTGTGATTGAGGACAGTATCAATCAGGCATTGAACTTGCATTTTGTTCAGTCGCCATGTGGTGCTTGTTGTGAGTGTGTATGGAGGTACATTGCATGGGAATGTTGGAGTGACATGCGTGGTTGGGGTGCATTGCGCTCTGGGCTTTGGGGGTGTATTCATCCACACTCAAACTCTACGTAGCTGTCCTATGGCTATGGATGTCTATCCCCTGCCCCTATCATTCATGCACTGCACGTGCAGGGTCGTCTAGGCAGCACTACGATTCAATGGATGAAGGCATCACTTATGGGTGTATGCAGTACCTCACACACATTTCTTTGCATTCATTCACTCAGAGTCTGCATGTGTGGTACTTTCAGCTGCATGCATTCGGGGGTGGGACTCACCTGCAGTTGAGTCGATGCCTGTGCCTGCCGCCACTCCACCAATGCCCTCGATGGTGCCAACATCTATCAGGGCTGTCATTTTTGCCTCCCAAGGTGTGAGTTCGGGTGGGGGTGTTGGTGGGCCTCCTCCAGTGGCCCTACTTGCACTCCTGTGCTGTGACAGGATGCCACGGACTCACACGCACAGGTCGTTTAGGCACTTGCGGCAATCCTCCCCATCCCGGGGCACGTGCCCCACAGCACTGACCCTTTGGCTGATTGATTGCCAAATTGGTGCTCTGCGCTGGCCACTTGTTTTGCGCTGCTGCAGCTCCTCGTGGTGTATCTCGGCCTCCTCGACCAGTACAGTTAGCTCCTGGTCACTGAATTTGGGCTTTCGCACCCTGTCCAGGGCGGTCTTGCCCCTAGTACGCTCCTGAGACATGTTTTGGGGTTGGATGGCGTGGATGGTTTCAAGGGGCTGTGATATCTGACGGATTGTAATTTCCAAGATGGCTGCCGCTTTATTTCCCGTTCCGGCAGTGACGCGTTTCCCGTGCGCTATGAGCGCAATATGGCGGTAGCGCATGGTGTGCCGGATTTAAAGGTTCGCACTATTCGCGATACCGCCATGGACCGGGGCGCATGCACGATAACTCGTGATCTGGCGGATTATCCGCCGGGGGCCTTGGCGTTAGCGCTATTTACGTCAGGCGGATAATCCGCCGCATTACCGCCAAAGTCGTGATGAGGCCCTATGTCTAACTGAAGCATGAAGTTGTTCACTTGACCTGTATTTGTAACCGGTCTAGGGAAACCAAAGCGGCATTTGGTGTAGTATTTCCGTTTGTTTTTGTATTTGCGACGACAATATTTGCCACATTTGTGTCTTTGAAATTGTAAAATTTGAGCATGAAGATCACTATTTATGGCTTCTGATGGAATTTCACAAGTGACATATTTTTCAATAAACTGTAAAAACAGTGGCATCACAAATTTAGGAGCATCTTTAATCCATAAAAGCATGTGGATATGTGGTGCTCTTCTGGCTTGGTATTCTTTTCTCCAAAAGATGTGTTGCACTTCTCCAAGGGGAGGAACAGTTTTTATTACAAATAAAGTGTAGCATAGCAATGAAGCGGTGGTGAAAATATCTTGAAACATTAACAGGATCCAGAGAACAAAGTTCTTCAGGTGTTATTATACCTATGTTTGTTTTGTTTTTGTTTGATATGCGTAGAAATTCATGTAAATCTTCCCATGCATATTCTGCCCAACTTAATGTAACAAACCAAGTGGGTGGGCCAAGGTTTCTGATCATACAATGTACATCTCCATGACGTTGAAAACAGTACTCTTTAGTACCACGCATATTTGCTAATATATTTGTAATATTTGATTGTAAAACCTTATCTTTTTGTTGCACGTTTTGTAATAATTGTGTAGCTGACATATTTTGAAAGTGGGATCCTGATTTTAATGTGTGTGCAACTCCGTAACATAAAGTTGCTAGTTCACTTTCAAAGAGTAGGTGGAATATGTATTCCACATTTTGTCTAAATCTGGGATCTTCAGAATACATCCGTAATGAGTGGTATTCTGATGCTGATATTTGAATAGGTCTATCATTGTACCTTCCTCCTTTGCCATATGCTGATTGGTGATCCTTTTGTTTGACGAATTTGGTACGTTTCCAGTGCATCTTCTATTGTGTCATTAGAGTGCAATGGCTGGATTGTATAATTGTCATGATCACTGCTTCCAAGGAGCCAGGACCAGCCCAACGTCCTTGGAAGCAGGCCCCTAACCCTAATCCTAGGCACCAGCCGGTCCCCACGGGGACCTTTTGGACCATGTCCTGGCGCCGGTGGCACCAGGCTCATCAGAATTATCGGTCCCGGCACTGGAAGCACCGGGCTCATAATATGTGTGCTGATGCTTGGGTGGACTTACCTGCAGCAGACCATGCTGCTTACTTACCAGCCTCTTAGAAGTCCTCTGTGAACAGGGACTACTTTCTTACCTGGGTGGGGCAAGCTCCACTCCCTGGATTCAGCACTGGAAAGCTTCTGGAGCTGGAACTCTTTTCTTACCTAGGCGGGGCCGTGGAGGAAGACGCCTCATCACTCCAAGGCTATTTAAACCACACCCGATAGACGAAACGTGCTTCGCGTTATTCTGCATCTGCAGCAGAACGCTCACCGAGTCTGTTCCAGCCTTTCTTCTTACGATCCCGAATCTGCAAGAGTCATACTCACCATTCCTGCATCCTGAATCTGCAAGAAGCATACTCACCATTCCTGCATCCAGTCGACAGCAGCACCTGCAGAGACAAGAAACAGCAGGTTAGCAAGGCAGCCTTATCTCGCAGTGCTACTCACCTGATCCATCGGCTGCGGTCATTTTCGGCACGCTGCACCTCCGCCTGCGAAGACAAAAGCATTGTCACTACTTACCGGCACTCCGTGAATTCTGGATTTCTTCACACTGCATCGCCGCCTGCGGAGATAAAAGCATTGTATCTACTTACGGACATTCCGCGGACTCCGGCGCTGCAAACCAACTTCTGAAAGACAAAAGAAGAGACATTAGACAGGTATTTACTTACGCCCATCGCGCTCTTCGCAATAGAACGCCTGCTCTTCAGCACGAACTACGCTGCAAGGAAAAGACAGTTAGAGTGCTTGCATTTACTCACGCATTTCCAGGCGCTTCACTCCATCTTCCTCAAGAGTCCTGCAAGACAAAAGGGAGAAAAGCATTATACGAAGTCCTGTTCAATGTTAACGTGCCTTGCACCTAAAGACTATAAAGACTAAAAAGGTGTCTGGAAACTCACTGCTCGTGCAGTTAACGACGGTAACGGTGTTCTGAGTCCAAGAGGCCTATGTTTCACCAGTGAAGGAACTGGCAACAGCGCCCTGCACCAGACGCAGATGGAGAGCCCAGCATTCACCTATCTAAGGTGAGCACGTTGACCTGGGGGCTCTACGGAGAGGGAGAGAGATGAAGAGGGACATTGAACAACCCAGACCATTAACCCCCATATTCTTTCACTTGCAGAAACCTCACCCTACGAGTTTGACACACAGTGCGAAGAGGTTCGACCCCAGAAGCCCATCGGGTTCTGCACATCACCTTTAGAGTCACAGACACCTTCCTGCCAAGATCAGCGCCTCAGTGGGAATCAGGTGAGCGTTACAATAATGCTCTAAAGTATTTGATATTGTAGCAGGATCTAGGAGCACAAATTGACCAGCTTCTTGTGTCTCTTGAATTATTTCAGGTGTATGCTTCAAGTTTTCTTCTTCAATATTAATTTCGTTGTAGTATTCATTATTTTCTTTAAGATATTGCAAGGCTTGTCTAACTTTATGTAAATCGACCAGCTGTTGCCATATTTTTTTGTCTTTTGTAGGTACTCCATTTACTAAGATAATTAAAGATTGCTGCATCGGATGTTGCACTCCTAGAGTGTGCACATTTTCTTTTAGATCTAATGGTAAATACACTACTTTTCCACAAATACCTTTCACTAATTCAGAGGGAGGTAATTTTGCTGTTTTTGGTTGAAGGCGTATTATTGCTTGAAATGGGTTCACTGTTTGAATTATGATGCTCTCATATAAATTAAGTTGTTGTAGGGGTTTTGGTAGTGGATATAATTCCAAAATATTTGTGATAGCACGTGAAGGAGTTTGCTTGTTGTCAAGTTTTGTAGTGCAGTAACTGCAAGTATTAAGGGGGCAGTTATTTCATATTTGTTTTCTGCTATAAGGTAGAGAGCTAATTCAAACCATTTAGAATCTTCATTGTCTTCTATTTTGTATGATAGGTCTACAGTTTTTGTGTTACTTTTATAAAAAAGTTCTGCGGCAACATACACACACATGGTTTGGTACTTCAGCTGATGTACTTTTAAATTTTAGTATTTCTTTTTTTTATGTGTGTAGTAAAAGGTTGCCATGCGTAGAATTGTTGCTAATTTGGTTTAAAGCTATTTCATTCTGTAAGTGGCTTTCACTTTCAAAATATTTTTTCTGGATATAGTCGTTTTCTTCAAGTAGGTCTTTTGCTGTACCATGTAGAAGAATGTAATTTAAATTGGCTAGTGCTAAAGCAGGACTTTTAGCATAGTACAATTTATAGAATAGAATTTCTTATAGTTGAATGATGTGTTGATATCCTTTTGATATCATGGAAGGTGGTTTTGCAAGTAGGTCCTGTAATGCAGGCCAATGAATGTCCTTGTAGTCCTGTGTACTTGCGCACTGGACAGGTATCCATATTTTGCAGTAGTTAAATTTTGATTTTGTCTTTGTCTTTCACATATTGATTGAGGAATTGGCGTAAAGACTTGACACATTTTTTGGGAATGTTACACATTGACGTGCATGGCCATTTGTACACTAGACATTCTGATTCAGTTGAATGGAGAAGTCATTCTAGGTTTCCAGGGCATATTTTTGTAAGCAGCACTTCTTGTTCCATTATGGTATTATTAACTTTTTCATAACCTCAACCACTGCTATGTATGGCAATTGTATTTGTTTGCTTTTGTTTGTATGCTTCTTCATTAAAGTATGGTTCTGTGCTTGTAGTGTGACTCCATTCACCTCCGCAGATATTTAAGAAGTTCTTTCTGTTGATATTTAGTTTATTGAGAAGTCTTTTTTGTAATTTAGTCATTAGTTTTGTTAGTGGTTTCATGTTGTTTAACACTAAAATAAATAGTTTTCTTTTGAGAATAACTGCACTGTCCACCAATGTTTCTAAGATGAATTTCCTACGATAGGTTTTAAGGGTTGAACCTGGTTTCTCTCCTGTTTTTATAAGATTTTGAAGGACTATGCAACAGAACATTTTGGCTAAAATACTTTTCTTGGTATGCTTACTTTGTACTATATCAACATTTATAGAAACAGTTGTATCTGTAGTGATAGCTGATTTTTTGTTAATTGTTTTCTGATTTGTTTTACATTTTGATAGAGGAGGCAAAGTGTCTGTACTTGAAACTTCTTTTGTTGCACTAAATGACTGTATTAGCTGTTTTGTTTCAACTTTTTTTTACAAATTCTGCTACATATGGATGCTTATGTTGGACACTTTTATTTTCATTTGCTCTACTTCTTCGTTGCTTTCTATGGACTTGATTTTTGGTAGCCATTCTTTAGGGTCTGTTGAAAAAAAGAAAGCAGTATGGGTTGGGGTGTTCTGCAATGTATGTGTGCTGTGTGCATGAGTGTTTGAGTGAGATGATAAAGATGTATGTAATGGTGTGTGATTGTGCATTGGGCAACTACAACTAGTAGGGATGGGTATTCTTGAATTAATGTGTCACTAAACTGGGGTTCAGATGACAGAAAAAAGGAAGCTAGTGGTGTGGAGAAGTACAAATAGTAAATCTAATTATATACAATTAAAACAGTTGTTTGTTCTATAACATCAAAATTCTAGCAGCTGAGGGGTAATTTGTGTGTCAAAAAATAGGAATTTGTGGACCATTCTGGCTGGAAATCGCTGTTTAAGAAATGGGGATTTTTGGACAGAATGGTGCACAATCTCTATTTTTAGGCACAGAAATAGCATGATTTAACCTTTCAGTGTGTTTGAGTAATAACACAAATATTATTTTTTCTAAAATGAGCAGGTTACTTCTTAGTTGTTCTTTGTAAATTCGGCTGCTTCTTTTCAGGAGAATGGTCTTCACTGCAATTGTAAAAAAAACAAATTATTAATTTTGTTTGTATATAGCACTGTTTTTAATTTAGACATTGATTGTTTTAATTGACATCCTCAGCGCCTTCCTAAAAACCATTAAACCTATCTTATTCACATAAGATACGTTGCACCAGTTGAATAGATATCATATGTTCTTAATGAATAAACTGTATTGCAATGACTAAATGTAGCAACCAAATATCTTTACTATGCCTTGTGAAATTCATAATGTACCACTGAATACCACTATTCCTGTAACTAAGCTCTTGCAAGTAATAGTGCCTCAATGTCATGGGCTGCTTGCGCTATATAAATATAAGTAAGTAAATAAATAAATAAATAAATAAATAAATGTTTATGTTATTGTACACGTATTGTTGTTTGAGATTTGAACATAATGTGTGCATGCAATTCTGTTTGACTATATGCAGTCTATATATTTTATTTAAAAAATGTTACTTCAACATGATCTGAAATGTGTGTGTAAAAAGAAATTAAATAGTATAAAGATTTGTAAGTGACAATTGATTTTAGTAGATGGAAAAAAGACAGTAAGTTCATTTTACAGATTATACAAGCTAAAAGTCAGCTAATCTGTTTATACGAAACTAGAAGAATTGTACATGTACTTTACAGAAAATATGTATACCTGTAGTTTGTGTTCATACATATGGACATGCATGGAGCTGCAAGTAGAAATCTTGGAGACTTGTTCAGTATTTCTTGTAGAAGGTGCTTTCCAATGAAATGACACTTGTACTCAGAGAGATTCACAGTACATTTGCAGTGCTGATCTATGATGATGCAGTTAGATGTAGAGGTCTTCTATGTGATTGGTAGATGGTCATGTGACTTCTTAGCTACATCCAATGAGGGAATGGCACAGAGAGTGAATTGGAAATGGTAGAAGGGCTGTCCATGTTACGATATGTCCGCGGACATGGCGGTAGTTCGCAGACATCGGGTGTTACATCAGGGGATTTTTGAGTTGGGAAGTCATGCAAATTAGAATGAGCATACAAAGGGATTGGTCAGGAAAGTTTAGTGGGTGTGTTGTGCCAGGAGAGAGTTTCTCAGATGCTCTTTTTGCTGAGAGAAGAACAGATAGCTATGGCTGTGTGTTTCAGAAAACAGATTGTTTGGATTTTGGGAGACTCGTGGATACATTGGTTGAAGGTGCATGCAGAAAGCTTTGGAGTAGCTGTAGATCTTGGATTCCCACATGTGGAAGTAGACTGGCATGGAGTATGTGGAATGAAGTGGTTGGACTTGCTACCTCTCTGCTACTTTGGAGACAGAGCAACATCCAGATATAATTATAATTCATTGTGAGGGAACAGCTTAGGACATGTGTCTGGAATTTCTTTGCAATTTGCAATGAAAAAAGGACTTGGGAAGGTCATGGACATGTTTCCAAATTCTCAAGTAATTTTTTCACTATTGTGCAGAGACAAATGTGGCTTCGTTCTTCTTCATTTGGTCCACAAATGGAGAAAGCACGGCGCAATGTCAATAAGGCTGTTTGTGCCTTTCTAAGAGATTTTGTCATGTCCTCTTTTCACAATGAAAATATTATGTTTCGTAGTACATACATTTTTCGCAGTGATGGAGTCCATCTAACTTCTGCTGGCAATCACATTTTTCAGAGAAATATACAAAATCCATTGCAAGCTTTTTTAGAATTACAGCATCCATTTTGTAGTAGGTGTTGAGTATTTATAATTTTTCAAACACCACCAAAAGCCTCTTTTCAGAGCCACCACTTCCTCCCAGAGAAAATTGCAATGGTTATGATATGGCAGCACCCCAACATTTTAGATGTCCGCGGACTGTCCGCTGACTTCTAAAAAATACACAGGGCCCTGCTTCATTTATTTCACTTCTATTTTTTAACCGTGAAAGGCGACTTTGAAAAGTACCATATTTTTTTTTATTTTTGTTGTTCTATATTTTTTTGTTTTTTTTTATACAGGACACACTAGGAGAGGAGGGCAAATGAGGGTAAAGGGGGAGACACCAACCACGAGGATAAGAAAGGGCGATCTGAGAGAGGAAGCAATAGAGTGGGTTTTACTTGGGTAGTGAGCAGATCTTCTCGTGCTCTGAGACGATAGTCTCAAAAGCACTTCAAAGTCGCTCCCCCCTGCAGAGTACTCTGTCGCAGTATATACAAACAACTGTGACACTCGAAAGGTAAGGGTCATCAGCATTGTGAATGGCCTGTGAGGCAGCTTGAGGAATACGCTGTCCCGCAGGAGTGTTCCTTGTGGTGACAGGATCAGAAACAGAGGATGAAGTAGAGGAAATCAAACTGCTACGCAGCAGTGTGAAATGACCTTAGGTGTCGCTTCATGGTAGTGGTCCCAAAGCTATACGAACCTAGCCTCCCGCGACTGGGTACAATTTTGCACTCGTTGCAGGTGACTTGGTTCGCACGAGCCTTAGGACAATTCCCACAAATGGTAAATAACCGCCACACCCAAGACTCACGCTTAGTGCGGGTAGTAGGGAGTTCAACTACCTCATCCTCGTCATCCTCTTCTTCCTCCTCTGCATCCTCACTCCTGTTCCCCTCTTCAGGCCCTTGGGGAGGTGGTGGTGGTGGAGGGGGTGGTGCTGAGGCAGATGCAGCACCAGGTGGTAGCAGTGCAGCCATGGATGCCATCAGGTTCAAGATGGAAATCTGCAGGTGGCAGTAAAATTTGCTGTGCTCTGTAGAATAGCCAGAAACACAATGAGAATAAGCTCTAGGGCATGGTCTTTTATAGGGGTGCTTGTACGCAGTTCGCGGACATGCGCGCTGTCTGTGGACAGATCAAACACAAAAAAAGGTTCAAAAAGTTTCAAAAAGTATGTTGAAACTCAGGATTAGTATGTGGGACTTGTGCTATGGTGAGTTTTTATTGAAAAATATTGTGGATTACTTGAAAATGTACTTTTAAATTGTTCAGGGACACGAACAGTGTCCGCATTCAGAACACACGATCAGCGTGGGCGCGGTCACATGATCGCTTCGCGAACATGTCCGCGAAGGGAACGGCAGTCCGCTGGACACCAAATGCATGGACATTAGTTTGCGCATGCGCGTTGATGTTTTAAGGACACTGTTCGGGTCCTGAAGTAATTAAAGGTGTGTCACATGTCAAACAAACAGTTACGGACAGGCGTTTGTTCTTAGAACAGTTTCAACTTGCTTGCAAACAATACGGACCGACATACTGTTCTCAGGACACCTCCATTTTGTTTATTTACACACATTTGAGGACACCACATGTGTTCTTGAGCAGATTCAACTTGGCTGCAAACAATACGGACGGGCACAGCGTCCTCAGGACACCCCTATTTTGTTTATTTACGAACATTTCAGGACATTGCATGTGTTCTTAGAACAGTTTCAACTTGCATGCAAATATTACGGAGAGGTATAGTGTTCTAAGGACACCCCTATTTCGTTTATTTACGAACATTATAGGGCACATGATGTGTTCTTAGAACAGTTTCAACCTGCCTACGAACAAAACGGACAGGCATACCGTTCTCAGGACACCCCTATTTTGTTTATTTACGAACATTTCAGGACACAGCGAGTGCTCTTAGAACACTTTCAACTTACCAGCGAACAATATGGACAGCGTCATCAGGGAACTCCCATTTTGTTTATTTACGAACATTTCAGGACACCACGAGTGTTCTTAGAACACTTTCAACTTGCCGGCGAACAATACGGACAGCGTCCTCAGGACACCCCCATTTTGTTTATTTACGAACATTTCAGGAAATCGCGAGTGTTCTTAGAACACCATCAACTTATCTACAAACAAAACGGACAGGCATACGGTTCTCAGGACACCCCTATTTTGTTTATTTACAAACATTTCAGCACACTGCATGTGTTCTTACAACAGTTTCAACTTGCTAGCAAACAGTACGGACAGGTATAGTGTTCTTCAGGACACCTCCATTTTCATTTCTTTATGGACATTCCAGACACCCGCGCTGTCCGCGGACACCTACATTGCTTTTTTTTAAAAAAAACATGAAATGAATTAGAACACAATATAAAAATGTAACTTTATTTAACATGTATGATTAATTTATGAGAGAGAAGGTGAGGCAGAAACTGAAACAAAAACAGGAGAATTAGGGGTTTCAACAGGATTTGTATGAGGTGAAGAAGGGATGGAAGTCTCATCAAAATGTTTTGCTTCATGGAGAGGGTTTGGGGATAATTGACTGGGATATGGTGAGGGGGGACAGACACATGTGGGACAATGGTACGTGGTTTTTTGTTTAAAATGATCTTCCACAAATGTTTTTAAATTATTAAAATCAGCCAACAATAGATCCATTTTTTCTAGTATGCTGTGAAGAATCTTATCCATAACAGCTTTTTCTGTAGTACTTTCTAGTTTGGTATGCTCTGTACAAAAAAAAAATATAATAATAATTAAATGGTTTATATTGTAAAGTGTCTACCATTAAATTCACTATCTTCTGACATTTTCTCATGTGGGAAATGCTCCTCTAGCCACTCCAGAGTACTAGACATTTCTGTGAGAAAAAAAACATAATATCATTTTTTTATCTAATGCAGAAAGTTTATAAATATATGAGTGAAATGCAGTACACTTACTATTTCAGGCAAGGTATGTTCTCAGTGGTCTGTAGATCTGCTACTGTTCTTGGTTGTGGAGTGCCTGTGACGTAATTATGTTGGAAGCCTATCTTTCTTCTTTTGGTATATTCCATTTTAGAACATATTGTATTTAAATGAATGGTTAGTGCGTTACATATATGCTTTACACTTCTTATGTATTACTACATATAATGTGTATGTGTGCTGGTTTGCGAATTTGTAAAATGTTCATATGTTATGATATAACGATTAAACATACCCCCCAGGGTTTTTGCGTAGTGGTGCTGTTGTCCGAACATGTCCGCGGACATTAAAAGAGTTTGCGGACATCACACTCTGTAGAGGAGGTTCAGTATGTTCAATTTTACATGTACATAAAATCAGAGTTATTATTATTAAATTGTGCTACTAAGAACCTATGAAATTCAGTGAAAAAACTTTGTTAAAGGGACCTTATGGTTAAGTTGCGCTACTAAAAACCTATGAAATTCAGTGAAAAAACTTTATTAAAGGGACATTCTGGTTAAGTTGCGCTACTAAAAACCTATGAAATTCAGTGAAAAAACTTTGTTAAAGGGACGTTATGGTTCCAAGTAAAACTGAAAAACCCTTGAAATTCGCCAGTTATGGTAAGCTAAGCAACTCGCGCCACCACCGTGCACTGCTAATACTAACACCCACAACATCAACGATGACATCACAAATGTCATTGATGACATCACTGATGACATCACATGTGTATTTACTTTTCATAAAATATGTGTACAAGGGATTCTTATTATAATGTTGAGAAAAAAGTGTCAAGGATCATTACAATAAATATCATACCCTAATTAGTGCATTGAACGATGCATTGATATAAATAGCATTCTATTATGGGGTTCTATCTAGTATACTAAGCTACTCATGCAGAAACATATCATTGTGTGCAGCTTACAAGATGAAGGTATAATATTTGTAATGTTGATATGTTGAATAATTAAATGATAATTGTTTTCTTAATAGAATTTTGTGTACTGTGAAATATGTGTGTATTACATAATTTCATTACTACAGACAAAACACAGAGACAAGAACACATTCAAATATGGGTATATACAGGGAAAGTGAAGTTAGCAAAAAAGCAAAAGTAGTAGCAGAAACAATTCATAACCTAACTGATTATTTTCATGTAAATAAATGATTGCTCTGTTTCAAAGCTGCTATTTACCCTATGTATATGTATCACTTGATGTGATTGGACCCTAAGGAAAGTAGTGTGAGTACAATGTATACAAATATGACCATATAATGGGAAAGTACAGCCATAAAAAAACAACAGAACTATCAGAAAGTGCTGATAACTCTATTGATTATCTTTATGCACACAAATAATTGCTGTCTTTCAAGCTTGTGTCTTCCCCTATGTATATGTTTCATATGATGTGACTGGACTCTAAGGGAATTACTGTAAGAACCTACTTGAAGGATACGTCTACAAATAAAATAAATGTTTTAGATTCTGACTGTTACTGAAGAAAACCATGTGGCCTAGATATGTCAGTAAAGGAAAAAAGAGCGAGCCAGACATGTGATGTCATCTTTGATGTCCTGGGTGTTAGTCTTAGCAGTGCACGGTGGTGGCGCGAGTTATGGTTGCTTAGCTTACCATAACTGGCGAATTTCAGGGGTTTTTCGGTTTTACTTGGAACCATAACGCCCTTTTAACAAAGTTTTTTCACTGAATATATATATATATATATATCATTTGCTGTTATAACATACTACATTTTATCGTATGGTATGTTCATATTTTATTTGCAATACTGTCATTCTACAAAATACATTTATTCTGACTGACATAAGTGCTCTTGTTATCACCAAGATAACCCACTACTCCAACAGCATTGTATGTTCTTCTCTTGTGAATTGGAATACACATGAGATGAAACACACACAACTAGCTTTAGTAAAACGCAAACCCTTAAACTTAAAAATGGCCCATTTTGGATGTATCCTTTTCTTCAATAGTAATTATGTATACAAGACAAAAATAATGCAGGCAATAATCTGTTTTTAATTTAATAAGTGCCAAATCCTTACAACTACCTCCTGTTCCCTCATTCTGCTGATTTCTTCTGTTCACGGAATAATCACAATTCATAAGAGCCAATGGATTTCTAAATATATTAACCCAGTGTGTTCGTTTACACGCACCGTATCCGTTAGTTCTTCGAGCAGGGGGAATCCACGGTTCCCAAAGCAGATCATTATATATAATATATCCGTCTGAAAGTAGGAAAGGACAGGCTGACGTGCTTTAAAACCCGCTGTTTCCCCTGGTGAAGCTGTTGCTCATTTTCATTTGCTGAATTCTGTGAAATGATGCAGCTTAATAAAAGTCCCACCATACAGTACACTTCCTTGGATTCAATAATGCCAGCACTCTCAAGCTCAAAGCCAGGGATCAGCACGATTTGAAAAACAATTCAAATCTGAGATACATACCTGCATTAAGCATGGCACGCTTCCCCCAGGAGCATAAATGGGCAGACATATGGAGGCCGAAAATAGAGCATTTGCAGGTAAAATGTTCCTGCTAAGATGTTCATCGGAAGACTTCCAAAGCTCTGCATTAAAGTACGGAAGGAAAAGGACTCATTAGGCCATTTTTTCCCTAGAGCAAAAGGACTTCAATTGTAGTGCGGCATTCATTAGCATGAACTTATACATGAATATTCAAGTTGAGTGCGACAGCATTATACACAATGATGTATATTCTCATGTGGAATGCAGAATGCGATTCTGGTGTAATTACAAACAGTTGCCAAAGGTTGAGTCTCTGGGACACAGCTCCTCAGCTGTGTGGGCGAGGGAACCACAAGGCTGATAGATTATATCAGCATAGCGTTTTTACACAATAATGGTTTCTGACCTGAAGGATAACATAAACAAGTACCTTCCGTGCAGCATAACTATGATGAAAAACCCGAGTCTTCATCTGATGAAAGGCACCTTTTACGTTGAACATAGCATGAGTGGCTCAGTAAAAGGGTCATTCTACCTTTACACCACAGTTGCCACAGCATTTTCACTGTATGTATTAAAAGTCTAATTTCATTGTGCGAGATTCTCGGGTAGCCTGGAAGCAGAGAAACAACATATGTCTGTGCTTGAATGGGTGTCATTTTCAACATTTCGAACATGATTACCCAAGGACAATCTACGTATCAAATGTTCTCATCGTCTGTGTTAGGGAGAATTCTCTGTTTAGGCTGAATTTCCTAACCTAGTGAGTGCCCCAGCAGCTTTGCTGGATTTCTGGAGTTTGTTTTTTTCATCCTGCCAAGAGTGAGACTCTTTTCCTCCCACTCTTGGACATGAATGTGGTTGATTTCTTTGAATGTCAATGTGTTCTATGGGCTATCGGGTCTTTTACTCCATAGGGCCTCATGTGTTTTTCTATGTGTGTTACACCGCACCCTCCGTGCCGTAACACTGGGGTGTCCTAGAGGATCCCCACCAGAGACTCCATACCCTGGAACTGACTACTGTCTCCCAGGGCATGTAAAGTCACCATTGCTTTACTAGACCTAAATTTACTAACAGAAATAGTACAAACCATCCTATTGTGGACGTACTGGTAGGGGTAATTCGATTACCCCTGGGTCTGTTGTTCGAGGGGGCATTGTCCCGTCCCCCACGTCGAGTTTTGGCTGGTGGCAGTGGATACTACTTTTTATATTCGACCGCAAATATATTCCTATGGGATGCTTTCCATTGTTGGAGGCTAATACGTTTTCACATTAGTCTCTAACATACCGCCGGTTTATTTGTCTTAAATAAATCCACCGGTTGGTATTTTCTGCCAGAACTCAGTTTTTAAAATGGCGTATGTGTTCGCCTCTGTAACTCCGAACCAAAGGTTGAGCCCTTTGTTCGACTTTTGGCGGGCTTCTGCACAGAAGCCCTCCAGAGTGGTGCCATTCTGTCTGGGTACCACAGGGGGTGTGGGAGGGGGTTTAGGCACCCTGGACTGAGTTGCGTTGCCAACTCAAGTCGCACTCTTGTGTGATTGGCCCGAGTGGTGAGCCGCCCCGCTCACCACTTCGCATGTTTGATTGACAGCTAGGCTGAATGAATGGGAGTTTTCTGCATAAAAGCAGGGCTTTTGGGACTGGAACTTCAGAAGTCGCCACAGGACCTAAGAATCCGACGAGGGTAAAGCTGAGCTGACCTACAACGACGACACCTCCGGTGGAGCCCTGCTGAACCGACTCACCACTTCCCAACGACAGAGGGACAGAGGAGATCTCCCTGCTGGAGAGTCTTCTTACCCTGACTGGTGGGAACAACCAGTCCCTTGCTTTTTCTTCGCTTCCAGGACGTCCAGTGGTCTAATTGCCCGTGCTGAGCACCCCGGCAACCGGATAGTCACTGACCACTGTACCGCGACAAAAAGGTGGTGCCTTGTGACGGAGCACTCCGTGGCCGGTCTCTTCCCTGGTGGTGCAACGATCTTCAACTTTTCCTCAACGACGGGATCCTCTCATCTTCTGGCAAAGCCCCGACTTGCATCCACCACTAGGAACAACTGCCCCCGCCGGAGCTGGCTCTTCACTTTCAAGGTACTAGCTTCCCTTGTGACGGTTAGCGTGATGTGTCTTAAATCCTTACCTTTCCATTGGGGTGCCTCCAGACCTTCTTAACTTTTTGTTGTAAAACTGGTCCAACCTTTCTGTTTCCACTGTGATACTTTTGGGACATACAGCCTTGCCTCTCTCCGAGTGGGCCTGGCCTCTGAACTTTGTGATTTACAGTAGACCCTGCCGTGCTCACCTTGCATTTGTTTCGTAAAAGTGTTGGTACTGAGTAGGTTTCATACCCTGCCTTTTTCTCTCCTTTTCTAACGAATACTAGAGTGCCATCTAGGTTAAAGCATTCACCTCTGTCTGCAAATAAGTGGTACCGTTGAACCTAGACTTGTCGAAATATTGTTATGGGATGGATATATACTTATAGTAACTGTGATTGAAGTTGTTTGCCATATTAGTGCCAGTGTGTTTTCCATAGATGTGTTTTTGAATAAATAATTATATATCTTTACACCCAAGCTCTGATCAGTGTCTGCTTGTCCGACTGTGTAAATTGCCCTATCCTGTATACTCCAAATACGGCCTAACTCGTCTTGAGAGAAGTCTGACTGCTCAGCCACAGCTACCAGGTAAATCTGGGTGGTACAGACTGCTACCAATTGGGTTTACTGCTAACTCCTGTAGACTTAAACTTTTTGCAGTGGTCCCAGAGGGAACTGCACAGGTTTCTGCCTAACAGTCTGCTTTACTCTATACTGTATGGTATGCCAATGAATTGAAGCGGCAGTAGAAAGCATTCACGAAGCCTCATAATCGTTTTATATGATTCAGAAAATAAGCACTGCTTTTGATAAACATTCCCAGACCAAACAGTATGGCAATCGGCCGAAGTACCTTGCTGCTTGCCTACTAGTTGGGCGGATAGCAAGTAACGAGGAGAATCGCGCACCCTTGTCTTCTTAAGTGTGGGAGTGGGCAGAGCCTAACAGGTTTTCAGAATGCGCAACCAATATTCAAAGATTGTCCATAAAAACTCATGTAAGTTCAACAAAATTCAACATCAATCATCAACGGATTGTACCATTCTTTTGGGTGTGCCAAACGTGAATTCTAGGGTGCAGTTTCGTTTTAGTAGTGCCCCGTTTATGTTGGATTAGGTAAGCATTAACATCACTTCAGAATCTGTCACATGTTTCTACTGAATAATAAGTAATATAGCCTTGGCTGCAAAATCCGTAGATTTATTTCGTGGCGCAGGTCCATGGGCAAGATGTTCCATGCCTGAGCCGTTTGGGGGGAGAGAAACCGGCTGTGTAGAACCAAGATATATTATATGAATAGAACAGGCTTCTAGAAGGCGATCCCTAGTAAAACGAAAAATGTGATGAAGTGAGTTGCCTTGGATCTCAGACTTTGAGAATGCCCAGATGTTAGCCCTTTGGCAGTTAAACAATATAGCACAGGACTAGTTAGTGTAGCTTGTATGCTGTACTTCTCTGTGGTCACTGTGTTATGCATATTAGCGGACTGATATGCAACATAGATAAGGAGAATGTAATCTGATTCAATGTACAGTGATCTTGAATAGAAGAGATGTTTGATTTAGTGAAAATTAACATTTTGGTTCAAGTGACATTGGATCATTACAATTGTCGCTCAGGATGAATAGTTCTTATCATTTCACTTTTATTTAAAAGTAGCAGAAGTACCCGTTCTCCGAACGGTTTCTGTAGACAGATATGAAAAAAATGATTGTGTACGTCGCTTTTCTGATTTGCTTATCACTTGATGTGCTTGTCACCCTGCAGTAAACTGCACTGAGAAGGGGCGCGTGTGGATGTTTGACATAACCCAAAGCAAACATTGGAGGGAGATGAGAAAGTGTGTGCTGCTGCATACTGGGATCTTCAGTGCTCTCTCTCCCCACATGTTGCCTCACCCTAGCGTGATGCAGTTGGTTGCGGTACATTGTGGTGCAGATATCTTGGAAACCAAAATTCTGATTTACATTGTACCTACTGAATATAATTGTTCTTAACTGATAACACATGTTTGCTGAGAGAAAACACATTCTCGTTTTTGTGTGTGTTCTACTGAAAGGGAGCAGAGTACTCTATTTCAATCTACACTTCCAACGATTCTCTAAGCTGCATTTAAGGAAGAGACAAGCGCTTCTTGGACAAGCCAGTCTGTGCCGGTCCGCGCCAGATTGTGGACTTGTGGCCTTTGATTGTGCCTCCCTGCTCCTTGGTAAATTGCACACTGCTGTACTCTTTTTCACGACTCTTGTCTGCCACGCCACCTGGCAACCTCTACTATGGGCTATCTCTGAAAAATAAATCTATTGTTAATGGCACAAAACGCTAAACGCTTGGCAATTGTCAATGTTAGGGAGAATTCTCAGAAATGTGCTAATTCCCTTCACCTTAGTGACCCCCAGCAACTTTGCTGGATTTTGGGGACTTGATTTTATTTACCTGGAAAGAGTGTAAGCCTTTTATCCCACTCTTTCATGTGTTTTGATGTGTGTTTTACATTTGTGTTCTCTGATATGGAGTTTTAGATAACTCCAAAGGCATCATCTTTTCATGTGTGTTACACAGGACCCTCAGTGTCGTGACTAAGGGATGTCTTTTATACTTCCAAAAGGATTAAGGATTAAATACCTTCTCTGAGTTAAACTACTGTTTCCCAGAGAATGTAAAGTGAAATTGACTTTACTAGTCTTTTCCAAATTCATAGACCCAGCACACAACATCTTACAATGGAGTCCTGGAGGGGTTACATAGTATCCACTGTGTCTAAACACTCATGTAGCAGTCTAATGCTACCCTTTCCTATTGAAAAGGCTGGTGGAAGTGGTTTTACAATGAACTACCATGATTTTTCCCGACCGCGAACACAGGTAGCTAAACATTACGTGAGCCATGTTTTTGAAGATGGCGCCTTAACCCCCTTTGTATAAACAGGCCCCGGTCTTCTTTTTTCACCATTTCTTTTTGGGAAGGTCCTTCTAGTGTGTGTCTCTGCGCACCAAACGAGGGTTTGGTCCCTTTGTTCGTGTGCCTTTGGTGGGCTTCAGGACTGAAGTCTGCCCTTGGCGTCTGAGTGTCTGGGGTGGGCAGGAAGTGAGGGAGATGCCCGAAACACCCTGTGCTTAGTCTCCTAGGAGACCCAAATGCACTTTGGTGTGATTGGCTGGCTGACTGTCCGGCAAGGACAGCCACCCTGCTGGGTTAGTGACAGCTAGACTGGAATGAAAAGGAGAAAACTGTTTAAAAGGTGAGTCTCATTGACTGGAAGGAAGAGTCGACCACTGGAATGAAGGAAACAAAGACGAGCTGGAAGAGGACGGCTGCTGCAACCACTGGACCGTTGGTTTGCCCGGTGAAGCCCTGCTGCAGGTCCGAATGGCCAAACTCCATTCGACGGAGAATCTCCTTCAATGACGCTTCATCCTTTGAGTTGGTGGGACAAATCAACTCATAAGACCCCTGGATATCATTCTCAAGGCTGGTTAGGTTTAACCAGGGAGAGGGACACCAGTTCATGTTCTTGAATTTACAGCTATTGGAACTGAAGTGACTCCATTGTGTGTGCTTTCTTCAATGATCCCATGCAGTGCATGTGTCCCCCGACATCCTCCCTCTTGTCCCCACAACTGAGGCTCAGGAACAGCAAGATCTGCAGGAACTGCCAGGAACCACGACTTCAGCAACATTTGTTTCCTTCATACAAAGGTACTGTGCCAACCCGATTGAGAGAATGCCACTCTCGCAGAGAAAGTTCATAAAACTTTCCCAACGTGCAGGCCTAATCAGCTTGTGACCCCACACATGATTCCTTTTAACCTAAACTACTTCTGAGAACCTTTTCAAAGACTTTACCATTTGATACCAGAACTGCTTTTTCCTATCCAGAAAACCAGCCCATTGACTTTGGTCTGGCCTGTTGACTTGAATTTAACTATTCTGGTGAACTGAAACTATTTGAGCTGCCTAGAAAGTATATATAATCTATTCTACTTACTTCTGTCCTTTTTGCTCACTGCTAAGTAACTGAACTGCCATGTGGCTCCTTTTTCAGGGGAGCTCAAACTGTCTCAACAACTTAGAGTTTTGTATTGAAGTGTATTGGTCTATAATATTAAGTTGTCTTCTCCTAGTGAAATGTTTTATAAATGATTGTGTAAATAAATTAATACATGTTTTACCAAGAAACCTTGATTATAAGTGTCTACTTGAAACACTGTGATTTCAAGACCTTTGCGTAACTACTTGTACTGCTCACATTCACTCTTGAGATAAGCCTGGCTGCTCAGCTCGCTACCACCAAACTGTGTGGTACAAACGTATACCAAAGGTTGGTCTTGCTTACAACTGTAGTCCTAATTGTGTGTGGTGGTCCCAGAAGGTACTGCATGCAATTGTGCCTAACAGTCAACAAATACTTATGCTCCAAACTTGATGCTACACCTGACGCCCTTCTTGAACTGGAAAATAACCATACTTTCTCTCAAATAATGCCTACCTCTAGTGAATAAGGATCCACCTACCTTGTGTCTAAAAGATATCCCTGTGGCCATGGAACTAACCTCAACTTTGCCAACTCCATCTACAGGTAATAACAACTCTAGTCCCCTCCCACCTCCCTCACCCACTTCAGTCCACAACCCGGCACAAAACAAAAACATGTAGTCATCTAAGACACTTAAATGTGCCTTACTCAATACAAGATCCCTTAATAAACACACCTTGGGCATTCATGATTACATTTTACAATTAGACCTCGACATGATGTGTCTAACAGAAACCTTGATCACTGACACACAAGTGGTCCTATGATTTCTCTGGCCACCCCAGATGGTTACAAGATCTCCTGCCAAAACCGAACTAGCATACACATGGGAGGGGGAGTAGCGATTATCGCCAAAAAACACCTAAAACTCTTGCAGTCTCACATCAAATGCTCCAGCTGTGAAATTTTGCAACTGAAAATGGCCCCAACACTATGCAGTTTTATTAACTTTCAATGTATTGCCCCCCTGTTGATATGCCTGTTGATATGCCTAACTTTAATGAAAACATCACTCAGCTCCAAAGCAGCATAAATGGGCCAAACATTGCCACCATACTGGTCGGTGATCTTAATTGATGGCATCATAACAAGGCTGATAAAGAAGCATTAGACCATGAAATAACTCTTAATAGCATTGATTACTTGGTTGTAAACAGTGACCCCACTACAGATGATGGGAACATACTTGACTCAGTAGTGATAAAAACATGACGGCTCAAATAAACAACACTACGCCATGCATCTGGTCTGACCAATATGTTATAGATTTTATAATCCACATACCTGACCTTCCTCTGAAGGCAATAAACCCTTCAAATACAATTGTTAGTCGGAACATTAACAACATCCAAGGAGGGCTGCAGATGAGGCTACTGAATATACAGGGTGCAAATGCACACATTGCTTTTGGCCTGGAGTTTGTGGAGGGGGCCTGGTCAGCAGACCACTTTCTTTGAGAGAGAATTACCAGCATACACTTAATAAACATCAAAAACCCATGCTACTACATGCTTGACAGATCAGAAAAGAATAACCTGAACACAAAGTGAAGGTGGAACTCCAGAAATAGGTGATTAACCAGACAGCCATGTCAAGGGGAATCCGGATGAGTATCACCAATTCTGTCAACCAAATAATTCAAAATCAGAGAGGTAACAATGAACCAGAACTCACAGCGTAGAATGGCTGTTGTTGAGCATACTCCACTTTGACAATCTCAGTCTTCAACTTCCGCACCGGAACCAATGCTGAGTGCCATTATTAGAGGGCGTGTAATGCGTGATGAAGTTGGTGCCCCAGGGGATGTAGGGTAGTCTAGTTACAACAGTGTCGGTCCCCCAAGCGCCATGACAAGCACCATTCTCCTAAGCATTTGCAAACCTGATTAATCTGTGACACAGTGATAAAAGAGAGCTAGCTGAAAAAAAGTATCTGGGCAATTATCCAAAAATAAAGGATCCAAGCAGGTTTTAGTCTGAAAGTTCAAACAAATGGAGCCTTCCACACTTCATTTCAATAAACTTTTTTTTGAATAGGTGAAAAATGAAAACACATTTCTTAAATAAATGTATAAACATTCTAAATACAGGAAGAGAGCATTTTGAGAATGAAGAGGAACGTCATTTTACCAAGAACTTTTTGACAAATAGACATCGGCCCTCATTACGACCCTGGCGGATTTTTTCCGCCATCGGCGGACTTTTCCGCCATGGCGCAAAGTCCCTTTACGCCATGGCGGATGGCGGACTTACCGCCCCATTCCGAGGTCGGCGGGGCGGTAAGTCCCCATTGACCCATTTACCCTTCCCCATTCCCATTTCGGCCCCATAGGGCTCAATGGGAGTGGGGAAGGTGTTAATTACGCCACCGTACACTACGGTGGCGTAATTAACACCGAGGTCCCATAGCGCCATGGATTTTTACCCCCGCAAAAAGCGGGCGGAAAAATGAGCATGGCGCTATGGGAACTCGTAGTTGGCGGTAAGGGGTCGGCGCAGCTAACGCTGGTGCAAACCCCTTAGCGCCAGGGTCCTAATGAGGGCCATCGTATTTTAACTGTTCCTGCTCATCAGTACGTACTTGGTTATGTATTAACTTATCACATCGTATTGCATATTCAAAGTAATAATACACATACCTTTGAAGCTCATCTTTAGAAGAACTTATTGCTGAGGTAAAAGAGTTAGACTTGCTTTGTGTGTGGTCGGCAAACCCCTGGGAGCAAAGCCTCTACCACCACAGTCAGAACCTCATCACAGGTTTGCATGCTCACAAACAAGCATATTCATATAGAGCTAAAGTACATTTTTAAGAAATGCAACATAAAACATGATGTGCAAGTGAAACAAATCAAGTGTGGGGCTTGCAAGCTGAACACCATCACTTTGTATGCCAGATATAAGCCTGAATATTAATTGTATTTATGTATTTGTAATGAGTCGGCAGCCCGCGTGCATCGGGCACAAACATGAACACAATTTGAACAGAACAATAAAAGCGAGACGATCAGAGCCAAGGGGATACATCAGACAAAGTTGTTCAGTTGAAAATAATGTTTTTAAAGCTATCCTACAGGCCCTATCTTCTGCTCCTCTTGTTATTTGAGGTTCAGAAGTGAAAATCGGAAAGATGCATACACAGAAGGTATGATTTTGGTCTCGATTCGGGACCTACTACCAGATTCTGGAAGGTTGACATGTATATTACAAGAAGGTTCATGTAGCACCAGGAGGGACCCTTTCAAGATATGTACACCTCAGCCATTTTGTAAACTCAGCATTAAGCATTCTAAACCATGACATGTATACCATGACTGCTGATGCATGGAATCTACTCATTCCCTTCCCTGAACTACATTTGCCACCACTGCCTCATTGTCATCACCCCTCTCACATACCCTAGTGTCAAATGGGGATTTGTAAAAGTTGATAGTAAAACATAACCCCCTCTACCCCCGCCCCCTTCATTTTCTAATGCCCCCTCTGCTGGAAGTACAGACCTGTGGAGTGTGAGAGGAGCTATACATAAACTCGTGTTGTATGGAAAGGAGAGTCTAGTTACATAAAAAAATAATAGCTATAGTAAAGCAATAGTTGTTTCACTATAGCTACTATTTGTTTGTTACAATGCTAACAATGGCTAGCATATATTTTCAGAACCTCAATCAACAGCATTTGCTAGGTATGTATGTCTTAAGTAATTAATTATGTTGACAACATATTTTGGGATAGTGATAACACCATCATGAATCACACTGTCAGCTCAGCCCAATTGCTTTGATTAACCCACAATTCTTAGAAAATACTTTTGATGGTCCGGAAATATTCTTTGTGTGAATGGTAACAAATAATCAACACAATAAGAATACTCAATTCACTGTATGGCTTTAAGAATCGCCTCAGTAAGGCACTCTCAATAATGATTATGATTTTTAAAAAAAATGTAATTTACAGTGCAGTATATAGCTTGATTGGAATTGTATCATTATATCGACACACGTTAACTGCAAGTATATCGTATGCCCTGGAAACCTCGAATCTGACCATGATGTATGGGCTATTCATCTCGAGGGCTGCAATTGGCGTCACATTCTGGCTTTTCCAAAGGGAACTCCTTTTTCAGGCTATAAGACTAGAGCTGAGTCTCACCAGTCTGAGCACTATTATTAACATAAATCATGGCAATTTATATTTAGAAATAATGTGTGATGTCTATACTTGGTCTGTTAAGTATAGACATTATTCGTGGTTCCAACAGATTTGTAACTGATTTTTAACTTTTTTCCCTAAACTGGCTTGGTGCCCGGATCGGTCTAAGGGATTGGGTTCCCTGTTAAGAACATTTAAATCCAAAACATTGAAATTGGACTGGGCCTGTAGCCATGATCATATTGGTAGATTACACTCATTAGGTACTTACACCAGGCTATATTTTATGTATTGCAAGGCACAACAATGTATATATATAGATATCCAAGTCCGATTGCCATGCAGCTATTTATGCTAATGTGCCTAAAAACTTTACATGTAATGGAAGTTAAAGGGCATGGATGAAGATACCATCTGAAGAGCGTATCTGTCACCTGTGTAAACTATTCGGCTTGACTGAAACTCTTTGACATGTACTCACTTCATGCAAGTGCATGATTAAGATATATGTAAAGAATTACATGCACCTTGAAGATAGCCTATTGGATAACTGGGTGAACTTTTTTGGTTAGATGGTGTCTCTGGCTGTAGCTATTCCCAAGCCTTAGTTGGATATGGCAGGCTTTCGAAGTTGAACAAATGTTTTGTTGGGTGTCTAATAATTGTGCATGTGTATTAATGGTGTACACCACTAAGAAATGTATTTATGCTACTATATTAATGTTTTTCTTTGCGTATGGTTTAAAAAATCAAACTGTACAATTCTGTGAATATTAATACAAAAGACCAATCATATATGTTGAAGTAATAAAAATAGAAAATTAACTAAAGTTAATATTTTTTTATATCAGAGCCCCCACCATTTAACCATGTTAAAAACAGAATGGTATTACTATTTAAATCCTCTTTACACATTTACTGGTTTATCAATTTATCCAGCAATAGAAATATGTCCTTAATATAAGACAATAGCACCAGTGTTATGGAGACGCGATCTCCTTTGAGCAGGAGGCACCAGCAATCAAACGCGTAGAAGTCTGTGTTAAAAATCTTCCCATCCACCTGGTTCTTAGTGAGCAGAACACTGGACACATTATGGTCAAATGGTAAAGTGTTTCATTGTTGCCTTTACACAATGGGCATTCATAACTTCTCAGTTTCTTTACTTTTCTAACTTCCAGAATGTCTCTTGTCAGCATCAAGTTCATTCGAAAACGCCTGAATTGACTTCTATAAATTCTGCTTGGGAATCGTTCCGGGTGTGTTGGCAGTTCTCCCCTGGATCGATACTCCAAGCCAGAATGACTGTATAGTGACTTTTTCCTTCCTTTTTCCAGTGTGTTGATCCAGTCTTGGTCAAAAAGCTTTTGTTTTACCTTTCCAGGGTTCGTTTTTAGGGATTCTTCACAGGTGTTCAGATCTTTCAATATAGCAATACAAATCATTTTTCAAGCCATTAGGTGGCCCTCTGAGTTATGCTGTAGCACAGTATTCAGAACTTTAAAGCCCCCTTCTGGCATGCCCAGAAAACAGTTACAATAAAATGTTAATGTTTTCCACACAGGTGCAGCATATAGTGAAGTAAGGCCTGGCTCTGCTCTAATTATATTGATGGGCAGTCCTGCAGGAAAGAAAAGAACCCTTCTCCGAAATATGCCCTCCAGTTTGGACCAAACCGAAGCGGAAAGTTTGAACGATGCCTCTGCTACATATGTAAGTATTGGTGCAACTTACAGTCTATAGAAGTCTATTACCGGTATTAATGAATACTTGCAGTATTTTGAGAGCATAAGGCAAGCCTGCAAGGCAACATTTCCTTTCTTGCTTCTTAGAATGTCTTCCCTCTGTGCATCTACTGCACTGTTGTTGATACTCACAACACCCCTGTTCAATATGTTTTTATATAGAATACATTCCAAATGTACTATTGACTATGGCAACTACCAATCATAGGACTTGATATACCAGATTAAATGTGCAATGTCTAACGCTTCCAGAATGCCCTAATTGCAGGATAATGTCCTAATATGATGGTGCTTTTTAGGGTTTCAAATTTCATTATAAATCTTTAAGCATATACACCAATCACGTTGTTCCCTCTGTCAGTGATATAACCTTTAAACTGGGCTCCCAACATACTTTTAAAAGCTTCCTGGTATCTAAGTAAGACTAGATAATCCTGGGGTTTAAGTATTCACTTTGTGTCTGCCTTTTCAGGGCCCAGAGCAGGTAAGGACACCAATTAGCTGCAGACAGATCTGTCCGGTAAGAAGCTCTTTCAGTATGCATTCCTGCTTCAAAATCCCTCTTAACTAATCTGCTCCTGTTTTGTCTCTGAATTCAGTCTAGTCTGGGCCAGTCCCTTTAAAAATATTACCCCATCAGCAACAATCGGTTGGAATCCAATTTGCATCTTTCCTGTTAAATGGGGCATCTTGATTCTATTTTTTCCAAAAAAGCTCCTCTTCTTCCTAGGTATTTGAGTTTAAATGCCCAGCCAAATACCATCTCAAATTAATTTCTTTCTTATTGGCTCTTTGACATGTATACAGAAGTGACTGTCTTAATGTGTGGTTTAATTTCCCCATAATACCTCCATTTAGCATCTGACATCACTGAATTACAGATTGTATGCAGAATAATTTCATTTTTTTTATAAGCATACTGTTGATACACAGTTTATAAAACTGCATATTCATAGGACTCTCATTTGGTTGAGTGCATCCCAATCCATCCCGTTTCCCTAGAATGGACTTCTGCAAAATTCAGTTTCTTATATTTTAGTTCCAAAATGTCAGCAATCTTCATATGCAGGATGCAACAAAACATCACAATGAGACACATGTACGTGTGTCTGTAGCAGTACATTGTGAAACAAAGATGTGTTTTTGTTTGGTGATTGTACGCTTTAAGTAGATTTAAAGTCACGTTACACTGTTTTGACAACACAAAAAGCTAAGGTTTTTTTTGTCAACCATTTCCTGCCTCTCATGTGACCTAGGATAAAAAGACATAGCAGGTCCATTAGGTCTCACTCTAAATAACCTATTTGCACTGTGCTTTGCCACACATAGTTGGACATTAATCTTAAAGTTAACCTGTCAAGCAAACTGATGACAATCTAATAACACTCAATGCTTGTCATTTATTGTATGCATAAATAAGCATGGGGCGTTTTTTCAACCCTTTATTTGAGTGCATCTGCTTTTGCCACAGGCAATGGGCTTTCCAATCCCATATCGAACTATATGTCACCAGTTCCCCCTCTAGCAAACGAGCTTTGCAGATATGTTTGCTTTGAATGTCAACATTCTTTCTCAGGGTTTTTGGAATGCATGGGGTCTTCCTTTGAGAAAACAGGGGTATTTACATAGCACTTCTTTACCCATTAGAAACCAATTTATTAATTATGTGCATACTATAACACGTGTATTTAGATGTGCATTATTTAGACTTTCAGTATGTATACCCCGATGCACACTTAAAATGTAAATGACATTTTTTGTAATTCTGTTTGCAAAACATGCTACAGTGTCTGATGGGTGTTGTGAGAGATTAAAACAAAAGTATGATTATCAAGCAGTGATGTATACAATCTGGCAGAAAATTATAAACTGAAAGCAGTGGGCAATTTTCTAGATTACAAATGTACACCAAAAAGCATTAGCTCTGTGTTTTGATTTGTGGATAACAGTTTGTGACATCTAAGAGCTTTACAAACACATCGTACCTCGACATTTTCTTGGTTTTATCAGTGCCTGTGATTGTGGGTGTTTTATGTAGAAACCCATGATACTTTTGAAGGTATAACTGCAGTCTGCTGTTCTCCCCAAACATTGTGCATTTTGTTATACATATATTCACAAATAGGAAGGCTTGACATGAACATTACAGCAGAGATCCTGATACACTCCTATATTTACAGGTACCCCTGTTTCAAGCTCAAGATTTGCCAATTACTTTTTCACTTCTGATTGGAGCCTAAACATGGCACTGCATATGCATATACAAAAAAAAGAGTGTAATGGCCCACCTGGTCACGCTCACTTATTTCATCTTGATGAAATATTCACAAAATATTTCTGACAAAGAACCATTATGTCCTCCTAATGAGCTATTCATATAGCAAAACATGTCAAAAAGATTAACTTTGAATAGACTAGAAACGATAAACTAATTTGAAAAAAACAAATGGATATATTTTGTTTGGACTAAAAGTTCACAAATGAACCGAGAAGATAATTTGTGAGGATCAATAAATCAATGTATCAAACAGATGTTTGTATATAGAAAAATAAAAAAGTTCTGATCAATGATTTTGAGTAAGGGTTTGTGCATATGCATCCACATAATTTTAGATTTTCAGTAATTTCGGAAATTTTAAGCAGGATTCCTAGTGGTGTGCAACTGCAGCATTCAGAACAACAATATCATTACATGCTGTCATTCGTTTTGGAGTAGCACCCTGGATAATTGTGAACCAGCGTACCACCTTGTTATGCAAATCAATGAGATGACACACAAGTGCAGAAATAATCATAAATAGTAGATTGAGATTGGTTGAGCTATGGTATTACCAGCATCTTCAATAAATGTGTCTTTCTGTTCCAAGCTTGACTCAGGAAGCCAGAAATACCAATCATAACCAAAGTGCTTACAGTTGAATTACTGTAGGTTAGGCTTCTCTTACTGTCCTAATAACATATGGTCTAGGGCATGAGAAAAGCCATTTTCCCCTAGAATCCACATATAAAGAACAAAAAAGCTTGTTTGTGCTATGCATTCTTTTTGTCAGCCGCAGTTCAAGCATGTATCTGAACTTCCTTCATACCAGCCAGCTGCTAGATTTGCAAAAGCCAAGACATTACAGGAATAACATCTCCATAAGCCATGGTTTAACTTGGTCCATGTAAAGCTCAGCAAAAAAAGTCAGTTTACACTCAAGATAACTGGCGACAAGAATGCAATGTCTGTGCTCTTGTGATCATGTCACATATGTCACCACTGTAAAACCTTCACAAATGTCATTGCTTGTGTTTAAACAGAAATGTGATGGTTCATGAAATATTTCAAGTTCAGTGTGGAATTTGCACACTTATCATCTCACAACAAAGACCATAAGTAGGACTCCGGAACATTGATGACACCTCACAATGTTCCCTTTTAGGCCACTAGTTCCTGAGAGCTGTGTAAACGAGACCAATGGAGAACTCATCTAAGGCCAGCCTCTTAATCCAGTTCTTTTAAGACTACCTCCATGTGGATTGCTATATTTGGGGAACAATTGGGTGGTAAAGTGAAAGTTTGAGGAACAATTTCCCCACCGTACTAATTGGCTCAACCAAACCCAGATGCAATCTCCATACAGAATTGCTGCTCGAACCTGGATTAACCATTGGGTGAACTGCTCTGCATCCACACCTTTTGCTGAAGGACACAGTATGCACTGACCTATTTTACTGAAAAATGTAATTGTAGCAATCTTACTAGACAAAAATCAGTTTATGGAATCGGGCGACAATCAAAATGATTGAGATGAGCTAATTCTTACCGATCTGTCTACAATCGGATGCTCTGAATTGTTGTAATATAACAAACCATCACAACACAGCAGTGCTCTTTGTTATTGAAAGTGAGAATCCCCCAAAAAGACAGTTAAACTCTACAATGAGAGGCAATAATGGACGCACCCCAGCGGGGAATGAGACCAAGACCAAGTGCGGGTAAGATATAAAAGGCTTTATCTAAATCAATATAGGGCATGCAAAGGACTCTGCAAACTCTGAGAGAGCTCTGTCTGACAATAGCAAAGACAGTCATATTTATTACAAAAATACGTCATGGATTAGGTAAGCTATAGGGGGCACATAATTGTGGGGATTGGGTGGTGAAGACTAGCTACTATGTACAATGTAGGTGCGGTGATCCATGATTGGTGGAGATCCATGTGGTGGCATTGTTGAGTGCTTGTGTCAGCTGGGCTTATCGGGCTGGAATATCAGGTCATGAGCTGTCCATGTGGATACATTGCTGCTGCACTAACATTTTGCCCTTGTGGCCACACATACATATGCATCACTAATTTCCATGTCAATTTAACCTATAAATCCTACAACTCATTAGTCTAATACCATAAAAGAGACAGAGAGAAACCGTATATAACTCTAGGCATCCTTAATACATCATCATAACACTGCTAGTACAAAGGAACCAGTATCATGAGTCCAGGGGCCTTGGAGGGAGGAGGGTGGGAGTTGAATATGCGGCTGGCTAGGAGGAGGGGAGATGGCCTTGTAGTTTCTCGAGGGTCTACATTTATCAAGTAGCATGCACATCATTATAGAGACGGAAAACTGAGGTATGTCAGTACAATTGCATATTTACATATATGCATTCATTTATGGATATATCGTGGGCACTATTTATTTTACACTTCTTCGTGGTTCATGACTACTGTGTTTACAGAATCAATAAAAAAGCTTTTGTTAACACCACATCATTCGCAGTTCTTCATTTTGTTGCGGGACAGATGGGGAAATCTATCATAGGACGTGAGGTAGAACGAGGTTTGTGTATACGTACAAATTACAATGTTACGCTTATAATTGGACAGATGTACATTCTTGAAGGTGAAAACAATTACTTCAAATGACATCTCATTTGCCAACAGGTGGGGTGTTTTACTTTAAATGGCTGGTATATATTACAACACTTAAAATCGTATCATGCATAGGGATTTTGTACATTGCCTTTTAAATATTGTGCAGAAGCAATGAACTTTGGTCAGTGACAATAGGTTTGAAAATACATATGTTGGACATCTTTGTATGTAAGTATCTGGGGTGGGCAAGGGTTGTTCCATTTTAATATGAACAATCAACATTATGAGTTTTGAGCCCCCTCGCAAATGGCTTAGCAGCATGGGTAAGACTGGGTGGCACACAGGTTCAACATTCAGGTCTAACACTTCAAACGGGGTAGGGGATTAGGCACAACATATATCACGAGTGTGGGGGTCTGCAGGGGTCAAGGCATGTTTGATAGGGACAGCTTTGTTCTTTCCCAGACCTCAACTTAAGCTCCGGTCACCATCAGGGCAATGATGTACTGCGGAAGGTAAATGATACAGTGTTTGTTCTGTTACTTGTTCACGTCTAGTTGCTTGTGAGAACAGGCCTTCAATGGAGCCGCCATGGGGAGGAGGCTGGGGGAAGTGCGGGCTCGCTGTGCGCGATCAAGTGGGGGAGAGCTGCTGTTCTGCAGGCTGCTTGTTCCACGGAGGCCTGAATTAGTGTACTCAAAATGGAGTCTAAGTGTATTACAAAATGGAGTCTGTATCATGGTACAAGGTGAGCCATGTAGTCTCATGCATCAGCAGCAGCCATCCTGCATCCCGGTCCCAGGTGCATGGTTGACTGCCGACGAGTCATAAGCCTCACATAGGAGATACGTTTCCTCCCATAAATGTCCCCCCTTTTGTTACTTAAGTGACGAATATTGTAACTCATCCAACCTTCTCCGTTCTTTTTCATCAGCTACTGCTTCATCCTACGCTTGTGTCCCTTCTATTGCCATCCAGGCCGTGCATACCCCGGAGACTCTGTCCTGCTCTGGCATATTCATCAGGGTTGCAGGTCATGTATATACATCCCCCGTCCCCCTCCAAGTCTACCCATACCTCTTCATACAATGCCTGTTACAGGGGATCCCTTATTGTGGTGGGATACAATCTGTCCACCATATCCCCATCATAGTACAATGCTACCATCCTATATTTGGGTTCAGGTTCCTCACCCGTTCGTACCTGTGCCTCCTGTGTAACCTGCGCTGCTTCTCTAGCATTGCCCATTGTCACAATCATCATTGTACCATTAGGAACCGCATTTGCGCAGCACTGAAGACCTAGCTGGCACACACAAAAAATCAAGAGCAAAAACACGATGATGGGTATCAGCATTTTATCAGTCATTCCGAGCCAAGAGGATACCCATGAAAAAATATTGTCGAACCAAGAGCTAATTTCCACACCTCCTTCCTTCTTCATCCGCTCGCCCAGGTTGTGCACTGCTCTGATAACGTGTGACAGTGTTCCAATGTCCGCATTCGCAGAAGGCACGAATGTGCAACATGCGCTCCCGATTTTTCAGCAAACACCTCCATCCATCGCCGTTAACAGGTCTAGGACATACCTAGGTGGAGTTAGGACATTAGCTCCACCTTGATCACGTTGAACCCTTCTTCAGTGTCGTTGGCCAGTTGGATCAGCTCCCAGCGCGTTATTTGAAGCCATTTTGCATTGGCCCGCACTTGGATGCTGGGGACAAGGGAGACAAAGAATGTTTCAGCAGAGTTAAAGAGCCAAAACCTTTCTGGAATTTGTGCCAAAAATTCTGCGGAAGCTTTGGATATGTAGTTGGATGGCCTCCGTTTTCTTAATAACATGCTTTGCACATTGTCCATGGATAGGGCATGTATTGGCGTCTCATCTGTTGGTTGTGTGTGTTCTGGGGCTTGGACGGCTTGCAGTCCCTTCCCCACTTTGATATAACTCTCTGGAACCACCATCAGGGCGGACTGCAGCATTGCCAAAGAACACAGGCCCTTCCAGGATTGTGGAAGGTGCAAGTATGCCTGTTTACCGCAGACCCAATGAGTATCCATCAGGGTAGCTGTCCTTTTTTCATATCTGGAATGATGAGTGTTTTGTTACAGTTCTTGTTTGTGCCCATGTCATTTTTTCATTCAGAGTGTTTTGTTACAGTTCTTGTTTGTGCCCATGTCATTTTTTCATTCACTGAGGAAGCACAGTTCATATGTAATTTCTTTTTGTAGTTTGAAGGGTTTTTCCAGGGCTGTGACCCGGGTGAGCTTTGTGATGTGCTCGGCCCATACTGGTGCGCATGTATTCTCGTCCCATTGCAGTTTTTCTGCCGCTAACCCTCGTAGTGCTTCTGCTTTACATGTCACTGTTCTTCCTTCCATTTTTTCTCTGAAAACGGTGTTCCTTTAATTACCAAAAACGGTTCCTTTAAGCATATCGCTCCTTTAGGTCTTGAATAGCACGTTTTTTTGTTCTGCAGCATTTCAAAAGAGACTGTGTGTGCCTGGAAGGTGTTCTTTATTCTACATAAGGTGAGATGAAGGAGACACTGGGCGTCAGCAAGAGGCAGTTCTTGGGACAGGAGCACCTTAGGTGTACCTGAGACGGGGGGTATCAGAGAGCATACGTAACAGCTCTCGTTGGTTGTTTGTTTGGCAGTGAAACTCATGTCTGCGCACCATTTGTTTGACTAATGCAGGTGCCTGGGGTCTTCTATCGTGCCTAGCCCCAGCCCGGAACACTCGTCATATTTTCTCCTCCCAACCGCCCTCCTTCTCCAATTGCTTCTGGGGTGTACTCTCTCATGCTCTAATGCACATTGTATCAGAGTGGTCTCTCCCGTCTCTCCCGCCCCCCCCTTTTCCCACTCGTCATACAGGTCAAGAAATCTTTTAGTCATTTCTGCATTATCTTCTTTTATGCTTGTGGGGGAATCATACCCTATAGATGTTTCAAATGATGGTGTGACAGCAGTGGTAGTGACATCATATAACCAAGATAAAACAGAAGGATTTCGATCATTTAACTCATAAACACTAAATTCAGAGGCGTTGTGCATGGAAATTGGACGGGGGTTACTCGCTTATTGTCTGTATTATTCAAATGTTGTGCACTATCATGGTGGGTGTCATGCCCCCATATGCCCCCATATGAGCTGGAAGCTGTCCCATATGAGATAGGTCCCTTGTTTAATCATGCTTGTTCCGTTCCCTCCTCCCTCATTTATATGTAACTGCCCAGTATAAAACTATGCCAAACATCAGTGGGAAAAATATTACAGCACAAACAAACAGGCCACACTCTTACGAATATATACGCAAGTCAAAATTGATGTTCCCATTTCTATCTGCTCTAACAACGTTTGTGGCGGGGGCCCCGTCTGTTGCCATGGTTTACCCTACATGGTGAAACATAAAAGTGCACTAAGCATCCCAAAACGTCCAAATATATTTACTTTAACAGGTTCATTTGTCAATCTGAGAGAGAAGTGGTAGGAAAACCATGAAGAGGGAGATAATAAAATTTCAGCAGTGTATTATCAACATTATGTACATCACAGTAGTAATTCATTTAATATTTCTCATACTTGTCACATAGGTACTGGCAAGGAAGCAAATCTTTCTCCTTTTATTATCACATCTGTGTTTCCTCCTCGTCCACTTTTCCCTCTTGTCCTTGCGTAACACTATCGTAAGCCTTTCGCACGTCTGTTAAATGTATCCAATATCTCAGGCCCTTCACCTTAACTGCTGTCGGCCTGCAATACACTACCTCTTAAGGGACATGAAATCTTGGAGCATTCCACCTACGAAGGAATCTCTTCATGTACACCATCTCCCCTGGCATCAGCTGACCTGTTGGGCTATCTACTCCAGGCGTTGTTGTTTCACTTGATTCCTCGTGTGTACATGGGGGTGCTAATTGCATTGCTATCATACGGCCAGCTTTTGTGAGCTTCGTCAAGTATTCATTGAATTCTTCCCCTAGCATGCACCTTCCTGTTACTATTTCATGGGGGAACAAATGGTGGTCCTTGCTGGATTGATTTCTCAACTCAAACAAGGCCAGAGGCAAGCAGTACACCCAATTTCTTTTGACTGTAAAACACAACTTTGACAACCTCCCTTTAAGGAGGCTGTTGACCTTCTCAACCACGCCATTATTTTGCGGGTGATTAATAGTGCACAGTTTATGTTTTATTCCTAGCAGGGCAGTAACCTCCTTGAACAGATCATTGACAAAGTGCGTGCCGTTATCGGAGTGAATTACGTTACAGATTCCCCAGTGCAGAAAAAACTTCCCGCACTAAAAACTTTGGAGCACACTTCGCATCCAGGTGGGCACACGGGTCTGCCTCTACCCATCTTGAAAATGGACAGACCATCACTATCATGTAGCATGACCCATTGCAACTTTCTCCCATGTCTGCATAATCAATATGCAGCTCCCTAAAGGGACCTGTTGGTTTGGGCAATGTCCCCCGCAATGTTCTCAATGTCATCCCTGAATTATATATTTGACAAGTTGTACTTTCCATTGCAAGTTTTGAGAGTTGTTCCTGCAACCCTGGGATGAACCAATTTTCTTGTATTTCTGCAGCAATGTGCTGTTTTGCATTGAGGCTGGGAAGTGAAGCTGTTGAAACGCTATATCTAATAGCTTGTGGTGCATGACTACTTTACCTGTATTGTTCTGGTGCCAAATGAGGTCCGTGCATGACTGGCTGCACCCTCTTTTCTCCCATAGCTCCTTTTCTTCATCTAACGCCCTATATTGTAGTTCTAAAATTTGGGATATGGGCATTGAGTTATACCCATCTGGGTGATCCTCTTCCATGCTTTTCTGTACCAAGTACTCACCTGTTCTCTGTTTTGTCAAGTATACCGCTTCCTTCGCAGCAGCATCGGCTGCTGCATTTCCCAAAGAGATGAGGTCAGTATTGTTTGTATGGGCCTGGCATGTTACTATGGCTATAATTGTGGGTTCCTTTAGTGCCTCTATCAACTCCTTAGGTAACTCTGTGTGTTGCACAGGGGACCCATCTGCTCTGTTAAATCCTCTTCTCCCCCATCTAGCCAACCCCCTGTGTACTGTAGTAGTCATATAAGATGAGTCTTTATAGATTGTAACAGCACACTCCTTGGCTGCATGTAAAGCCTCAATGAGTGCTACTAGCTCTGCTGCTTGTGCTGAGTAATGGGCCGGTAATCTTTACTTGAAGAAGTATTTCATACTCATCATCCTCTAATCTCATGACAGCTATTCCCACATGTTTTCTCCTGTTTCTGAGTTTATTGATGCTGACCCATCTATGAAGTATACTTCTCCTTCAACCAGTGCATTTTCACTTACTGGGGGCGTGTCCCCATTCTCTCCTCTGTATGTTGCACAATCATGTGTTTGCATGTCTTCCTCTGTGCATGCATCTGTGAGGAATGTGGCAGGGTTTACTGTTTTGCATCTCACTATGTGTATGTTGGTGCTGGACAGAATAACTTTATATGCTGTGGCTCTCTGAGTTGTTAATGTGTTTTTTGATCTTTCTAATATGGCAAACAATGAATATTCCACGAACAGTGTCACAGAACATCCCATTGCTATTGTTGCACTTTTTTCAATTGCGAACTCTGCGCTGCGAGAGATTGTTCACAGGCGAAGTGTCCTTGCATCACCGCATCCAATGTTCCACTGCAATAGGCCAATGGTTTGTGCCCCAGAGATGTTTTTTGTGTTAAGACCGCGGCCATGAGTGTCCCGTTGCAATATGAAAATAAGTAAAACTTGCGTTCATAGTCTGGGTTCGCGAGTACTGGTGCTGTTGAAATGAGCTCTTTAAGTGTGGTGAAGGCTTCATCTATCTCTGCTGTCCATTGTATTTCTGTGTTTTCTCTTTGCGCTTCCTTGAGGCCCTGCAGTAATGGTTTTGTGTATCCTGCATATTTTGATATCCAGGCTCGACAGTAGTTACACATGCCGAGGAATTTCTGCATCTCTTTCACAGTTCTTGGTTTACTTACTGCTTTGATGGCAGCTACCCTGTCTGGTATGATTTGTTTACCATCCTTTGAGATCAGTTGTCCCAAATACAACACTTCTTGTTGACAGTATTGTAATTTTTCTTTGTCTACTTTGTAATCTTTGTGGGCCAACCATGTCAAAAGGGTAATATAATCCTTCCTGCACTCATTTTTTCAACAAATCAGCAAATCATCCATGTATGGAATAATTGTGCTTTCTGTGGCAACATTTGCTAGATCTTCGTGCAAAATCCTATTGAATATACTTGGGCTTTCAAAGTATCACTGGGGTAATCTACAATGTTCGTATCTTTTCCCTCCCAACGTGAATGCTGTCAAATATCGGGACTCTTCATCTAGTGGTACTGAGAAGAATGCGTTCTTCAAATCCACCACTGTGAAACAAGATGCATCTTTTGGTATACTGCACAGAATTGATGCAGGGTTAGGAACTAATGGAAATTCCTTCTGTATGACATCCTTAAGTGGGCATAGGTCTTGGATCATCCTCAAAGCCTCGCCTTTTGCTTTTTTGATGGGGTAAATACAGATATTGCATGGTGAATTAGATGGCACTATTATGCCCTGTGCTAACAGTGCAGTAATTGTTTCTTTTATCCCTTCCTCTGTTTGTCGGCACAGGGGGTACTGCTTTACTCTGGGTAGTAATGCTCTATGTTTAAGTTTTATCTTGACTGGTGTTTCCTCATGCAACAGTCCCACATCATGTGGGCCGGTGGTCCGCAGGTCGATCGGCACTGATTGCATGTCATTGTCAAAAAATGAAGGTGGTGCTCCTACCACTGCCATCAGCTGCACTGGTACCTGTCTTGTCTGTATCATGATATCACAGGGGGTTGCTATTTCCATTATAATTTCCCCATCACTGTCTGAATCTGTGAAGAGGTCTTCATCTGATAGATCTCGCAATGCAATGTTAGCATTTATGCACAATACTGTGCGCCACTGGCAACCATGTATGTCCATTCCAATAACCGCTATCCTTTGTGCTGATACCTGTACTGCATGCAAATCTAATGACATCACTGTTCCTGGCACTATCTATGGACGTGCTATAGGGTGGAAAACAAACTCTGCAGGTACCCTCCATTACTGGCGTTTCAACTCTGGAACCACTCGCGCCAGGGTTATCAACCCTTGAATAAACATATCTGGGTCCACTGGAATGCCACGTATTTCTGGCGCTGTTGCGCGTGTGTGTACTACCAACATGACTTTGAATGGCAGATTCCCGGGGTCGAGCAAACTATTCCCCTTTTGGTAAAAGAAATAGTCATGTTCAGTTTGCTGAGGAGGCCCCTCCCCAGCAAGTTGATTGGAGATTGTTCATAGTACAGCAGGGGAGCTCGTACTGGTTTTCCCCCCACGGTTACATCTAAATATTATGTGTAAGGAACTTCGACCTCCTCCCCAGAGAACGCCTGCGTCTCCAATTTATGGTTAGATAGCGGAAACCTGCCCTCTCATAGGCATGACCTTTCAGCTCCCGAATCTACCATAAAAATCAATTGTTTGTTCCCTATCTCCGCCCCCACCAATGTGGTTCCTCTGCTGCATCGAGGGTCGTTGATAGTACTGGACACGCAAGTGGTCTCCGTGGGCTGTCCTATGCTGGATGCATTGTGGTACCCCCATGGTTGAAAACATTTCCCAATACCATGGCTACCCCCCCCCCAAAGGGTGCAGGTGTACCGTTTGCATTTGTGGCGAAAAGGGTTGCCCTGTGTGTGTGTGTGTCTCACGTGCTCTCGGCATTGTTTGTGTTGTTGAACATTATGCGTTTGCACCCTATGTTCCTCTGGGCACCTCTGAACTTGCTGTCCTCTTCCCCCTCCACTGCCCATCTACAGCCCATATGGGCTTCCTGGGTGGGGGTGGCCATTCTGCTGTTCATTCTGATAAGTATTCATTGGTCTGCTCCTACACTCCCGTGAGAAATGCCCCCCACCTCCGACATTTCCAACAATTCCCTTGACCCCCATTGGGCCTGGACCTCCATACGCGCCATTCCCTCTGTACCCCGGACCACCACTTCTGTTCCCCATGTACCCACCTCTTCCTCCCCGGGCGCTCCACACTTGCCACAGCGGTCCTCCGTACTGCTCCTGTCCGTTCCACTGTGATTGCCCATTTCCAACGCAATTGGCTGCCATTCTCCCTTGTTTTGCTACTGACCCCTCCTCCTCTGCTTCTCTACCTGTGGGGAGTGCGGCTACAGCTGCTGTGACCTTCACCAGTTTCGTTTTTATTAATTTTGTTTCATCTGCCAACCTTTTCTGTGCTATCTCCTTCTCCCTTTCCTTGATTCTTTTACTGTGGTGTACTATTATGCTTTGTATTTCTGGCCAGCCTTTTGCTTCTATTCCTGCTATTTTGTCGAGTGTCTTCTGAACTTCTTTTGGGAGCCCTCTCTTTATTATAAAGTAAAACAAAGATGTTGATTGATCCCAGGCCGTACCCTTTTCCGCTCTCCACATCTCTTGCACCCGTGAAATGAAACCCATGGCATCTTCCCCATCATTCATTGTACATTGCATTACTAATGGCACATCTGGTGTATCTGGGAAGGTGTCTCTCAAGGCATCCCAGATTCTCGCGCGCACTGTACTGGAAGAGGCACCATCATGTCGGTCACAATCTAATGTTATTACTGGGAATCCGGCCTTTGCCCAGAAACGGTCAGCTTGATTACCCACTGCGGATACCAACACACTTTTAACATCACCAACAGCTACTGGAACCCCTGCTGTGTGTTTCTCAAATGCATATATCCATTTATTTGCTCCTCCCGACAGTGGGAGTAATAATTTCAACAAGTTGGCCTTATCCATCTGAGCCCAGGGTATATAATTTGGCCTCCCTCCTCGTCTGCGTATCAAGGACAGCTGTAGCCTACTCTTTGTTCCCTTCCCGATACTCACCTTTGATCCCTTCTTTCCCAAGGCTGCCATTCGTCCCACTCTACTCCTTAGTCTCCCATTCCATTCTTCCTCCATAGCCCTCCCCAGAGGTGTTGTGTCTAAACTCACTGGCGCACCTCCTGCTGCGAATCCTATTCTTCTTCCTTCTAGCTCATCTTCCTCTATGTCACACCACAACTCCTCCTCCCCTCTAGTGGCCATTCCTTCTTCCCCTGTGTTTCCCTCTGGCGTGTGTTGTTCTAGCTCTATTATTCTGGTGGCTCATCCTGTATTCGGAATAGTATCTCCCCTTCTTCCACCCTTCTTCTATGGATCTGTCAGGCATCTGTGCCCTATGTGTTGGCTCGATCCTGGAAGTGCCCGATCCACTTTGTTCACATATATCCCGTAGCCTAGACAACTCATTTCAGGCCATTTATAGTCTGGAATCTAAGTCTTCTGTACATTTTTCAATGTCTATTGTTGGAGTACTCACCTGTCCACTTGTTCTAGGACAATCATATGGTGCGGGCACAGTGGGTTGAAGTGCAATTACGGGGTAGGTGTAGACACATACACCGGGTCACTGTATCCCTCCGCGGGCACTGGTTTATTCAAAAGGGGATACAATCGTGTTACCTCTACTGGCCCTTCCTTTCCTTCACCCTTCTTTCTGCTTCCTTCTGTTGCCAGGGGAGAGGTAGTCTGTTCTTGGCGGGTTTCCTTTCTTTTGATTGGGGGTACTTCTTCAAATGTCCCCCATAAGTCTAATATTTCCCTCCAATTATGCAATTGTTTTCCTTTGTACTTCACAAATGGGCATGTGGCCACCATGTCCAACACACTTTTGTCAAACGACCCTCCTTGGGGCCATACCTGGGTTAGCCCTTCCCCTTTTAATTCCGTGACCCATTGGTCTGGTGTTTGGTTATGCGTTCTGCGTAGCCTTGCAAATTCTGGCAAATATGGGCTAGGGGTGTTTCAGCCCCCATGCTCTTCCCCTATCTTTCACCATCTTGTGTCACCCTCTGTTGATCAGGGTACCCTGTGTGCACACTCCGGGTGATGGCAATTCTTAAATACTAGTATATCCCTGTTATAGCCTGTATACTAGATCTCAAAAGGTCACACTTACAATGACCACTTTTCACCAAAGCCTGATACAACCAATTTATCACTTTGTCACAACATTGTAGTCACAAAAAGGCATAACATATTCAATACATGACGTCAATTTGACAAACGTTTTACTTACAACATATAACATATACCTCCCTTTCCTTCCTTCACTGCCCTTTATACAAATGGTCCCCTTTATTCTAGCCCGTCACACCCTTTAACCATTAAGTTTTCGGAATATCCCATCATAGTTTTTTAAAGAAAAGAAAAGAAAGCGTTTCTAAATTATACTCCGAGCCTTCTACTCATCTGAGACTCTTACTCATATATATTTTTTCTGTTTCACTTATTCCCAGTACTAGTCAAGATAGCACTATGCGGCGCCGCCTTCTACCCCCTTGCAGAGCTAGGTTCCCGTCTTCCCTTTTCACCTTGTAATCTCCTTAACTTATCCTAATGGCCATATGCAACAGAGAGAGAGAAGTATGAAAGCATCAATTAGTTTACCCTTAAAAAGAGGCCCTTTTTAACTTAGCCTGACCTCATACACCCTTATTTATATCCGACTCCTTTTAATGTCGCTCACACTCAATACTCACGTATCCATTTTGATCCGAGACCCTATGGACCTGGTCCGTCCAGGCGGCGCTGCCCCACGCTCAATGGCCACCCCCGGCGAGAAGTACTAAGGGTTTTTTGAAGTGGGACCCTTACCCTCTCGCCCAACTGCGTGCGCACGTCTAAGCGTACCGGTTGTCGTAGGCGGGCAGCTCTCTTGAGGGGGCGCGCTGTGCATCTCCGCTGGGGCCGGGGACATCTCCTGCCAAAAGGGACAAAAGAATGCAATCGTGTCGGGGTCACCAATTGAAAGTGAGAGTCCCCCAAAAAAGATAGATAAACTCTACAATGAGAGGCAATAATGGACGCAATCCAGCGGGGAATGAGACCAAGACCAAGTGCGGGTGAGATATAAAAGGCTTTATCTAAATCAATATAGGGGATGCAAAGGACTCTGCAAACTCTGAGAGCGCTCTGTCTGACAATAGCAAAGACAGTCATATTTATTACAAAAATACGTCATGGATTAGGTAAGCTATAGGGGGCACATAATCGTGGAGATTGGGTGGTGAAGACTAGCTACTATGTACAATGTAAGTGTGGCGATCCATGATTGGTGGAGATCCACGTGGTGGCATCGTTGAGTGCTTGGGTCACCTGGGCTCATCGAGGTGGAGTATCAGGTCACAAGCTGTCCATGTGGATACATTGCTGCTGCACTAACATTTTGCCCTTGTGGCCACGCATACATATTCATCACTAATTTCTATGTCAATTTAACCTATAAATCCTACAACTCATTAATCTAATACCATAAAAGAGACAGAGAGAAACAGAATATAACTCTGGGCATCCTTAATACATCATCATAAAACTGCTGGTACAAAGGACCAAGTATCATGAGTCCAGATGTCTTATCAGGGGGCACAGGTTATGGTACCTTTATCATTCTACTTTGTTAGATGTAGTAAGAGACAGTTTTACGGTATGTTAGTACAAGAGTGAATAACTGCCTCCATGGTCATTCGAGGGTGGAGTGAACTGAGGTACCATTGCGTCAGAGGGGCACATAGCTGGCACCCCAAAAGGTGGCGGGCTGCGGGCTGTGTTGCTCATAATTCTTCGTAACCAGGGCATGGCGGTACATGGGGATTTTAGGGTGGCATCAGGTGTCAGGAGGCATGGGGGGGAGGTGAATACTTGTGCAGGCTCAACTGGAATACGGGATGTAACTGTATTATTATAACATCAGTAAACCAGGGACCTTCAAGCCCCAGCCGGGCCTTGGAGGGAGGAGGGTGGGAGTTGAATACGCGGCTCGCTAAGAGGAGGAGGAGATGGCCTTTTAGTTTCTTGAGGGTCTACATTTATGAAGTAGCATGCACATCATTATAGAGATGGAAAACTGAGGTATGTCAGTACAATTGCATAGTTACATATATGCATTCATCTATGAATATATCGTGGGAGCTATTTATTTTACACTTCCTCATGGTTCAAGAGTACTGTGTTTACAGAATCAATATAAAAGCTTTTGTTAACATCACATCATTCACAGTTGTTCATATTGTTGCAGGGACACATGGGGAAAGCTAGCATAGGACGTGAGGTGGAACAAGATTGATGTATACGTACAAATTACAATGTTAAACTTATAATTGGACAGATGTACATTCTTGAGGGTGAAAGCAATTACTTCAAACTACATCTCATTTGCCAGCAGATGGGGTGTGTTACTTTAAATGGCTGGTATATGTTGCAACACTTAAAATCGGATCATGCATAGAGATTTTGTACATTGCCATTTAAATAGTGTGCAGTAGCAATGACCTTTGGTTGGTGACAATAGGTTTGAATATACATATGTTGGACAACTTTGCATGTAAGTATCTGGGGTGGGCAAGGGTCGTTCCATTTTAATATGAACAATCAACATTATGAGTTTTGAGCCCCCTCGCAAATGACTTAGCAGCATGGGTAAGACTGGGTGGCACACAGGTTCAAGATTCAGGTCTAACACTTCAAACGGGGAACAGGGTAGGGGATTAGGCACAACATATATCATGAGTGTGGGCTTCTGCAGGGGGTCAAGGCATGTTTGATAGGGACAGCTTTGTTCTTTCCCAGACCTCAATTTAAGCTCTGGTCACCGTCAGGGGAATGATGTACTGCGGAAGGTAAATGATACAGTGTTTGTTCTGTTACTTGTTTGCGCCTGGTTGTTCGTGAGAACAGGCTTTCAGTGTAGCCGCCATGGGGAGGAGGCTGGGGGAAGTGCGGGCTCGCTGTGCGCGATCAAGTGGGGGAGAGCTGCAGTTCTGCAGGCTGCTTGTGCCACGCAGGCCTGAATTAGTGTACTCAAAATGGAGTCTAAGGGCCTCATTACGGGAATGGAGGGCTGCCTCCGTTCCGGGCTCCATTACTAGGTTCCTGCAATGGGGACTTACCAGGTTACTCCGACATAGGATAACCCGGTAATTCCTCCTTGCAGGAACCCATCCCCATTCCCATTTTAGCCCCCATAGGGCTCAATGGGAATGGGGAGGGAGGTAATAACGGGCAGATTACATCTGGCCTGTTATTGCCTCCGTCTTCCCCTCGCGGGACCCAGAAAACACGCCTAGTTTTACCAGCCATGCGATCCGGGTCCCGCGATGGGAAGCTCGTAATCGGCGCTCCCAGAATGAAGGGAGCTGGTCCCGGACCAGCCCCCTTCATTACGGGAGCACCAGCCTTATAATGAGGCCCAAAGTGTATTACAAAATGGAGTCTGTATAATGCTACAAGGTGAGTCATGCAGTCTCATGCATCGGCCAGCAGCCATCCTGCATCCCGGTCCCAGGCGCATGGGTGACTGCCGACGAGTCATAAGCTTCACGTAGGAGAGGGGTGCAGGGGTAGGGGGGTCTAAAAGATCTTTCCTCCCATACATTATATAGTTCTCCTAACAGATTTGATGAAAGATTTGAAACTGTTTTCCAATGCTCACCAGGTTCCTGTGGATTACCACCATTATAGCAAAGATTAAAGGTGCTTGTTTTCTTCCCATCTAACTCTCGGGTATCCAATACATGGTAATCAGTCTAAGTGCCAGCTCATTCATATATATGAATAAGTATATGAATGTTTCTTTTAATTTAAATCAATAATATGTGTGATGCACACCGTAGCCTGTTAATTTAAAGCAACCATATGTTTGATGAATGCCTTAGCCTGAAACCTGGGCCACAGAGCACTCATTTTGATTAAAGGTAAAGGTCGGAGTGGATGGCTAATTGCAGCCCACGATAACAAGCTGTTACTGCTTTAACAGTTTAGAAGAAGCAGCATGATTGCATAGAATGCTGTCCGGGAGTCATGCCATTTAATCTCACATGGCAACCACAGCAATTTTCACATTCTCCTTTCTACATTAAATCCCGATCACGTTTACCCATACAATGGAAGAGAAGTGTAAACACTCCTGAATGCATGTCCTTCATTCTTGATTCTAGAGCCAAGATGATGGTCTGTCAGAGCATAACTGGAAAGTACATGGTAGTTGCAAAGACCCTCGGTACAATTAAAAGCATATATATTCTCAAACAAAAACTCTGCATGTGTTTACGCAGGACCATGTATGCTGTAATGAGAATTGTAATATTATGATATGCATGCACTGTTGCATAAAACGTGCCACTTTATTCATTTCAAAGGCAGTTTTTATTTATAGGTGCTATCTCCTTTCCTTTGTTCCTTTTCTGTGGCATCTCACGAAAGGGAATGTTATGTTAGGTTTGAGTGGGACGGTGGGAAGCAGTTAGGTCAAGGGGCGTGTTAGCCATGCAGCAATGTGCTCCCCCTTTTAAGGCACTTCTCTTTTTAGCATTTTTTAGCAAGGATCACAGTTGTTTTGTTCACTGGCCCGGGGTAAGCTATGCCTCATCTTCACATTTGACCCAGCCCATTTCAGTGGACCCTATTCATTGGTGGACAGTTTTTCATGATTGCTCAGGTGCTGTGCAATTATTCTGCCAGCCTTCTGATCTTTCAACTAACCGGGAGTGGTTTTGACTATCAGAAGAGACAATGTAATGTATCTGTTGCAGGCAGCCCTCTTTGTTAGAAGTTCACAGAACTGAACCTGTTTCACTGTGTAGGAGTTGACTGAGACAGGATCAATGGATGCTTTGGCCCAAGGCCTCCACACACCAGGCTGTTGGCTTGCAGCTGAAGTCCGATCAACATCTTCACTGATGTGTGTACATGCTCAGCCAAATGCGGTCATAAATGCTGAGCCAATTTGGCGCGCGTGGTTTTTGGTCACAGAACGGAACGTTAACATAGGGCACATAGGACACTACCAGCAAGCTGGCCTACATTCTTCTCAGGCTCATTACTTTGTTTTAGACCATCGGGACCTGAAAGGTTAAAGGTTTAAAAAGAACTACTTAAGGGCATAAAACATTTTGGTTCCAGCTATTTCTTGGTATTTATTGCCTCCCTTGCGCAATAAAGAGTCGGAGAACATATTATGATTTTTGGATATATTTCAAACTGTATAGAGACTGAGCAATAGATTCTTTCAAAATTAATTGCTTTCCTACTCCTCGCCAGTTCCTACTGTCTAAACCCCATGCATGTTAAGATGTTCAACTGCACACGATTGGGAAACCCAGAATCGGTGTGTTTGTTGTTTTGTTATGCCTCTGACACTGTACACTGTAGTGCTTTAAGAGATATTGCTTATCCTGCCAACTTAACTCCTTTACAGTGGGTGCCCCTGATGACTGCCCTAATACTTCAGGCGAAGGAACATAATTGGACAATTTGAAAAAAGGCAATGCTTACAGGCTTCAATCACCTACATAGGGGGATATCCATTAAACTCACTAGCCTATCAGATGCAACTAGACAAGTTGCTCTATTTGCGGATCATGCTGCAAAGCCACCCCAGCAACAGGATGCATTCTGACTGCATAGAATGGATTGTTCTGGAGAGGAGTTCCCTTCCAATCAAACCCAGTTCTGTTGAAATTCACAGAGCTTGTTTTAACCATGTATTAAAGTCCTGGTGCGAACGGGTACTTGTCTTTCATGACGCAAATGCATTTTTAAAGTAAAGTAAACATTCTGGAACCCATAACACCCTTCTGTCACCATAGATGTAATCACATAATTTGTCAATAATTAAATCCATCTTGTATGCACACTCACAATATAACAGTGGGAATGTTTTCTTCCAGCTCGTTTCAACTAAAGATTTTTCATGTGCTTTCTTAAAATACATTCTTTAATCGTTGCATAAGATCTTTGGTTAAATCCAGAGCTAATTTCATGGTTTGGAGTAAATCTTCGGTTCTGTCACAGGATCTGCATCCCCAACCTGGACAAGTTATTTCTATTTTTGTGTGACATTGTCTATACTGGAGCCATTCTCGAGCTGCCCGAGGACAAACAGCTGGATCCATCTCGACTCAAGATTCATGCTATAGTCTGGCAAAATCAGAGGCCTCAGATCACCTTGCTTGACCTGTTCACAATAAGCCTGTTAGAAAAAGAAAAACATGCACACATACTGCATTGTCTTGGAGTCCTGTAGGGTGAACACCTGTTCAAAGCATGAGTTTATCTCCCTTAGCTATCAGGCTGACATAGTTTGGAGCTGAGGTTTGTCTGTCATTATACAAGTGATTAATAATACTTTTTCAGATGCACACATATGAATAGTATACCACGTTAAAAGAATTAAATATATTGCAAACGTACATTCCCCACCACGTTCTGATTGCACATCATGTAAATGTCACTTGTTCTGCTACTGCATTTTGGACCACTGACACTGTGAAATCGGTGGGTCCAGATGCTGTGTCATAATTAGGTATTCCTGGACATAATTGTTCAGAGGAGCAGTTCCAAGAAGCTTGTTAAGAGAGGAACAAACCCATGCTTTCTCAAAGGTCTGCGCGCTTCAGGGGATGTATGGCCATGCCATTCTGTCTCGCTAAGGACCAGCTCTAACCATGAATCCTCTGCACACCCCACCTCTGTTATTTCTTTCGACTGACCGATTTATCTTTTATAAAAAAACATAATTTTACATGCATTAAAATAAAACAAACACTCTAGTGTCCACATCAGCACCTTTCACAATGATACAAAACACATACTCTCTGGCATTACTCTTTTTGTTAAAGATACACTTTGTTGCTTTCATCAACTTCTGCAAAAGTACTATTGTTTGATAAACTTTTGATCAAAATACACATTTCCTTTAGGTCCCATCTATGTATTTGGATTGGTAGAAAACAGAATCTTAAATGCATGAATTCATTTTTTGATTGTCACTTTAAAGTATATTTGTCACTAACAACCAAGTCAAGATTGGATTAACATTGTTGTACTATACTAATTCATTAGTTTTACCATTTTTATAGCGTCTTTCGCCATAATAATGGTTCCAACATGCTGGAATTATACAAAGATCGATGATGTCCATTTCGAAACTCTGAAAGTGTCGTCCCACTATTGGCAATGGTATAAAGGACTGCTTTCTCTGACCACGGGATTACCAAATAATTCTCAATTTGGAGATGTCCATCAGTAACGCAGCTCGTTTACTTCCGTGCTAGGCCAGTAAGAGTGATGGAAAGCCATATGGTGAGGATGGTCTGCTATATATACGTCCCTTTCATGAAACTCCATGGCAGAAGCATAGTGTACAACTATGCCAGGCTGCATCAACCTTCAGTGACACATAGAGGGTTCAACGTTCCCATGTGCCCTGTTTGTCAGCTGATGTGATGCAAAGGGCACTACAGACAGTAGCTGCATTTTCATATTTGCATCTGATCAAAACCATAGTAATTATAGTGAATTATTAGACACGGCACAGGATAACCTTAAATAATTAGCCATACCTGAGATTTAGTATGGAGGCTGATAGTTAAAATAGTCATTTAAGCCAGATGTGATTTATACCTCAAACATGTCAACACTGTAAACCCAGGCCACCCATGGAAAGGCCATGTGGATTCTAGCCAGACTGCCTGTCTAAGCTTAGTGACAGGAAGATTGTGTTTATTTTGATCCCTCAGGAGGTTAGCTAACACATATTCAGCCCAGGTAGCCCCCAGCAGGAGCTCTCCTTCAAACAAATCTTCAAAGAAGCACAACAAAAACAAAAGCCACACACCAGAGTGTTGCACAAAAAAATGTAATTAAAAGCTGCAGCCTTAGGAAGGGAGTGGGGCTATGTCAGAACTACAGAGCAGAAGGGCTGGAAGAAGGGCTCCTCCATCTCAGATTGGTTGTGGGCTTCTCTTTCCTTCCTGTCTCCTGCATTTGGGCTCACAGCACCACACAAAGCTGGACTCCTGCATATTACAGCTTTGAACTACATTCAAACACTTTCAAATCACAAGTACCCATGGTATTGCTTTTTGCACTTCATCAAATTCTTCAAACCGTTGTAGATACCTTCTTCGAACTGGCTAAATGACATATTGTATCCACCAGAGCATTTTCGGACTCGAATACCAATTCACTGCTGCAGGTGACTTCGAATTGCTGCCTTTCCCTAAATTGCATCGGACCATCAGGAGCACAGATTCAAACCGCCCTAGACCTTGAGACAAAATGCTGAATGCATCACGTCTCTCATTAACCCAACCCAGCAAATGTCTCAAACCAGCTCAACATTTGAACAAAACCTGGTGAGCCTTCTAAACTGCTTTCCTGGAACTCTGCCTTTAAACTGCACAGAGATCTGCTTCAATCCGTCGTGTACCCCTCTCACCAGCACAGCTCGCCACATACGAACCTAGTTCGCCCCACTAAGAGAGCATTGCAAAGCCTTTATTTTGTTAGTAGTATGGTGGCTTTGAACAAGTGATACACGCCACCCAGGGACGTGTAACGTGTATGCGTGGATAAACAAACAGAAAGCCACTGCTCAACAAATTAATTACGCAAGTGTGACTTAAGCGCACTTGTTGCACAGGTGGACATAAATTCAAGGATGTGTCACACTCTGTGCGCTCTTTTGAAATAAGATTCCTAAATTGCCTTAACTGGGTCTCTAATCTAAAATACAAACCGGAAGACAAGTGAGAGATGAATAAGCCAAAAAGACGAAAAGTAAAAGAAAAACCAGGTAATTATGAAGGAAACACAGCAACTCATGTATTGTGGTAGTTAATGAATACTAATCACAAATGGTGTGTCTTGTAGATTAGAGGTCCAGCAACAGGAAAGAAGGATGTTTGACATCAGGAAAAAATATACCAAAGAGTCACAGACCATACGAGGCCTGTGATACATGTAACAGTATAGGATGTTTGAAGTAAAGTGGACACAGAGATTACTACCGATCCTATGCTGGACCCATACCATACATGGGCACTGGGGGAATACCCTCCCATATCCATTTTTTCTTTTTTTTTAATAGGTGTGGAATTATTTGTAAATACGTGTTATTACGTGTGCTTACACATACATGTATACTAACTTCACAGGGTGGTGCAATTTCTAGATCAACGAGGTCTGGCGTTAATAACTAAGAGACACATAATCTACTGAGCCATTTAAGATGTGTTAAATAAAGCATGCACATATATTTTCAGACAATAACATATGGAATTTGTGTCAGACAATTATTCACGAACACCCACATTTCTCTCCAGTTGACCTTTTTCAAAATGTTCTAAATAATTTTCACTGGTGCAGATTTGACCATTGCCTTGATTTATGACGATTATGTTATACATGGGCTGAAATGCCAGGGTTAGAATAAAAAGAGGCCTGCCCCTCTCTTCGTTGATATGCACCTTAATTTCGGTGCCATCGAATGGTCTAGGGACTGGTTTAGGTACTATTGAGAGGTCCAGGCAACATAGTACACCTTTGGGATCATTTTATGTTATGTTAGTGGGGTTTTACCACCGACCAAAGTCATTTTCTTGTTCTTCAGCTGCCCTGGCTGATATGAAAAAGAAAGGGGATGGTTTGTTGTTGAAAGCGAAGGAAGAGTGCACAAGTGCTTTTGGCTTTTGCTTGATGTTCGTACTTTCAGTAGGAAAAAAACAGTCACTATGCGATCCGTATGCATTATTATGGAAGGCCTTCTGTGCCCGTGGTGTAAGGATGCATTGGCCATGGTCAGATTGTGTGAGTTGTTCTAGGAGGATGGAGTTCTGCTGTTTGGAGTCAGTGTGGGGAAGTGTTATAGGTGTTGTCTGTGTATGGCATTGTTGGTTTCCATGTAGTATGTTTGCAGGAGTATGGTGGGTTTCAGTGTGCGTTAGTGGGAGAAAGAGAGTGCAATCCTCATGGTATCAAGTTAAGCCTCATTTGCGCCAGTAGCTTGTTGGGTAACTGAAACCCGGTGTGCAAGTTAGCTCTGTTTATTAAATAGATATGTTTTCACTGCTTTCCTGGAGTGTATTACTTTGGAGAGGGAGTTCCAGTGTTTTGCTGAGCTCCTTGAAAATGCTGATCCATCATATTTTATTTTAGAATAATGTTTGAGGACAAGGCCTATGCCATTATTAGATCTTAGGGTTCTCTTTGGTCTGTAGAAGGAGATGTGTCTTGCAGGAATGATGTTCCTTGGTTGTGAATTTCTCTGTGATATGATATGATATGATATGATATGATATGATATGGCATTTGTAACGCGCCTATACAAAAGGGTTTCAAGGCGCTACGAGGCAGGGAGGGGGAAACAGGGGAAGACAGACAACGATCCTACTAGGCCAGGTGTCATTCAGATCGCGCAAGTGCAGGGGTAGGGGGAAGGGAGAAAGTGCAAGGGGAGGGGAGGGGGGAAGTGTAGTACAAGGTAAGTATATATAAATAAAATGAATAGGGCCAGCCTGGTGGCAAGTGCAAGGTAAGGGCAGACAAGTGCTGGGAACGGGGGCTGTAGGGATACAGAGACAGTCCCGCAGTGCAGGGGTTGCCAGGGAGGCAGTGCAAGTGGAGAGTGGCTGGGCCCAGGACCGAGGTCGGCGAGAGTGGCCCAGTTGCAGATTCGGTGCAGATTCAACGAAGAATTAGCAGGGGAGAGGGAGAGAGAAAGCAGAAGCAAAGAGGAAGGTTTTGAGGTGCTTCCGGAACCGTAGATGGTTTTCCTCAAGTTTCAGGGAGGCGAAGGCTGTTCCAGAGGGAGGCCCCTACCGTGGAGAGAGATCTACCCCCAGCTCGTTGCTTCGAGAAGCGGCTGACGCTGAGGGAGTTGGAGACGGATGAGCGAAGGGCTCGGGAAGGAAGATATTTAGGAAGAGAGAGTTGAAGGTATTTAGGCCCCAGGCCCCAGAAGGCCTTGTGGACAATGCAGAGGGTTTTGAACTTTATCCTCGCAGCCACTGGGAGCCAGTGTAGAGACTTCAGTCCTGGAGAGATACGGTCCCTGGGCTTAAGGCCAAGGACAAGTCTCGCAGTTCTGTTCTGGATGAGTTGCAGAGGGCGGAGAGTGGAGGCAGGCAGATTAAGATAGAGGCTGTTACAGTAGTCCAGCCTTGAGAGAACCAGGGCTCGTGAGACAGTGAGCTTCTGGGGGAAGGAGAGGAAGGGAAGAATACCTCTGAGGAGGTGCAGCTGGTAGTGTGACTTCTTAGAGACGTCAGATATATGAGGAGAGAAGGAGAGTGTGGAGTCGAAGATAACCCCGAGGTTTTTTGCCGTGCAGGTAGGTGCAGGAAGAGGGCCAAGAGAAGCCGGCCAGAGAGCTGCAGGGAAGGAGGGAGTGGGTGTGCCGATGAGTAGAATCTCAGTCTTACTGGCATTAAGGCAGAGGTCATTGGCAGCACACCATTCCTGGATAGCAGACAGACAGTCAGAGATGAGGGAAGGAGAGGAGGAGGCCGAGGGTAGCCTGAAAATGAGCTGGGTATCGTCCGCATAGCACTGAAAGTTGGGGCAGAGAGCGGCGATGCGGTGGGTAAGGAGTGCCAGGTACTGGTTGAACAGCCAGGGGGAGAAATTTTATCCCTGGGGGACACCACAGGTGGAGAAAAAGATGTCAGAGAGGAAGGACCCCAGTTGGACCTGGGAGGGTCGATTGGAGAGGAAAGAGGTCAGCCATGCCAGAGCCTGACCAGTGATACCCAGGTTATCATGGAGACCGTTGAGCAGGATGGCATGGTTGACAGTGTCAAAGGCAGAAGAGAGATCGAGCAGAATGAGAACACATGGAGTGTTGGAGTCAAGGTTCAAGAGTAGGTCCTCACGGATGTTCAGGAGAGCAGTTTCCGTGCTTCTGGCAGCTCTGAAGCCAGATTGATGGTCATGAAGACTGCCAACAGATTCAGCATGGAGGTTAAGCTGGGAGATTGCCAGTTTCTCCAGGAGCTTGCCCAGGAAGGGAGTGATGGAGATTGGGCGATAGTTAGCCAGGCAGGAGGGGTCAGAAGAGGGTTTCTTAAGAAGAGGGTGCACAAGGAAGTGCTTAAGGGGGGATGGGAAGACTCCAGAGGCGAAGGAGTGGTTGCAAATGTCAGCCAGGGCAGGAGCCAGGGCGTCGAAGTGGTCATTGATAGTTTTGGAGGAACAGGGGTGAACCTGTTTAGATGAGACTTTCATAGATCGGACTTGTCTGGAAACCTCGTCAGCAGAAAAAAGGGGAAAGGCAGAGAAGGAGGGAGGAGGGGTGGCTGTAGAAGGGCCAGGGGAAGAGCCAGGAAGAGAGGGAAGGAGGTGATAGGAGGAGAGTGAGGACAGGATGTCCTGAGTTTTAGAGATGAAGTGGGAGGCCAGTGCAGTGCAGAGGGCCTGGGAGGGGACAGGAGAGGTAGAGACTGCAGCAGGGTTGGCAAGCTCCTTGCAGATTTTAAAGAGTTCGGCAGAGTTGTTAGAGGCCGCAGAGATGCGGGCTTGGATAAGGGCTCTCTTCTTGGAGAGAACGGAGAGACGGTATTGCCTTTGGAGCAGGCGGCAGGCCAGTTTGTCAGAGGATGAACATGAAGCATGCCATTTCCTCTCTGCCACCCTGCACTTGCGTTTAAGGGTGACGAGCTCCGAGTCATACCAGGAGTTACATTTGGCTTTGGGCTGCAGGCGGATTCTCATGACAGGGGCAAGGATATCAAGAGTATCAGATATAGCAGAGTGGAGCATGGAGAGGGCAGTGTCAGGGTGGGAGTCAGCCGAATGGGGTGGGGGGGTGCGAAGGTGGCAGCGAAAGCCTCAACTGACACGTGCTTCATGGGTCGGATGACCGAGAAGGTGGGTGGCAGTGATGAGGCTGGCTATGTCAGTGGGGTAGGGAGGGTGATGTGGGAGGATAGGAGAAAGTGATCACTCCAGGAGAGAGGAGTGGAGAGAGGGACGGAGAGGGGAAGGTCAGAAGAGATCAGAGCATCGAGAGTGTGCCCTGCAGAATGAGTAGGCCCAGACGGGAGAATAGAGAGTGAGAGAGAGTCGCAGAGGTCACGAAACAGTCCCGTGGGGGGACAGGAGACATCCAAGTGGATGTTGAAGTCGCCAAGAAAGAGGAGTGGAGTGGTTGAGGACAGGAGTGAGGAGGAGAGGTCAGCCCACTCGGAGAGGAAGGAGGAGATTTGACCAGGTGGCCGATAGATAGTAGCCACGGTAAGGGAATGGCTAGGAGAGAGAGAGACGGCAGACAAGGCATTCAAAAGAGGAGTATGACTGCGTAGGAGTGACAGTGGCAGGAATCCACTCAGGGAAGATAAGGGCTACACCCCCCCTGCACGGTTGGGCCTGGGCACGGAGAGGAACTTGTAGCCATCAGGTAGGAGTGTGTCAAAGCTCGTGACAGAGCTGGCCGTGAACCATGTCTCAGTGAGACCGAGGACGTCAAGGTCCAGTTCCTCAAGAAGGTGACAGATATCAGAAGAATGCTTGATTGCAGAGCGAGAGTTAAGAGTGGCAATGTGGAGAAGGTTGCCATCCTTGAAGGACTTCCGGGGAGGGGTACAGATCAGAGGTACGCCCTGTGGAGGTGTAGAAGAAGGAGCAAGAGAGGGGGCAGGGAGGGAGGGTAGAGGCAAGGTAGGCGAGGACAGAGGAGGGGGGACAGCAGGAGAGGAAAGGAAGATAATGAGGCATGGGAAGCGTCTTTCAAAGAGGTGAAGGTTGGCCTGAGGGCCTTGGACCAAGACGGTCCCGTTAGCGTAGACATTAATGATGGCCTTAGAGGAGTGGAAGGAGGCCAAGAGGACATCCCAACGGGTGCCACCATTAATGGGAGAAGAGGAGAAAGGAGAGAGCAAAGAGACCATATGAAGGGTCCATAGGACAGGCGAAGGCACGAAAAAGAGGATGTCAGTAAGAGTTTCCTTGGAGCAGGCACTAGTGTAGGTGTCAGGGAGACCTGGGTTGGAGACCAGGATGTCCTTTTTAAACTTTTCCTACCAGATTTAGTGAGGAGAGCAGGGTAGTCAATAAAGAAGCAATTAGAGAAGATAGGCGAGATGGAGAGCACCATGGAGTAGGAGGGAGTGGGGGAGGAGGACAGATGATACGAGAGCACGCAGGCAGTGAGAGAGCAGCCAGCCCTAGTTTACCACATTACAGAACAGTGCACCTTCAGTGCATGAGTGCATATTAGGTACAGAGGCCACCTAAGTTTGAGAAACCTGCGGGGGGAGAAAAACCCTGATTACCACAATTCAGAACAGTGAGAGCGTATTAGGTACAGAGGCCACCTAAGTTTGAGAATCCTGCGGGGGGAGAAAAACTCTGATTGCCACAATTCAGAACAGTGAGAGCGTATTAGGTACAGAGGCCACCTAAGTTTGAGAATCCTGCGGGGGGAGAAAATTCCTGATTACCACAATTCAGAACAGCGAGAGCTTATTAGGTACAGAGGCCACCTAAGTTTGAGAATCCTGCAGGGGGAGAAAAACCCTGGTTAACACAACTGTGGGACATAGTGATGAGAAGACACCATGCAAAGGCGGGAAGGGAGAGGAGGACCAGGAAGTGGGAGGGGGGAAGCAGCAAAACAACGCGCTTTCAATAATGTAGCACAAACTCACGGAGGCCCGCAGGGCCAGGCAGGGCCTCCCTAATCCTGCAGATCCCTCAGGCTACCGGCGACTGCTCTCCCACGCTCCGAAGAAACAAAGAAGCGAGCGGGGGGAGCAGCCGTCGAGTAGGCCAAGAGGGAGGCAGCCAGGCAGCCAATCAGAGGGGGGTGGGCGGGCTGGGAGGCGGGAAGGGAGAGGAGGACCAGGAAGTGGGAGGGGGGAAGCAGCACAACAACGCGCTCAGAGCGCGAGGCAAACATTTCAATAATGTAGCACAAACTCACGGAGGCCCGCAGGGCCAGGCAGGGCTTCCCTAAGCCTGCAGATCCCTCAGGCTACCGGCGACTGCTCTCCCACGCTCCGAAGAAACAAAGAAGCGAGCGGGGGGAGCAGCCATCGAGTAGGCCGAGAGGGAGGCAGCCAGGCAGCCAATCAGAGGGGGGGGGTGGGCAGGTAGGGAGGCGGGAAGGGTGAGGAGGACCAGGAAGTGGGAGGGGGGAAGCAGCACAACAACGCGCTCAGAGCACGAGGCAAAAATTTCAATAATGTAGCACAAACTCACAGAGGCCCGCAGGGCCAGGCAGGGCTTCCCTAAGCCTGCAGATCCCTCAGGCTACCGGCGACTGCTCTCCCACGCTCCGAAGAAACAAAGAAGCGAGCGTGGGGAGCAGCTGTCGAGTAGGCCAAGAGGGAGGCAGCCAGGCAGCCAATCAGAGGGGGGGTTGGGCGGGCAGGGAGGTGGGAAGGGAGAGGAGGACCAGGAAGTGGGAGGGGGGAAGCAGCACAACAACGCGCTCAGAGCGCGAGGCAAACATTTCAATAATGTAGCACAAACTCACAGAGGCCCGCAGGGCCAGGCAGGGCTTCCCTAAGTCTGCAGATCCCTCAGGCTACCGGCGACTGCTCTCCCACGCTCCGAAGAAACAAAGAAGCGAGCTTGGGGAGCAACCGTCGAGTAGGCCAAGAGGGAGGCAGCCAGGCAGCCAATCAGAGGGGGGGGGGTGGGGAGGGAGGCGGTAAGGGAGAGGAGGACCAGGAAGTGGGAGGGGGGAAGCAGCACAACAACGCGCTCAGAGCGCGAGGCAAACATTTCAATAATGTATCATAAACTCACGGAGGCCCGCAGGGCCAGGCAGGGCCTCCCTAAGCCTGCAGATCCCTCAGGCTACCGGCGACTGCTCTCCCACGCTCCGAAGATACAAAGAAGCGAGCGGGGGGAGCAGCGTCGAGTAGACCAAGAGGGAGGCAGCCAGGCAGCCAATCAGAGGGGGGGTGGGCGGGCAGGGAGGCGGGAAGGGAGAGGAGGACCAGGAAGTGGGAGGGGGGAAGCAGCACAACAACGCGCTCAGAGCGCGAGGCAAAAATTTCAATAATGTAGCACAAACTCACGGAGGCCCGCAGGGCCAGGCAGGGCTTCCCTAAGCCTGCAGATCCCTCAGGCTACCGGCGACTGCTCTCCCACGCTCCGAAGAAACAAAGAAGAATGTGAAGAATGTAAACTGTTTGAAGTAAATCCTTTTCTTGACTGGATGCCGGTCTAGTGATCTTAGTGCTGGTTCGATTTGTTCTCGCTTGTTGAGTTTTCGAGGGAGTCTTCTTTTAATGTTTTCTTTGAAAAATGCAGTGTCTATTAACCCCTCAAAAACAATATTGGTCCTGGACCCTTCTTGGAGAGGCCAGCCCAAACATGTATCATTACAGGACGCTTTTCACAGGAGTGACATCTTTTACTCTTCAATGCCTTTCAATGAAACGTTTTGAATGCACCACTAGACGTGTCTGTAATAAGATCTTTCAAGTCTCCACCTGGTCTCCACCTTGGCCTTAACACCTTCCCACGGGCAACCTGCTCTTGTTTCTGTACATCACAGATCATGGGGCAAATCCTCTGGATGAATAACATGTCATGACAGGTTTTCATGATAGTAGCAATATAAAAAGAATCCACATATACTTCTGAATAGACCATGAACAGAACAAAACACAAAGATAACGAGGAATAATTGCCTTAAAAAGGTAACATTCAACCAACAGTTGTAAGTGTTTCAAATTAAAGAGTGTAGTGTAAAAATATCCCAAATTACATATGGGATGCTGTAATGGTACACACTTCATCTTAGGGGTATACCTTGCAATTACTGAGCATTCGAGCACATACTGCGTTGTGAGCACAAAAGTCACCGTGGGGCATGTCTGGCCATAACTACTCATTCCAGAATGCACTTTGTGAAGAGCACACTTCTCACTATGGGTGAATATCAGAGAAAACTCGTTACAGCATGCACTGGGCACATTATACAAATATACACATTTAAAAAAGCAGGTTAATAGCACAAAACACACCTTGGGCTCATATTTGGGAGTGACTACATGTCCCAACATGCACTGGATTACAAGCACAAATCTTACTGCGGGCACATATATGACAGAGACTACAAGTCACGTCCTGACCTGTGTTTAATGTGTTAATGTTGCTGTACACACATTTTAAGTTACACGTGTATTGCATTAATGGCACAGAATTTAAGGCAGGCTCATATCTGGCAGTGACTTCATGTTTCAGCATGCACTGCATTGATATCAGAAAACTGACTTTGAGTACATATTTTACTGTAACTACACGTCCCAGCATGCACGATGTTAAGGTCACACATATCACATTGGTAGCATATCTGGTTGTAAACCCATGACCCAAGATGCACTGCATTAAAAGTACACACCTCTCTGTGTGTACACCTCTTGCAGAGGCTACACATCCAAGCATGCACTGTTTTAAATGCAGAAAACTCACAGTACAAACAGAGACGTCTTTATGGGAGGGCAAAAGAGGCACTTCCCCAGGGCCCCCACCTTGGAGGGGGACCCCACAAGGCCAGCTGATCTGAAGAAGTAAGATTCCATTGTTCACCAGTCTTAAATAGCACAAGTCAGGATATGTTATGGGGTGCTGCTGAGGCTCTAAACCCATTGCCTTTCTATTTTGATAAATATATTCTGCATTGACGAATTCATCATGTATTGCTTTTTGTGTTCACTGTATACATAGTGGGCCTCATTACGACCCAGGCGGTAAGGGGTTTACGGCAGCGTAAACAGCGCCGACCCTTACCGCCTGAGTACGAGGTCCCTTAGCGCCATGGAGCTTTTAACACCTGCTTTTAGCAGGTGTTAAAATCCATGGCGCTAAGGGACCATGGAGTTAATTACGCCACCGTAATTTACGGTGGCGTAATTAACGCCTTCCCCACTCCCATTATGCCCTATGGGGCAAAAATGGGAATGAGGAAGGGTAAATGGGGATTGGGGACTTACCGCCCCGCCAAGGTCGGAATGGGGCGGTAAGTCCGCCAACCACCATGGCGTAAACGTAGTTTACGCCATGGTGGTAAAGTCACGGCCCAGGCGGTAACTTACCGCCTGGGTCGTAATGAGGCCCAGTGTGTGTGTTCCTTACGGCACAGCTCTGTAGCATTCTTTCCTTCCTCTGGGAATTATGTTGATCATGTGCAATAGGAAACGGTAAAATGCATATTGATAGAGTGGCACAATGGTTCAGAAGTTAGCTCAGTGTGTGAAGCACCCATTGCAGGGATATGTGTTCATATGCAAAATTAGAATATTACATTCCAGCAAGGCTGGCTGAGGCTTTCCTATGTCTGAAGTTTATAAACTAAACATGCCTGCATATGTACTTTGTTTTGCCGAACAACATCTGCTATTATCAGCAATGTACCCGCACCAGCTAGGGGCTGCTATATAAACTAACATATCATCCGTATGGTGAAGGTCTAGAAATTGGTTTGCACTGATGGGGTGTTGTAAAACGAAGGCAATCACCTCCAACAATAGCACAAACTGTTAGTCCAAGAGGTGAATAAGTATCCACATTCAAGACTATGGAACGAAAGCGTTCATGCTTGTATCCTGGATTTTCCAGCAGACGATACAGTGATCCTGGTCAAATCATCTAATATATCTTACATTACTATGCTTTCTTCTGTGAGGTTTGCCTTCTTGCATGCTGCTGGTATCGTTTAGCCCATTACTTGATCTTTCTTCGTATGTAGGCTATTTGGGTGGAAGGGTTGGTAGACAGAAGAGAGTGAACCATATGTTGCAGGCATCAGGCAAGCATATTTTAAGGTCTGCTTTTTTGACACAAAAAGCGGTTTCTTTTGGTAAAAGTCAAAGGTTTTTATTCACTTTAATAAATGAAAATGTCGCAAACAATTATTTTGGAAGTATTTAAAGCTTTAAAATACAAAAAGACAACCCCAAATTAAATGTGTTAAATCACATCGATTGGTATGCCGATACCTATAAACTTCACTTGATTATGGAGGGGATGAAGCTAGAATCATTCCCATTTTGCATAACACTCTTCTATAATATTTTGTTTAAAAATTGTCATGTTTGATAATGTGATTTGTGTACTTTCCAAGTCCGTTTTTATAAAATTAGATTGTTTTAGTTCATGGTAAGAACTGGAAAATAAAGTGTTCAAATGCAGAAATTGCAGAGTTGACACAAATCCCATTTTCACCCCTTCACCCCTCAACCAATGTATGATCCTGGGCATCTCATTTAATCTTGTATTGCCTAACCTCTCAATATTGCCAGTCTCTAAACCTTTCAAAATTGTCAGCCCTTCAGAGTGATTTCAGTGGTATGATCTTCATAAAAGCCTTATTCATGGTTTCACTGTGTTAATAGTGAGCATATTTATATCACACACTACAGGCATTTGTTCCTTTGATATCTATGGCAACACTATTTGAAAACCATATCCCACTTCTAATCTCAGTCTGTCTGGATAAAGACACCTTTCAGGTAGCTTCTAATCTGCCTCCACTATCCATGCTACGGTATGTGTATTGATATTGATATTTTATTTCTATTGCGCTCATACACAAGTGATTCAGAGTGCGACAAGGCAAGGGAGGGGAACAGGAGAGAACAAAACAACGATCTTACTAGGCTCAGTGACATTGAGAACGCGCAAGTGCATGGGAGAGGGGGAGGGGAAAAGTGCATGGAAGGGGGAGAAGTGGCAAGTGCTGGGTTTAAGGCAGCAGACTGGATAGGTCTGATAAGTGCAGGAAGAAAAAGGGGGAGGGGGAGACTGTATGGGTACAGATACAGACCCCAGTGCAAGGGGTGGCCCGGAGGCAGTGCGGAAGGGTGGCAGGATGAGCAGATCACTGGGTCCGGAGGACAGAAGGTGGCCAGGTGCCTGGTGCCAAGAGAGAACAGATCAGCAGGGGAGACGGGGAGCAAAGGCAGAAACAACGAGGAAGGTCTTGAGGTGCTTACGGAAATGGAGATGGTTCTCTTCAAGTTTTAGAGTGGCAGGGAGGCTGGCCAGATGGAGGCCCAGCCGAAGACAGAGATCTACCCCCAGCTTGTTTCTTTGAAAAACGATTGACCCTGAGGGAGTTGGTGGTAGAGGAGCGAAGAGCTCAAGAGGGGAGGTATTTGCGGAGGGATAGCTGAAGGTTTTTGGACCCAGGCCCCAGAAAGCCTTGTGGACAATGCAGAGGGTTTTGAATTTAATCCTTGCATCCACTGGGAGCCACTGGAAAGATTTCAGAGCTGGAGAGATACGATCCCAGGGCTTGAGGCCAAGGACAAGTCTTGCAGTCCTGTTCTGGATAAGTTGCAAAGGGCGGAGAGTAGCATTCTCCTTCCTTCCAATTGGTGTTCTTTATCCATGCATGGGCACTTTTGTATTCTGTGAGGCAGCTAATGTGAGTTCTCTGTATATTATGGCTTACATGTACCTTTTACATACGGTCCTGCATTAATACTACAGGCTGCATACCTTCCTGGATGTTATTGATAAAAAGTATCCTGTATGTACTAGAATAGTAACCGCTTCATAGACTGTTTATGTTGGTCTTCAAAGCAATTTGTTTATCATTCTGATTAGAGCAAGAATGAAGAGGATAAGGGGACTTAAAGGGAGTAAACATGCTTATTATGCTGTGAGACAGCATATCAACCTATAGGTTGTGAGCGCAATAGGTGGGGGGCGAGGACTGTATTCTTGATCCCTTAATTCCTTTGGTTTGGTGTAGAAGGGCCCCAAAGATGTCCGTGCCCAGGGCCCCAAAAGTGCTTAAAATGGCCCTGAGTACAAATATACAAAATTACACTTCCACTTTGTTAGTTGCACAAAACCACATACCTGACAGTGACTCCACACCCACACATGCAATGCATTAAGTGCAACAAATTAACTGTGGGTGCATATCTGGCTGAGATTAAACATTCAAGCATGCTGTTCTTTAAGAACACAAAATCTGCTGTACACATATTTAAAAAAAATGGCATATCTACTGTGTTAAGAGCACAAAAATGGCTCTGGCGGCAGACAGTATTTGGCAGTGGCTACATCTGCCAGCATTCGCTCTGACTGTTTCACGTCGTGCCCGATACCAGAGACAGTCCCACCATGAATACTGTACTCCATATTAGTAGGAACTCAGACAATGATCTTTTCCATTTGCACTCCAAAGCACAACGTGTGTGGTGCATTTCTCCTGTGATTGCTTTTATCCCATGCTGCCACAATAAGAATACCTGGAGCTGCTAAACCGTCCTCTCGTCCTCTCCTTGAAGGGACTGATATATAATGGTGCATTCGTGCCTTAGGAGAAGGTGAGAAAAGAAAGTCCATTCCAGCATAACACGGAAAACAGAATGGCAGCTCTATGCATTGCACCACAACGCGTATTGATCCACATGGTTGATAATTAACTTCTCTGTGCAGGCTTCTTCACTGTTGTGGTAATAGATTGTGGATGACTTTATAGAAAACCCTACAGTTGGTAGCCATTGTTCGATCTGTGGAATGGTCTTTCCACTGTCAAAAAGCTCCTTCTGCTCCTCTCTCGTTGCTGGACTGTTCTTGCAGGGAGAGCACTAATACCAGAAATGTGCATAATTGCACTACAATACCCATGACATTCACAATGAATAACTGTATGGCCATGCAACACGGCGCTCTAAGTAAGTGTTCACATGCTGTAGAGAAGTTACAAGAGTACTTGAGAATTAAGACGTCTACTAGATCATTGCTCAATAAGCATTGTATGAAGGTGAATCATGTATACATGGCATCACTATTGAATGCCACATTCACAGGTGATTCTGTCTCCCTGAGTTTGAGGCAGACTTAATGAATTGTTTAGCACATGTTCACACACCACACTGAATAAGCCCAGGGAACATATTGGAGGGTTGTCCGTGGTTGTAAGAAACCCTGGTGTGGACTACTCTGTGCCACCAGGACAAAGGCCTGTCCTAGCCCAAACATTCTCCAACGTTATGTTCTACAATGAAACTCCCGCTTTAAAGGCTCCCAAGAACTTTCACAGGACCAAGAACAGTAGAATTTTACATTAACTGCCTCAGCCCTTCATTCCAGGAAGATGCAACAAATAAACAAATGAAATGAATACATGAATAAAGAATAAATTAGAGATGTTGGTGTTCTTAAAAGTAAACAATACACTGTGTACTGTTGCTTGGTGAATTGAGAGCATTTGTTAAAATTAAAATGAAAAGATGTATAAACTGTTTACTACACGTTGCTGCACAATGAATGGATATAATAAGCTGTAACCAATACCCTATTGCACAGTATGACTGGACCGCAGTACAACAAAACACATACATCTCCTTTTAAAGAATGATATATTTTCTGTCACTTCTAGTGCATACAGAATGGGTAGCATTTATTGGTGGCTACAAGCTCCACATCATGAAGAAGGTGGAGAGGGGCAAGGGGTTTGCCACAAGCCCATTGGTAAAATGAAAGGAATGTATAAATCAGCCAGCTGCCACTTGATGACACATGGGATCTCGTTCAGGGTCAGCATTTCAAATCTTGATGACACCAACTGAACAACCAAATAACTTAGGTTAGACCTCCAGTTTGTGAATGCAGTTCCATGTCTTAGCTCCGCTGGTTGTGTGAAGGCATCATGAAGTAAGACCAGTGGTTGATGTGTACGAAAAGAAATAGTGAAACTGTGTTCCCTAACGGCATTCTCCCGCTCCCCACAAACCCCATCACTACCACCCCATCCCAAGCACAATACAAACTCTCACACACATGTGCCTGCTGTTTAAAGAAATGTTCAGTGCATTGCGCTGAAATTCAAGTTTCAACTTCTTCCTTTACTTTTATTTTAAAACAAAACCATTCTGGAATGGTTTCTTTTTAAAAGAAAAGTATAGGAACAGTAAATCTTAATTAACAAAAGTAGAGGAACACATTCCCAGCAACAGATTCAGCCTTCAAACAAAATGTTTTTTTTAAAACAAAATGGAATGTCGTGATGGTTGAAGGCATAACCTGTCCTATGCTAAGGAGGGATTTCCCAACTTGAACTAAATTAGGGAAAGCCTGAGACAGAAAGCTCAACTTAAAAGTCTGTCTGTGTCCAAAACCTATCCTTGCTCTCACAACTAAAGCTAAACAATGTGAAGGGATGTCATTTACAAAAGAAAAAGTGAACAAAGTTCTAAGCTTCTTCCAGCTCGTAGCTTCCATTTTAGCTCCCTTCCCCAAGTTCAAGAAAGTTCCACAAAAGTCTTGAGACTACCTTTCTCAAGTTAACACAGTTCAACAGCTCCTTGCGGTTCCCTTCCACAAGTTCAAGGCAACACAGCTCCAAAGAAAAGGGGTCTTGAGGTTCCGTCCTCAAGACAACATTGTAGTTCATCAAGCCTCAGGGTTCCCTTCACCAAGACTCCAATGTATCAACTTATACTTGGTTTCAAACTTCCAATGTTCAACACAACTCCTGGTCTTCAGGCAATTCTTTTGGATTGCATTAATAGTTCACATAAAGTGCTCCTTCTTAATTTATTTCGCAGTTTCTTTATCTTTCACCATTGAGAGTTCTCTGGTCTAGGCGCAGTTTTCCGACTATAGAGGAATGCAAGAGTTAACAACCGAAGTACAGAATCTTAAAGATGAAAATGCAGCACTAAAACAGCTTGTGCTATCCAGGGACTCGGCGTTTCAAGAAAGTGCCATGGTTGGGGGCATAGTGGACAAGTACGATGGAACCACCAAGGCACTACGTTCCTTCCTTGATTCATGTCTAGTGCATTTCACCTTCAAACCATACTATTTCTCTACACCCAGGGCTAAAGTGGGATTCATAATCTCTCACCTTTCTGGAAATGCTTTAGCCTGGGCAACTCCTTTAGTGAATTCGGGAGACCCACTCCTGGACAACTATGAAGGATTTGTGGACGCCTTCAAAACCATGTTTGACCACCCTGAACAAGTATAGTGTGCTCAAGAGAAACTATTGGAGTTCCAACAAGGCAATCAAGATATGTTGTGTTACGTAACCCACTTTAAACAATTGGCCAAAGAGGCAATTTGGATTCCAGAAGCTTGTTTTAAGTTGTTTCGTCATGGATTAAATGACGAGATCAAGGATGAACTGGCCAGAGTGGCCTGGCCAGGTTCCTTCCAGGCTTTGTTAGAATTGTCCTTACAAATCGACTTCCGTATCCAAGAGAGAAAGGCAGAAAAGAGAAAGACACGGTCGTCACCACCGAAGGTTCCCTTGGTTTATCCTATCCCTAAAGAAACAGCATCCCCTCACTCTCCCTGATCCTGAGCCTATTCAACTTGGTTCCTTGCAGGGACCTATTTCTCCACAGGAAAGAATTTGTAGGATCAACACTGGACTCTGTATGTATTGTGCTTCTGACAGACACCTCGTAAGATAGCCCCACCTCGGCGTTCGGGAAACGGCAGCTCCTGATCTTGAACGGAGCCCAGCTTCGGGAGAAAGGTACATGCTCTGATTCTTCTCCATCCGTAAACTGTCAACATTCAAATAGTTTGGTGATACTTCAGGTATTCTTGTCAACCACCAATAGGGAGAAGCATTCCATCCTGGCCCTGGTGGATTGTGGTGCTATGGGTATTTTTCTGGACCATGAGTGGGCTTTGAAACACCATATACCCCGAGAATCCAGAGAGATCATACAGGCTGTCGAAGGAATAGATGGGAAACCATTATCTTCGGGACCCATAACCCAGCAAACCATGGAACTACTACTGTCAATAAACAACCACCAGGAGACACTATGTTTTAATATAATAAAGGCAGCTCATTACCTCATGGTTTTGGGCATGCCCCGGCTCCAAAAACACAACCCATATATCAACTGGGTAGCCGGTTTCTTTGTTTCTAGGCTCAGAATATTGTCTATCTCATTGTCTGTCCCAGAATCTGATGCTACCCATATCTGCAGAAACCCAGGCTTCCAAAAAATCATCCATTAGTGTGTCCAACAGTACCCAGGTGCCTGAGAAATACCAACAATTTTCATATGTATTCTCATCAGCTATTGTTCAATCACTACCTCCCCATTGTCCTGAAGACTGTGCTATTGACACTGAGGATTCTGCAGTTATACCATTTGGAAGGACGTTTATACTTTCTAAACCCAAGAAAAGAGCTCTACGTGAATACCTGGACACCAACCTCGCCAATGGAACCATTCATCCTTCTAAGTCCCCTATGGGGGCCTCATTATTTTTTGTTCTCAAGAAGGATACCAAAGAACTCCGACCCTGCCTGGACTACCGGGGTCTTAATCAATGCACCCTTAAGACCGTTATCCATTACCACTCATCTCTGATATCTTGGAAGCAGCATGCGGCGCCATCATCTTTACCAAACTTGACTTGCGGGGCGCGTATCATTTGATCCGTATAAAGGAAGGCGATGAGTGGAAGACTGCCTTCAGGACACCCTTTGGACATTTCGAATATTTAGTGATGCCATTCGGTCTAGACAATGCTCCGCAGTTTTCCAGCGCTTTATGGCCAGAGTATTTATTCCAGTGATCCCATACTACATCAAGAACATGTGACTCTGGTCTTACAATGCTTGCGTGAGAATAAACTGCTGGCTAAGCCAGAGAAGTGTATTTTCCATGTCACTACTGTTCATTATCTGGGTTTTGTCTTAGGTACTCAAGGAATAGAAATGGATCCTGCCAAGGTTGACTCTATCCGTTCATGCCCTGCCCCTACACCAGTAAAACAGATACAATCCTTCCTGGGACTTGCAAACTTTTATAGGAAATTCATCCCTACATTTTCTGCCATAGTACAACCTATAGTTGCATTATTGAAGAAAGACATACCCTTCAACTGGTCGACAGACCAAGAGACCGCCTTTCAAGAACTAAAATGAAGATTTACTCAAAGACCCATCCTTGCTCAACCTGACATCAATAAACCCTTCCTGGTGGAAACTGACTCCTCGGACTACACCATAGGGGCAGTCCTAAAACAAGAATCCGAGGACAAGGAAGAACATCCCATTGCATATTTGTCTCGAACTTTGAATCCTAGTGAAACACATTACTCAGTACTGGAGAAGGAATTGCTTGCCATCCAGCAGGCTTTTACAGAGTGGTGTCATCTACTGTTGGGTGCCAAATTTCCTGTACAAGTTTGAACTGATCATCGGAATTTACAGGCCCTTCAGTCCCTGGAGTGTAGAAACAGTTGTCAGGCTTTTTGGGCCTTCTTTTTCACCCAATACCAGTTTCACATCCACCATGTACCAGGAACAACCAAAATAATAGCTGACGCACTATCCAGATGTCCTGATTATGAACCTGATGAAGCCTGTGCCCTTCCAAAGATGTTTCCCGAATCTGTGTTTATTGCCCAGGCCAACTCTCTTTTGGGTAACATCCGCACTGAGTCCCCACTCTCTGAACTCTGGAAGGAATACACCAAGACTAACAAATGGTTTCTCAATGCCAAGGACGGTTACCTCTTCAAGGACAAGTCTCTGGTTATACCTACACAAAATCTGAGAACCAAGATAACAAACTTCTGTCATGATACCTTTAATTCCGGGCATTGGGGCATTACGGCTACTCTTCGACTCATCCAGAGAAACGTTTGGTGGCCTAGAATGGCCGATGATATGAAGGCATACATCCAAGCCTGTGCTTTTTGCAGTCAGAACAAGTGCGACAATAAAAAAACGGCTGGTCTTCTTCATCAACCTGCATTGCCGGACCGACCTTGGGAGATAATTGCCACCGATTTCATTGTAGAATTACCTCCATCCAAAAGCTTCACAACCATCATGGTTACCATCGACCTGTTTACCCATATGGCCCATTTCATTCCCTTGGATAAGCTACCATCGGCACAAGAAAGGGCAGGAGTTTTCTTGAACAACATCTTTAGGCTACATGGCCTCCCTTGCAAAATCATCTCAGACCGCAGACCTCAATACATTTCTCAGTTTTGGAAGTACATGTGCCACCAAATGTTGGGTATTCAACATGCCTTGTCATCAGGATACCATGATCAGACCAACGGTATTACCGAATGAGTAAATCAGACCCTAGAACAATACCTACAATGTTTTGCCTCCAAGGTCCAGGATGATTGGTCAGTTTTGATTCCAGTAGTCGAATTTGCATATAACAATTCTGATAACTCGGCCATTAAGACAAGTCCTTTCTTTTTCAGTCAAGGATTCCATCCATCTGTTCTGCCAACACTCCTGCCTCACTCCACCCCGGTTCCTTCGGTTGAATCCTGCATAGAAAGGATATCTAGAAAAGGCCAGGATGGATGTTAAACGATATGCTGATATCAGGAGGATACCTGGTCCTATGTATGCCATCGGCGACAAGGTCTGGCTTTCCTCTAGACTTTTGCCTCGACACCTACGACCCAACAAGCTGGCTCCACGATTCTATGGGCCCTTTGCGATAAAAGAGATGATTAACCCTGTGGCATTTCGACTTCAATTACCAGAATCCTGGCAGAAGATCATCCCGTTTTTCACACGTCCTTGCTTAAACCCTATTCTCAAAACACCAGGACAGCTCTACGACCTACCCTGTACTCATCATTGATCAAATTGAATTTGAAGTCTCCAGGATATGTGATTCCAGATATAGAAGAGTTTGACTGCAATATTTAGTGGAATGGAAAGGTTATCCACCCAGCGAATGCACATGGGAACCTGTGTCCAACATGAATGCCCCCATTTGCTACAGAGGTTCCATCTAACCCATCCAGTTAAACCTGGTGGATCACAGTTTAAGAGGGGGCATGCTGTCATGATTCACCATTTCCAACCCTTCTGGACTACATGGTCCATCAAACACTGCAATGTCCTTTCTAGCATACTCCCAACATGGCCGACGCCATTATGAAGTTATCAGTCTAATGTTTCAACTGACCTGCCACTTACTAGAAAACAGACCCGCCCCTGTGTCTCTGTGCGTCTCAACGCTATCTTTCTGAAGTTCCGGCAAGTGTGTGTCTAACTTTCCTCTACTCCTGTGCTATCCCCCTTGTTTAGCGGTTCCTATTCGTTCCTGGTAATATTCGGTTCTGTCTATGCTTACTGCTTGTGGAATTGGCCTTTCCACCTTCTACTTGGGGGCCTTAGCCCAGATCCGTACTGCACTTGTACGCTCCCTTTTGCACAGTATGAGCTTCCCAGTTCCTTCCTGGTTACCATACCCTTCCCGACTCAGTCTATACTTACCAGATCCTCCCTGGAGTACTGAACACTAGCATCTCTACGAGACTGGTACCCAACCTGCACACTGCCGACAGAGGACACTCGCCCGTGTCTGTACAAATTCAGAGCCATCAGAAAGAAGGAAAGACCTCCGAAGAACAAGACTTCAAAGGATAAACAGGTGAGATTCGAGGCGAATTGTGACAAAAGCTATTTGCCCATGGGGTGTGGTCATCAGAAAAAGCTGTCCCTTGGCGAGATCGCATTTGTGGGAAGGTGCCGATAGAGCCATTAAATTACATTTTTGAAGAAGGCAGCATTATCCAAGTCTGCCTTTTGAGGCTTATAGAACTTCAGACAAAAATGCTGAAAAATATTGCTTAGTAAGGCTATGCGCAAAGATTTGGTTCCTCTTAAATCAGTCTTTAAGACTATAGGATAATGAGGCTGAGGTAATTAACAAATTACAGATTAGTTAGAATGAGACAAATGAGCAAGCAAAACGTTTAAAATCGAAATTAGAGTCATGTAACACAGAGATGCAGTCGAAATGCAGCAAATTAGCCAAACAGCTGTCTCAGAGAAGGAGACAGTTTGAGGAGAGTGAACAGGAAATGAAACAATTAAAAGTAGTCATAGACACGTTCAGACAGTACAAAGATGACACCATTCTGGTGATGCAAATGCTCCAAAAGACTAACATGGAGAGAGAAAACAAATGCCATGCTATTGAACAAGAAATGGCCAAAATGCTGGATGAAAATGACCAGAAGGATAGGGAGTTTAATCAGTGCCAAATACAAATAAATGAAATGCAAGCCGTGATTAATAAGATTAATAGTGAGAACTCTAACTTGTGTCAGGAGACAGACCGACTTCACAAAAGGTGCAAAGATTTGGAACAGCAAATATCTGGTTTTAAATCTCAAGAAAAGCCACAAGGCACTACATTTAATGGGATTAAGATTAGCCCCAACTCTGCACGAGGGAACAATGTATCAATGCCTATACCTGTGATTAGGCCTGGTTGTAGCCATTTAGGGGTTTGATTCACCCGCAGGTGGTTACCATCATCCCTGTCCACCTGAGAAAATACATGAGCGACCGAATAATGCATCCACGAAAATTGTGCCAAGTCATCCCATCAAAATAATTAAATTCTATCAAAACATTGTTTAAACCGTTTAAAAAGGGAGTTGATTGTTGTATAGAAGATCATTTAGAGTCAGTGCATGATATATTTTAAGTCCTTAAAATACCTAGGGAACAGTATAGACAGTACTTTCACCTAACTCTTGATTCGGCTACTGCTAGCATCATCAGAGGTCTTAATGAAGAGGAAAGTCAGTCATGGGCAGACTTTGAAAAAGAGGTTAGACTCAGTCGATGCAAGACGCTAAGCAAGCAGCGTATACCACGATATCAAGGCCAGACATGTCACTGCGTCGGTTTCTCCAAGATTTAAAATTACCATTTTCCCATTTTGATGTGTCTTTTGATCCTAATTCTGCAGAATTCAAGACTGCATACTTTTATGGCCTGCAAAAAAGATATTATATCACAGCTAATTCCCAAATTTGATTGGGAGAAATCGCTAGAGAGGTTTGTTAAACATGGGACTAAATTGTATGAGGTAATCTATTGTAATGCAGAGACAAAATCAAAATCTAAAGATTCCAGCCTAACGGTAATGGAAATACAATCTGCCAGAATGCCACTTGAATCAGCCCAAAATCAGACAAGGAATAATATGACACATGATCAAAAGGTTGCGCCACCACAGAGGACGCCACCCCAAACACCTAGGTTTCAATGACATGACCCGAGCAGTTGAGAAAATTACATTAGTCCTAGATATTTGGGCAATCGACCTAGGGTGAGATACCGGTCTGATATATCAGGCATGAGTAGCAACCAAAATCAGAATCAAAGACACAATGGCCCCTACCAGATGCTGGGGGCACAGAGCAGATTTGAACCCAACACTATGGTGTATGGCAATCAAGACAGGCCACATTATGTGGATAGATTTATTGAAAATGGAAATCAGCATAGGGGACAGTTCCCACAAAATGAAAGACAAAACATGAATTATGTCCGCGCCATTATAATCAGTCACCACCACCAGTCGATCACAGCCAAAGGATGGTCACACCATGCTATCCACCTCCTATGAACCAAGAATTCAGAAACAAATCAATCTCCTGAGAGATACCAAAACAGATCCAACCAGGGTGAATTTAACCAGTAAAGAGAGGAATCCAGGGAAATGGACAGATTTCAATGCCTTGAGGCCCAGGTTAAAATGTTGTCTGAGCAAATAGGAAAACTCTGTGCAGTTCAAAAACAGCCACAATGTGAGGGTGCAGAAGGTCCCAGCAATGACTGTGTACCTTCTGACACCAAGTGACTATGTAGTAGCCCCTGCAATGATAAAACTATAGAATCCCATGAACCAGTTTTGTGTAACGGTCCTGAATTGCTTAATGATTCAAATGTGAAAATGCCCACCAATGAAGGTGAAATAAGTAGTACACACACACAGAAAAAGGGAGTGTAAATTCAATTTAGAGTTGAATCAAACCATGGAGGTGTGTGTAGATGAAAGACAGAAAGAAGAAAATAAAAAAGAACGTCTGAAAGAACAGAGAGACAGATTTAAGAAGGACATCATATGCTATGATAAAACATCTGATAAAGAGGTAGGATTAGTTGTTAAAATATCCTCCCATGATAGTCAGAATACTGATGAAATGCAGACAGGAAAAATGAGTGCTCAAAAGGAGGGTACAGGCCAGTCACCTGAAGAGTACTTTGAGCCACATATATTCCAAGATACCGAGAGGATGGGAACCATGAAAGATGCAAATGGGTGTTGTGAGCCAGAAAATGATAAGCTACCTCATAATTTTTGTGAGGATGTAAAGTCAAAAAACTACAGTGTGTACACTGCTGGTCCCCGAAGAGAGGGGCGGACAGTGGCTACACTCCAGATGGGTTCTGAACATGGAAAATGAAACAGAGATTCCCAAAATGGAATGGGGGAAAAGGAGGGAAAGGTATCATTTCACTTGCCCATGTGTTTAGCAAAAAGTGAAAAGGGCCTGAGAAAGTTGAGTCCTGAAATCAGTTAAAATTCACACTTTTTGTGTGTGCTGGAAGAAGTTGAGGACAGGTATCATGCTCCTATTACTGTGGAAGAGAAATGCAATGCATTTGCAATGATTGACACAGGTGCACAGTCCACGATCTTGTCCAAAGAATTGGTGAAAAGAATCAATGAAGGGAGCTCCCCACAAAGTCAGATTTAAATGAGACAAAATAAGGCTCAGTGAAAAATGTCAATGGTGAGGTTGACATAAAGATAGGGAAACACAGGATGAGACAGGAGGTGTTGATCACATCTCTAAGTGAAATTCCATTTCTGATGGGGACAGATTGCTTGAAGAGGTTGTCACCCCTCATTGAATGGGTAAATGGAGTCTTGTGGTTCCTAGCCAAAAATCCACTGAGGTCTAAAACGGCGAGGTCACAAAACAATAGTATAAAAGAATGCCGTACTGTGGCTAAATCGGATGATGCAGTGGAAGTGCATCTTAAAAATGGCTGTGTGCCTAGTGGGACTGTCATTCTAATGTGTCAGGGTGAAATGTGAGGTGATGAAGAGAAACAGTCTTTGGAGATTTATTTGGACCCCAAGAAAAAATGGCAAAAAGAAATAGATGAAAACACATTACGCTTTTACTTAAAAGAGGAAAAGTTCAAACCATTTGTCACTCCAGAGATGAGCATAGGGAAACACATTTCAACACTTTCTGAAATACACATGGGAGATGGGCATCCATGGATCCCTATCTGTGTAAATGGTCATTCTGAAATGATAAAGGCCACTGTTTGAGAGAATTCTCCAAAATGGCTAATGTCCTTTACTTACTGAGTTCCTCAGCAGCTTTGCTGGATTTCTAGGATTTATTTGTTTCACCTGGTAAGAGTGTGAGTCTTTTTTCCCACTCTTACATGTGTTTTGCTGTGTGTGTTTAACATTTTTGTGTTCATAGACTGTGGAGCCTCATCTACTCCATAGGTATCATCTTTCTACTGTGTGTTACACAGCACCTTCAGTGCAGTAACACAGGGTTGTCTTTTTAGACTTCCCAACTCAGACTCCATTTTTCTGGGACTGACTACTGTTTCCCAGAACATGTAAAGTTGCCATTGACTTTATTAGTCTTTTCAAAACCACAGACCCAGTGCAAACTATCTTACATAGAGTACTGGAAAGGGTTACTAGTTAGCCCTTTTTGTCTGTCTCTCATGGAACATCGTTTAATTCCCTTTCATTAAGACCTGGCTGGTGGCAGTGGTATCTACCCTATTTTTCCTACCGCGGTTATTTTATATAGCCATGTTATTGTTTTAGGCTATCTTGGTAGCCTCAAACTTAAACCCACTGGACGATATATGTTCTTATTTTGTTCCGGCTGGGTTTATTCACCATTTCTTTTTGTAAAGGGCTTTCTCGTGTTTTACTCTGCATGCAAAATCAAGTTTGGTCCCTTTGTTCGCCGACCTTTGGCGGGCTTCTGCACAGAAGCCCTCCTTCGGCGCCTGAAAGTCTGGGGGGGCAGGATGTGGTTCCCTTGATAACCCAAGTCGTACTCCTGTTTGATTGGCTGGGTGACTGTCCCACCAGGACAGCAACCCTGCTGTGTGATTGACAACCAGGCTGTATGAATGGGGGAAAACAGCATAAAAAACAGGTCTCTGGGACTGAGAAGGCAGAGTTGCCACTGGATTGAGAGAATCGAAGAGAAGCCGACAGAAGAGGACCTCTACCATGATTGAACCTCCCGGTGACTTCCCGCTGTGGGTCTGAATCTCCAAACTTCGATGACTGGGAAGATCTGCAAGGAATCTTCTCCCCATGAGCTGCTGGGAACAACTAGTTTGCCAAACTGCAAACCAGGCCTCACTCCTTTGGTCAAATTTGCTGTACACAGCTACAGTGAACCGGATAGGATCGGACCCTGCTGGGTTTTAAGGAGCACACCTTTTATTCGTTGCTATGCTCCGCTGCTGGTTTCTTCCCTGGGCAGTGAAGGACCCTCCAGTCTTCCTCCTTCTTGTCAGTCCAACAGTCACTTCAGGAACCGTGAGCCTGCAGGACCTGCCAGGAATGTCTGCCGCAGCTACAGCATTCTTCTGCTCTAAAGGTACTGTGCTAACCCGGTTGTTCGTGTCATCCAACCGAGGTCAAAGTGTGTGAAATCTTTCACCAATCCGAGGGCTTGTCCTTCTTTATTCTTTAAAGTAACTTTTCGTCCTACCAACTTCATTTTGAACTCTTGGCAAAGATTTAACTGCGAACTGCCCTGAACTGTGTGATCCTCTGCAAAGATTTTGGTCCATTGACTTTGGCCCAGGCCCCTTGATTTGATTTCCTCACTGTAGTTCCTTTTTCTAGATTGCCCTGCTTACTTACTTGTTGGTGCTGTTCAACTTCTGTCTAATCTTGTCTTTCCCTCCCTTTTAAATGACTGGGGTGCCATTTTGCTCACACTTAATTTTGAGCCTAACTTGTCCAGAATCTATTTGGTGTGGTGTAGTGTATTAAGATTGTGATTTTTTTCAACTGCTTGATAATAGTGAAATGTTTTATAACTGATGTGTAAATAAATGTATATTCATTTACTCAGTCAGTGTTTGTTTGAATCATAGTGATTGCTGTCCTTTGTGTAACAATTGATACTGTTAGAGAAACAAAGTCTGGAGGGTGGGTCTGAAATACCTAACCCCTCAGAAAATGTGGAAACTGATAAGGACGATAATGTGTCTATTATTGATGAGTTAGATGAAACAGGTGTGCCCCGCAAGGTAGGCCTCACTGCTCCTTTACCTGCTCAGCAACCTCAACCTTTGTCCACTGGGACCCTTAAATGTCCTACACTCAGTCCTGAATTCATTGCTCTAGAAAAGATGAGGCTTGAATTTGAATTTAAACATTTAAATGCTCAAACTGAACAAAGGCATCAAGAATTTAAGCTGAGAGAAATGGAGATGAAACATGCCGTAGAAATGAAAAAGTTGTCTTTGGAAAATGCTTCCCTCCCAGAGTCTTCCAGGTCTTCCAGTCCTAAGAGACCCGGTATGCCTAAAGAAATGTTGGGTATGTATGAGGTTAAGCTAGATATTTTGGATTGGTTGGCAATGTTTGAATATAACCATGGGATTCAAGACATTACAGGGAATCAGTTGCTTCCTTGGCTCTTCTCTAGGCTACCCACTGTTGCATCTGATGTTGTGATTTAGTTGGGGGAGGTAGATAGGATGGATTATGAGTGTGTGAAGCTAGCTTTAATTGCTAGATTTGGGAAGACCCCTTCCCAGTACCTTAAGAGGATTAGGACCCTTAAAAAGCATGATGGTACCCCTTGGGCTACCTGGGTATGTGAATGTTTGAAGAACTTAGATGGTTGGGTTAAGGGTTACAGAGTAAACACTTATGAAGGTATGAGGCATCTTGTTATGTTGGAGTTAATTTATGAAGCCTGCTCTCCTGAGCTCAGACAGCACTTGGCTGATTCTAAGGAGATCGATCCAAAGAAGTTAGCTAAGGCTGCTGAGTTGTGAGTTGCCAACAGGGCTATTCAAAAGGATTCTGGGGCAACTCAGAAGAAGGATGAGGGAAAGCAGTCAAAGAAAGATAACACAGAGAATTCAAATACCTCCAATCCAAAAGAGGGCCCCAAAAAGCAACAATAGGGTAGACCACAAGGGAAACCGAATCAGGCTAGTGCACCATCTGGATCCAAACCAGATGGAGGTCAGAACAAACCCCCATTCATCAAGACATTTGGGAAATGTTAAGTGTGTGGGTCAACTGACCATGTGAAAGGGGATCCCAGATGTAAGGGTTAACCTTCAGGGGTTCACACTGTCTCCTTAGCCTTCTCCCCAGAGGAAGAAGTACTTATAGCAAATGGAAACTTTCACCTACTGGCTGATGACCCCATGAGAGTCTCAGCCAGTGTTTCTTTAGTGTCCCTCGGATTGTGGGAACAACTGAATTTAGATGTCTATAATTCCATCCCAGATAATACTAAAGAGTATTATAAAGATAGTGTTCTTGTGAATGGCCAGGAGACACCTGCCCTCAGAGACACTGGAGCCAGCATACCTGTGGTTGATGAAACATTTTTCAAGGTGGAGTATGTTGCTAAGGCACCCAAACGCCGAACCGAGTTAGCTAGAGGCCATGTGCAAATGCTTCCCCAGTTACCAGCTCTCATCTAGTGCAATGACATGACTGTCAAAATGCCTGTTAGTGTAGAGAGTGAAGTGCCTGGGAGAGTCCTTTTGGTTAATAACCTGAAAACTCTTGGAGTTGTGTCTAGTACCCCCAGGTCTCCCAGTAAAAGGAAACAGGAGCTCACTAGGCCTGCAAGGGAGAGGACCTTAAGATGCTCTCCAGAGGAGTTGATAGAGGAAACTATCACTCCCACTCCACAGGAGTTGCTCACTGCTATTTCTGGAAAGAAAGAGGCAACAGGGAAACTCAAGACCTCAAGGAAAAAGACAGACAGAACCTCTGTGCTACCAACAAGGACATCCCAAAGATTGTCCAAAGTCACACCTGTAACTCCTCCACCTGCTAAGGCAGAGTGTGAGGTACAACCCTGTGTGGTTGACCCAGTTTCTGAAGGGTCAGATCTGGAGGAAGACATTGTCTTATTTGGAGATCTTGGCCCTGTTGACCATCCTGAGCTGCAGTCTTTACTGGCAGGAGGTGGATCCAACAGGGAAGACTTCAGTAGAGGGCAAAGAGTGTCCTACTCTCAAAGGTCTTCGACAACAGGGAGCTTCTCAACTTGATGGGCAAAAAGTTGGAAAGCACAGGTTAAGCTGGGAAGATGGCCTCTTCTACAGTGAACCGACTGACTCTATCCCTGGGGATTGCAAAAGATGTGTAGTGCCCCTAGAAAACAGACTCCAGTTCCTATAGTTGGCCCATGAGATACCTTTGGCTGGTTATTTGAGTTTCAAAAAGACCAAGGAAAGGTTCTCCTTATACTTCTACTGGCCTAAGATGGGTTCAGAAGTTGACAAATTCTATAGGAGCTGTCACACTTGCCAAACATCTGGCGAGAGGGGAGCCAAGAATGTGGCTCCCCTGGTGCCTCTCCCAGTGGTGGGAGTTCCTTTTTTGAGGGTGGGTATCAACATTTTTGGTCCCCGTGACCCTCCCACATCTTCAGGAAACAGGTTTATCTGGGTTGTAGTAGACCATGCTACTAGGTACCCCGAAGCAATAACTATGAGGACTCTTACGCTCGGGCTGTGGCTAAAGCTCTACTTGGTATTTTTTTTTACCAGAGTAGGGTTTCCTAAGGAAGTGATATCCAACAGGGGATCCAATTTTATGTCCCACTACATGCAAGCATGTGGAAAAACTGTAGGGCCCCTTACAAGTTCTCTACAGCCTACCATCCACAGACAAATGGACTGGAAGAGAGGTTTAATTGAACTATGAAGAGCATGATAGGTGCTTTAGAGGAACCCTTTAAAGGAAAGTGGGACCTTCTACTGACTTGCCTGCTCTTTGCTTATAGAGAGGTCCCTCAGCAGGGAGTGGGTTACAGTCCCTTTAAACTTCTCTATGGCCATCCAGTCAGCGGTCCATTGGCCCTGATTAAGGAGGGGTTGGACAGTGTTCCTTGCCCCAAGCCAGTCAGAGTGACTGACTATGTGATAGGTCTCCGGAGGAGAATGTCACACACGATGGCAGAAGCTAGTGATAATTTAAAAGCAGGTCAGGCTCTGGTCAAACATTGGCATGACCAGAAGGCCAACATGGTTGAGTTTATTCAAGACCAGCTTGTATTAGTTATGGTGCCAGCAAGGCAGAGGGCCTTGCAGGACAAATGGATAGGACCCTTCAAGGTTGTGGGAAAACTTGGAGAGGTGAACTATTTGGTGGACTTAGGCAGACCTAAGGAGGCTCCCAGAGTCTTTCACATCAACCATTTAAAGGCATATGTCTCGAGACCAGAAATGGGAGCTTTGCTTCTAGCTTCAGCTCAAGAGGAGGGGAAGAGTGAACCTCTACCAGAGTTCCTCAGAGGCCAACCTTTAGATGAGAACATAGAAGGAGTCAATCTCTCTTCTTAACTGACATCTGCACAAAAGGAAAAGTTCAAAGTTTTGTTAAATCAGTTTGCCCCCCTGTTTTCATTTTCACCAGGTTTGACACCTTGGGGCCAGCATGATATTCTCACTGGTGACTGTTTACTTGTGAAAAGCAGAGGTTACAGAATGTCAGAACATGTGAGATCCCACATGAAAGGGAGATCCCACATCAAAGGAGAGGCCAACAAGATGCTTGATCTCGGGGTTATAGAGCCCTCTACAAGTCCATTGTCTAGTCCAGTTGTTCTAGTACCAAAGGCAGGATCCAAGGAGTTGAGATTCTATGTGGACTATAGAGCTCTAAATGCAGTCACCAAGACAGATGCCCATCCTTTGCCAAGCACAGATGAACTGGTGGACAAACTTGGTGCAGCCAAGTACCTCAGTACATTTGATCTGACGTCAGGCTATTGGCAAATAGCCCTGACAGACCATGATAAGGAGAAAACTGCATTCTCAACCCCAGCAGGCCTCTACCAGTTTAAGGTTATGCCTTTTGGATTAAATAATGCACCTGCTACATTCCAAAGGATGGTCAATCAGGTTCTGAATGGGATGGAGGACCTCTGCATGGCATACTTGGATGACATTGCAGTGTTCAGCCCTACTTGGAAAGAACATATTGATCACTTAGGATATGTTTTACAGGCTCTTGAGCATGCCCATCTGACCATTAAGGCAAGCAAATGTCAAATTGGTCAGAGCAAAGTGGTCTACCTTGGTCATGAGGTAGGAAGGGGTGAAATAAGGCCACTGCCTAGCAAAGTACAAGCTGTACAAAAATGGGCCACCCCTACTACTCAAACCCAAGTGAGAACCTTCCTAGGTCTAACTGGGTACTACAGGAATTTCATAGAGAACTATGGGTCCATAGCTTCTCCCTTGAATGTGATCTCCTCTCCAAAATTCCCTAAAAAGGTAAGATGGAATGAGGAGTGCACTCAAGCCTTTGAAAACCTGAAGAAAGCCCTTTGTCAAGCTCCAGTCATAAGAGCTCCTGATTATCACCAACCCTTCATTGTGCAGACAGATGCTTCCAAAACAGGTATAGGTGCAGTCCTTAGTCAACTGGATGAGGAAGGTAGGGAGCACCCCATTTGCTTCATCAAAGGAAACTAAAGGAACCAGAAACAAGGTGGGCAACCATAGAGAGTGAATGTTTTACCATTGTGTGGTCTTTGAAGATGTTTAGACCATACTTGTATGGATCTACTTTTGTAATTCAAACAGACCACCAACCCTTGAGATGGTTAATGCAAATGAAAGGGGAAAACCCCAAACTTCTAAGGTGGTCAATCTGCCTGCAAGGGTTTAATTTCACCATTGAGCACAGAGCAGGATGTCACCACCAAAATGCTGATGGTCTCTCAAGGATGTTTTTAACCGACTAGAGTGAAGAGATTCATCCAGGAGTGGATTAAATCCTCCTGTCCCTTAGTCTGGGAGGTGGGGGTGCGAGTGTTAGAGAGAATTCTCCAAAATTGCTAATTAACCTTACCTACTGAGTCCCTCAGCAGGTTTCCTGGATTTCTAGGATTTATTTTTTTCACCTGGTAAGAGTGTGAGCCCTTTTGTCCCACTCTTACATGTGTTTTGCTGTGTGTGTTTAACATGTTTGTGTTCATAGACTGTGGAGCCTCACCTACTCCATAGGAATCATCCTTTTACTATATTTTACACAGCACCTTCAGTGCAGTAACACAGGGTTGTCTTTTTAGACTTCCCATCTCAGACTCAATTTTTCTGGGACTGACTACTGTCTCCCAGAACATTTAAAGTTGCCATTGACTTTATTAGTCTTTTTCAAACCACAGACCCAGTACAAACTATCTTACATAGAGTACTGGAAAGGGTTACTAGTTATCCCTTTTGGCTCCCCCTCATGGAACATTGTTTCGTTCCCTTGTCAGTAAGACTTGGCTGGTGGCAGTGGTATGTACCCTATTTTTCCTACCGCGGTTATTTTATATAGTCTTGGTATTGATAAGGCTATCTTGGTAGCCTCGAACTTAAACCCGCTGGACCATATATGTTCTTATTTTATTCCGGCTGGGTTTATTCACAATTTCTTTTTGTAAAGGTCTTTCTCGTGTTTTACTCTGCGCGCCAAACCAGGTTTGGTCCCTTTGTTCGCCGACCTTTGGAGGTCTTCTGCATAGAAGTCCTCCTTAGGCACCTGAAAGTCTGGGTAGGCAGGATGTGAGGGACGGGATTTAGGACCCCTGCCATGGGTTCCCTTGGCAACCCAAGTCGCACTCATGTTTGATTGGCTGGGTGACTGTCCCGCCAGGACAGCCACCCTGCTGTGTGATTGACAGCCAGGTTGTGTGAATGGGGGAAAACTGCATAAAAAGCAGGTCTCTGGGACTGAGCAGGCAGAGTCACCACTGGATCGAGAGAACCGAAGAGAAGCTGACAGAAGAGGACCTCTACCATGACTGACCTCCTGGTGAAGCCCTGCTGCGGGTCCAAATCCCCAAACGTAGACGACTGGGAAGATCTGCAAGGAATCTTCTCCCCTTGAGCTGGTTGGAACAACCAGTTCGCCAAACTGCAAGCCAGGCCTCCCTCCTCTGGTCTAATTTTCTGTACACAGCTACAGTGAACCGGATAGCCAGGAGAATCGGACCCTGCTTGGGTTTTAAGGCACACACCTTTTATTCGCCCCTTTCCTCCGCTGCTGGTTTCTTCCATGGGCAGTGCAGGACCCTTCAGTCTTCCTCCTTCTTGTCAGTCCAACAGTCGCTTCAGGAACCATGAGCCTGCAGGACCTGCCAGGAATGTCTGCCGCAGCTAAAGCATTCTTCTGCTCTAAAAGTACTGTGCTAAGCCAGTTGTTCATTTCGTCCAGCCGAGGGCTTGTCCTTCTTTATTCTTTAAAGTAACTTTTCGTCTGACCAACTTTGTTCTGAACTCTTGGCAAGGGCTTATTAGCGAAACGTCTATTGGTGCTCATGGTACTACACCAAAGGATCCAGCCAAACGAATTAAACAATTAGAGTATCTTATACGAAAGGAGATAAATAGGAAATTACACGCAATTACCCTCGGACGATACTTCAAAAACCAACGCATCCCAAGGGGGCTTCGCATACAGCTCCGATCGACTTTGTGCAAAGAGAGTAGAGAGTTTGTTCGAAGGTGGAAATCTATACTGAATAAATGTTCACTGGACCTTATCTTGCTAACCATCCAAGAGTTATCAAAGAATTTAACAACCCTAAGTACAGAAATTGAGGAGATAGAGAAAGAATTAGTTGACACACTTGGAAGAGAAGAAGTAGCACCAAAGAAACATTTTAAATATACATCCGACAATACCGACAATACCTCCAGTTCCGACTCAGAGGCCCAGAGAGAGTCAGATATTCCAGCAGAACAAACTATAGAGAACCTTGCACAAACAACAAGCCCTTCGGCACAAGCTCCGTCTGCTGTATCTTGTTTAGGCGCCCGCCGAAAAGAACCCGCAGGGGGAGGAGGCAACGCAAGAAACAAACCTCTAACGAGATTGCAGCAGAAGAAAAGTTAGTTGTTAACATTTCGGGGAGGAGACTCAACAAGGCAGAGGAAGAGACTCTACAAAAAGGTCTCAGTTTCGTGCCGGCTTACGGTACCACCTTGTTTGACACGAAGATAGAACTATACAAGTTCGTTCGCAAACTTAAACTTAAAGTCTTCTTTAACGAATTGGAGACACAAGAGAGGCCGACCGAGATTCCAGACTTTCAAGAATTTAGAGTCAAAAGTGGGTTTGTTCCACCCATCACAGTACCATCCATTGAAATATTTCAGAAACTAGTCACTCGGGACCTGGAGCGAATCAGCTACAGAAATCCTCCGTACAGGAACTTAAAACCACACGAGATGAGATTGATTAGAGACCTGTTTAGTGACAAGAGTATTACCATTCGTCCTGCAGATAAGGGAGGAGCCTTGGTTATTCAGAATACATGTGACTATGATGCTGAATGTAAAAGACAGCTTCAAGACGAAACCACTTATGCTAGTTTGGACCATGATCCCACCTTTTCGATCAAACAGAATTTGAAGAGCCTCCTAGCAAAAGCATTTGAATTGGATTGGATCAACGAGCATACACAAAAATTTCTCTTGAAAGAACATCCTAGAATATATAATTTCTACACGTTGCCGAAGATCCATAAAGATGCCATCAAACCACCAGGTAGACCAATTGTTGCAGGGATAGAGAGCATTAACCAACCTTTAGGGATCTATATAGATTTCTTCCTACAGCCATTGATACAAGAGACCAACACCTACACAAGGGATACCACCCACTTCCTGCAAAAGCTTAGCTCATTGACACCTTTGCCTGAAGATCTGATGTTCACTATAGACGTGAAGAGTTTATACACCTCTATACCCCATGACCTGGGGATAGAGGCTGTAGAATGGCTGTTACTGAAAGCACCTGAGATACGTGCCCAGAAGGAATTCATACTGGCATTGTTACAATTTATTGCTGAGAACTCCTATTTTCAATATGGCAACCAGTTTTTTCTACAAACTGCAGGGACTTCAATGGGAGCCACCATGGCACCCTCATATGCCAGCAGTTTCATGCATAAAACAGACCATGTATTGAATAAACAAGAATGGAATAAGGACATCCGGATCTGGACGAGATACATAGACGATATCTTTGGAATTTGGAAAGGAACCAGAGAGTCTTTTGAAACATTTTTTGTGTATCTAAACAGCATCGACCAGAGGGTACAGTTCACTAGGGAGCTCTCACATGAAATTATAACATTCCTTGATGTACAAGTCAGAAAGCAACTTACTAGCTACAGCACCTCATTGTTTCGGAAAGTGACAGATCGGAATAATCTCCTACACCGCCTCAGCTTCCATCAGCCGAGCCTACTGAAGAATCTACCATACAGTCAATTACTTAGGGTCAAGAAAATAGTGAGTGATCCTGAAGACTACAGAATGCAACAGATGGAAATGAAAGAAAAATTTCTGGCCCGGGGATACAAGCAGAATTAACTCGATCTGGCATCTGACAGAGTTGATGCCTTATCACGAGAGACCCTATTATCAGAACAGAATTCCAAAAATAAGAGAGAATTGAAGTCACCAGTATTTGTATCTAAGTTCTCTACACAAAGTAACAAAATCAAGAAAACTATTATGAAACATTGGGAGATTTTCAAGAATGACATCCGAGTTCAAGATATTTTTAGTGAAAAACCAATCTTTGCATACCAACGCAGTAGGAACCTAAGAGATGAACTGGTGCAGACGAAACCTACAGCCAGGGAACCTATGACACAGCGAACTGGGACTTTTCCTTGTTTACAGTGTGTCAACTGTAACTTTGTTATTAAAGGAAATTCCATTAACCATCCAAGGACGGGGCAGAAGATTATGCTTAAGACTTTTGCCACATGTGACAGCAGTAATATCATCTATGGCATTAAATGCCCTTATGGAAAATTCTATGTGGGACAGTCAACCCGAACAGCCAAGTTAAGGTGGGGTGAACACCGATCCTGTATTCGCAATGCAAACATCAATTCAGCCGTGGCACGGCATTGGATGGCCAATGGACATAACGTGTCACAAATAAAATTTGTGATTTTGGAAGTTCTAACCAAGAATAGCCCTCATGAGGATTTATGCCAACGTTTGAATCGCAGAGAGACATATTGGATTGACAAACCTGGCAGTCTGGCACCCAATGGGTTAAATGAGGAGATCAACTTTCACTGTTTTCTCTAATTGTTTTTTCTAATTGTTTTTCTAATTGTTTTCTTCTATTGTATTTGGCATTGATTGGTTTAGATTGACACCAGTACATATATGACCTGAATGTTGAGGGTCACTCGAATGTATATGAATAAGAGATGTTTCCCATGTTTAAAATGTCCTGCATGCTGCGCATCCTGGAGTTCCCCCAGGACCCGAGGTGCCGTCTGTCTGGACGACACCACTAGCGGCATTAAGGAACATACTATCAATATAAGGTACAGCCCTAGGGTTGCCCCCTAGGCTCCATCCATCCAACTTAGGTACATTCATAATATTATAGCCTCATCTGAGGTGTCCATGAAACAGCCATTACTTTTATCCAACTGGGTTCAGTTACTCTTAGTATTTTTTCTATGTCCATGGATGACAGACTACCTATTTCTTTTTGATTCTTAGGTGATGACTTTTATCATTACTAAACCAGGAGGTCTACAAATTTGGTATTTTTATCTTATTTGAGCTCATTGACCAGTTTACAGACACGGGCCGCGGCTCGTGCTCCTCCCCATGGAGCCGTGATCACGTGTCTTACACAATTAAGTTGCTCGGCAACGCACCGATGCAAGGAGGACATTCTGCCTTTAATCACGTGTCTTATAAAACCAGGTTGCTCGGCAACGCGCCGATGCAACGAAGACAGTCTGCTTTCAGCAGACGCAGAGAGAACTTCTCCGCTCCGTTCTTTACATATGGTAAGCTACAATCCACGCTTATTTTTCCTATTAGCGATTAGCTACACTTTGGATAGGTCCTTTATATATATTTACTTTACCATTCACAGTACCTGCTCGCCGCACACGGTGGAGCAGCCTGGCCTCTGAAACATAGATTTCGCCATTACTCACCTACATCTGGTAATGGACCCAATTCCCTCCATTTTGTTATAGGACATCTTTACTTACCTTGGCACTGATTTGTTTCTTTTTATATTTTTGACCTGCTTTCGGATCCGGCTCATTACATGGTCGGGTATGTGTTTACCTTTATATTTTTTCAACTATTTGGATGATGACTGTTCATGTTGATATTTATATATTTACGTTGTTCTAAATGTGGGAATTATTGTATATGGATATTAACCATGGGATGGTTGGCACAATTACATTTGAATGTTATGTTTTAGACTTGCCCTGATGAAGGAATTTAATGTATTCCGAAATGCATTGGCACAATATAAGCCTACGGATAGAGTGATCTATGGCGATCTCTTCCTCACGAAGAACATTATTAGTGGCTACTTGTCACTTCTTTCTATAAAATAGTTTTCTACTTGATGGATAAAATCAACATTAACAAACCACGATATATTTGGCTTTCATATTTTTCCAAGATTGGAGCAAAGGGACTATACATAGTAAAATTACAACTAACACAGTAACCCAGTTTGGGATTTCAGAGAGCGGCTGTATGATTGGGTTTTCACCTAATCTTTGGTTCTTGCTGCTTTTCTGGGCTTGGGTGTCTCCAGGTCTATTTCAGCCAGCTCCTGTATATAGGATCTAACTTCCTAATAAAGACTCATTACACCAGAGACCTTCGAGTACGCCAGAAAGACTTGATACCCCTGTGGTGCCCACTCAAATTTGCTTCCTGCTTCAAGGACTTAACCGCAAACTACCATGAACAATGTGATCCGCAGCAAAGACTTCGGTCCATTGACTTTGGGCCAGGCCCCTTGATTTGATTTCCTCACTGTAGTTCCTTTTTTCTAGATTGCCCTGCTTACTTACTTGTTGGTGCTGCTCAACTTCTTCCTAACTATGTCTTTCCCTCCCTTTTGAATTACAGGAGTGCCATTTTGCTCACACTTCATTTTGAGCCTAACTTGTCCAGAATCTATTGGGTGTGGTGTAGTGTATTAAGATTGTGATTTTTCATCTGTCTGATAATAGTGAAATGTTTTATAACTGATGTGTAAATAAATGTATATTCTTTTACTCAGAAACCTTGAGTCAGTGTTTGTTTGAATCATAGTGATTGCTGTCCTTTGTGTAACTATTGATACTACTCACTTTACTCTTGAGATAAGTCTGGCTGCTCAGGTATCGCTACAACTTTACTGTGCAGTACAGGCTTGTACCAAAGGTGAATTTGTACTGTCACTTGTAGTCCTAATTGTGTGTGGTGTTCCCAAAGGGCACTGCATATAATTCTGCCTAACAACCACATTAGCACTTGAGCAGGAAAGAAGTTTCATTAATGAGAAAATACTCCAACAGATAATTAACATGGAGGAGATCACACAATTCAGAATAAAAAAACAAAATGTTGGGTTGGATGATCTGAACACAGGCAACAGAGTCGTAGGAAGATGCATGCTAAAAATTACCATTGGCCCGCAAAATATATTTCACAATGTGTGGATAGTGAGTGGGACACAGAATAACTTTTATTGGGGAACTGACATTATGCACAGAATGTATATGGTGTTGGACTACCTTAATCAAAAAGTTTGGTCCAGGTTAGGACCAAACTTTAAGGACAAAAGACAGGCTTATCAGTGTGAAAAGTTGGTGCCATATGCAATTGAGCTACAGGTGAAGAAGGATGTTACCATTCCTGCATTCACTAGACAAGTTACAATAACACTAAAACAGGGACAGCAGATGAAGGATTCTGACGCAGTTGTGTGCTTAAATGAATCGATAAGGAAGCAAGGGCTATAATGTAAATATACGCCACTGGTTGAGATTGGGGATGGACCCATTAAGACACTGGTGGATAATAAAGAATGTCAGGATATTCATTTAGAAGAGAACTCAACTTTAGGGATGGCAATACAAAAATCCCATTATACTGCAGATTTCAACAATGCAGTGATTGGTAACATTCCTGAGAGATATGTGAGCGCACAGGGTGAGCTGCCCGAGTCTGTGGATTCCCAGCCTAAAGGAGTATTCAAAATTCAGTCTGTGTATCCTTATGAGTCATATGAGACAGTGTGCTGTCACCAAGAGAAGTGCATTTTATTTGATTTAAATGAAGGTGGTCAGTCAAAATGTCGAAAATAAAATGTAGAATGACAATAATGTCGAAAAATAAATGCAGAAAAAAAAATGTCGAATTCCCTTTTTTTTAATTATATATTTATTTTGGGGTCCGGGAATAAAAAAAAATAGGTAAAACAAAAAAAAAAAATCATCATAAAATAAAATTTGACATTTTTTTTTCTACTTTTTTTTAGACATTTTGACTTTCTACATTTTGTCTTTCTACATTATCACTATAAACCTTAAATGAAAATGAAACAGAAAAACTGCATATTGAAATGGAAGCTGAGATTCCAAGATATTTAAATGTGTCTACTCTCCAAAGAGATACAGTCACACGGTTGGAGGAGAGCACAGAGGTTCCTCAATTGGAGGATTTTCCATAATTTTCAAAAACGGTAGAGGAACAAGTTCAGGCAGCAGATGCATGTACCAATGAAGAGGAAAGGAATGAGTTGCAGAAAATATTCCAGGAATTTAAAGAGGTTTTTGCCAAAGATGCATATGACTGCAGCCTAACTGATTTGCATGTTGTCACATTACCAGAGGGACATGGTAGGGAATCAGTGTTTGTGCATCAACATCGGTTGCCACTAGCATGTTTGGAATCATTAGCTGAGATAATAAAACATTTAGAATCCAAAGGAATTATTAGGCCCATTCATAGCACCTCAAAGACTACCATTTTGGGCGTGTTGAAACCTAATGGTCAATTGCGTTTGTGTGCAGACTTAAGAGAATTAAACAAAAGAGTGCCTGTTTCCAGGTGGCCACTTCCATTTATTGATCAGGGTCTCACACAGGTCCATGTGTCAAAGGTGTTTACGATATTGGATCTTACAGCTGGATACTGGTGTGTGCCACTGGCTGAAGACATACAAAATGTATTCGCATTTTCGTTCGATAAAACCCAATACTTCTGGTCCCGTACACCCTTTGAGTATGTTAGTAGAAGGAGTGAATTTGGGATATTTTTGAGGAAATCACTCCCCGATGCAGCAGAAAGGGGGACAATAGTTTATGTAGATGATGTGCTGATTAAAATAGAAACTTGAAGAGTCATTTTAAGGAGATTAGACATGTGCTTGGCCAATTACAGAAGGCGGGAGCCAAAGTATCTTTGCAGAAAGCACAATGGTGCAAAAACAGAGTGAACATCTTGGGTCATGAGGTGACTGAGCAAGGCTTGAATCCACAAAAGAAAAAAGTGGAGGCAATACAGAAGTTGAAAGATCATACTAACTTGAAAGGCTTGAAGAGCTTATTAGGGATAACAGGATAAAACAGGAAGTTTATTGAGAATTACGCAAAGATCACTCAACCCTTAACAAAATAACAGAAGCACAGTGTACCCTGGAAATGGGAGAAGGAGCAATGTGAAGCGGTGGATAAACTGAAAGAATGTCTCATGAAGGCACCATGTTTGTCCCATCTCATATATAACCAGTATTTCTTTGTAGAAATAGGATTCACTGACCAATGCCTGTCAGCTGTGTTTTCTCAGAGGCATGATTTAAATCACAAAATTATTGCCTATGCGAGAAAGGCATTTTTCAGGTTGAAACTAAAGTCAGTGAATGTGAAAAAGCACTCCTAAACAGTGTTTGGGCATTGCAGCACTTCTGCCCCATCATTCAAGGAGAAAACACAATTATTGTAACAAATCACCAACCCCTACAATTTGAGCAAAGTAAAAGAATTAGGTTTGGTTATTTGGTACAGTGCAGGATCACTTCCCGGACGTTGGCATTGCAGGAATTCCCTGTAGAATTGAAATATGGTCAAAATGGCTCACTGACTCCCAATCAAAGAGTGCATAACATTCAAAGCCCTCACAATCATACACAGATGCATCACCCAGACGGCCCCAGCATACCTAGTGGAAAGGATACGCCAACCACCAGACCACAGACCCAAACGCGACCAATACTCACACCAATTCTCGGTCCCGGCATTCAACAGAGCAAAAGCAGGCGGTTCTAGCTTTGAGGTACTAGCTCCCAAAGCATGGAACTCACTTCCACTCAGTCTAAGAAAAGAAGAATCCCTTGCAACTTTCAGAAAAGCTCTTAAGGCCAAGTTGTTCAACTAGACCGCTTTATATCTTGCACTGCCTCCAACATTGTTGCTCATTTTGGTGACTGATTCTGATTTTGCGCGAAACAGTTATGTGGAGTATTTACCTGGCTGGAAGGCAAAAGGTATGCTCACATATAACAACAAATCCCTTAAACATGGTAAGATGATTCAAGCCATAGACACACTAGTATCAGAACATGACTTAATAGTACACTGGAGGAAAATCTGTGGCCAGTTAAGGGTGCCAGGCGAGGACAAGCAGGGGAATGACAAAGCAGATCAGTTAGCCAAAATTGGAGTTTTAATGGGAGAGTTGTTTCCTCTTGAACACTTACTGGGCAAAATACAGGTAGATGCAATCACACTCTCTACACGCTCTAAATCGCCAAAAGAAGTGGAACAGCCTGTAGTGCAATGGAATTATGATACCCAGATGAGGATCTGATCAAAGCACAAAAAGAAGACCCCATTTTAGGCCGATTCTATAATCATTTGCTAGATGCAGAACAAAATCCTTTGTCTGAAAATGATTGCAAAGGAAATGAAGAATTGAGGGTGCTATTAAAGAACAAAAAGAGAATTAGATTGCAAGACGGTTTGATGATTAGGGAGTCTGTAACAGGTCAGGTCCAATAGGTGGTGCCTCAGTCATTTCGGGGACTGATGCTATATCATGCTAATGACGCGATCACTGCAGGTAACAGGGGTTCACAAAAAACTTTGGAAATCTTAAAAGAGTATGCTTACTGGCCACATATGTTCCAAGATGTTGAACTATACACCAGAGGGTGTTTTGGTATGTGCACAATTTCAACCTGCTTCACCTATGCATAGGGCTCCATTAATGAAAATTGGTTTGACTCTTCCATGGTCAGATTTGCAAATCGAATATGTTGAGCCTGTAAAAAGATCAGCTAGGGGAAATAAATATTTATTAACTGTGGTGTGCCTGATGTTCAAGTGGGTGGAGTGTATTCCCGCACCGGATTGCAGTGCGCAAACAGCAGCCACGTTACTGGTAAATCATGTATTTTCAAGATTTGGGTTACCTCAAAGCATAGAATCAGACCAGGGAAGTCATTTGACTAGCGCATTGATGTGTAAAGTTGGCAGATATTGGATCTAAAGAGGAAGCTGCACATCTCTTATTGGCCGTTGTCCTCAAGTGGGGTTGAAAGAAACAATAGATCTATTATTATTTATTTATTTGTATATGGTTTTTTCTTTACATAAAAGAAAACCTTTACAAAATTTCACAAGTTTAAAACAAAAACAAAAAACTATTTACATTCACAAGATACAACATTATAAATAAAATGAACTAAAATCATTTCACAAATTTCTAAAATTAAAACAGTATATTGAGACATTAATTCCAGAACAGACACTTATTTACCAAAAGTGAAGAGAAAAGGCTTACTTCCATCATCCTGTAAATGTGCAGACAACAATCAACATTGTATTTGTTTTAACCTTATACCATCTAAGCTAAACCACACTCTATTTTCAAGGATCTCACTATCGCTATGTGCAGCGGAGTGTGTTTGTCATACAACATACGTTTCCATAAATAATCACAATTAATGCAATTTACGTCAGCAGAAAAGCGGCTGAAATAGGAAAGCCTAGATGATAGCAGCACCGGGCATTCAATCAAAAGGTGTCTCAATGTTTCTTTAATTTGATTATTTTTACAGAATTTGCATGGAATAACAGAATCCTTTACTTTGTTTCTTGATGCTATGATTCCTCCGGTAGCCAGGACATTAAAGCGAAATCTCATAAAGATGTTTCTAGAGTTCCTGTTTTGGAATCCAATGAGATAAGGTTCCAATATTCCAATGGTTTATAATGAGAGACCAAATGAAAGTATAAGCTATACTTTGTCAATTTTTGGATTGTATTTGCCGAATCAGCATTTTGCAATAGTTGTTTAATTTTTTTTTGGTCTAAGAGCTAATGTATGCAAGGTGATTTGTACAGAATTTAATATTTTTTTTTAAAAATTACCGTTAATTTTTGGAGAAAAGCTGATCTAGAGATGTTTGACTTCATATGATGGCCCAAGTCAGAGTATAAGGAATTCACTCCTTCTACCATCAGATTCCGGAAAAGGGAAAGACATTTCCATTCAGTGATGCTTTGTAGGGATTGTAGACCGAACTCATATCTCAGAGCGACCAAAGGGACGCATTTTGGTAGGCAGTAGGCCGTTTCTCTTAAGATGATAGATTCCAATTTGCTTATGTCCAGCTTACCTGAAATAAAGGGGATTTCTAAACCATAAGACATTTTTGGTATTCATTTTGTTTATAATATTTTATCATTGGAGCATTGGAGAAAGCGCCAAATTTGCGATCCACTGCTTTCATTTGAGCGTGACTTTGTTTGGCCTTCATGTGGAAGTAATTTCATGTCTGTTAATAGCTTGGGCCATCATTAATCAAAAATCCCAGATATATCATAGTATGCTGTATTCCTAACTTAATCTTGTCCAGAAACCAATTGTACTTAATGTGTTTCCTCATTCGACTAAAGTGCATTATATGGGACTTAGATGGATTAATAATAAGTCCATTGAGGGCCATATACTGGGCAAATGTGGACAACAATCTCTGGAGTCCCAAAGGGGTTTTGTCAAAAAGCAGGAAAGTGTCTGCATATGAGCACAAGCACATCTTTTTGCCTTCCAAAGTAGGTTGAATAAAAGCTGACTTCGTAAGGCAAAGACCTGCATTTGAGGTGTATAAATTATAAAGAGTTGGAGCAAATATGCAGCCTTGTCTAAGACCATTTGATGTTGTGATTGGGAAGGATAATAGTCCTTCATTGTTCAGGCGTACTTGAATTTTTGAACCTTCATAGAGAGGAATAAGGTTTGCTAGGATTTCCTTCAGGTGGCCTAGGCCATCTAATTTCCGCCATAATGTCGGTCTATCGACCAAATCGAAGGCAAGCGACAAATCCATGCTTCTAGATAGACCGGAGACCCTCCTTTGTTCCACACAATTTCTTGTAGCAGGCATATGATTAATCCTCCCGCCATGGTTCCCACTCCTCTTCTAAAACCAAATTGCGCAGTATCGATTATTGCATTGGCGGTGGACCAGTCCTCCACTTGTTGTAAGATCAAACCCGCAAAGATTTTCGATTCTGCGTCCATTAATGCTATTGGGCGATAATTAAGAGGCAAGGATCTATCACCTTTCTTATACATGGGAATAATGAATGAAAGATTCCAGGAATGGGGAATGCACTTAGTAAATTCTATGTTCGAAAACAATAGAGATAACACTTTGGACCAACTATCAGGGTCATCCCTAAGTAGTATATTCGATAGGCCATTAGGACCCGCAGCTCTAAATAAGCTAGACTTCATGATCCTGTCTATAATTTGGCCCACTGAAAAGCTACACTTCCATTGAGTAGTTGGCAAAACATCATCGAAAACAAATGGGAGGCTATGGAGGCATACAGCGCAAGGAGGTTCTCTGACCAAGATTGTTCTGAGATTGGATTTAGCATATGAATTCCCCGGTTTGATTGCCTATTTATTAGGTGCCAAAATTTGCGTTAGGAGTTGTCCCTGACAGTGCTCAACATTGCCTCATTATCCGCTTGAAATAGGGAGCACTTGAAGCCCTTTAGCCAATATTTATACATTTGTTTCATATATCTGGCCCCCACCTTTTTGGCAATATCTGAAATCATTTGTAGTCTTAGTATTCTTAAAGATCTTCTCAAGTATGACTTCGCTAAACGTACATTTTGATCATATTTGTGAGTATGAGATTGCTCAATACTTTTTCGTTTTACTACAAATAGAGAGGTGTCAATCAATGTCTTCACATAGGGGGTGAAATTAGAATGGGTGAATCTACTTTATTTTTCTTCCAATGATGTTACAATATGGTCTTTCTGAAACATATTATTGCATTCTTGAACATTGCCAGGGTGCCATACAATGTGATTTTTTGCACAATTCAGACCTAGATCTGGTGATGTATGTTGAGAAGAGCAGGCACCTCTTGTGAGGTTAATATCTACTTCTAACATTTTGTGGTTTCTCAGAGATGTATCAGTTATGAATAATGCTTCTACTAAGCTAACAATGATTTCCATACTAAAAATATAGTCAATCACCGAGGTCTTATTGCCCAATAACCAAGTAATGTAAGGTACTTCCGGTTGTAGTATGGTGTGTAATGAGATAAGACCCCATGAGGTAAATAACAAATTCCACATTAACAAGTCATTTTTTTGTATGCCCCCTCTGTGATTTTTTGGAAGGAGATCTCCCTCGTGCTTTGACTCTTGTGAACTTTCTCTAGGTGTCACTAATAGGTTTTCTATTACTAAATTGCTATCAAAGTACACATCACTCTGAGTCATGTTTGTTTTGAGATCACCCATAACCAGTATATGAAGAGCTGTACATTTCAAGGAACATTTTTCCATGATTGCTTCCATTTTCAAAATTAACTCATACAGATTTGCACCAGGAGACCAGAAGACATTCAAAAACAGCAGATGGGAAATGCCCTCATTGCCCTCCACCTTTATCAGAGAACCCAAAACATACGGGGCAATTATAAATGTTTCGATCATGTGCAAACCCATACCCAGCTTTAAAGCGGTCAGGAGACCTCCGGATGGACGGCTCCTTAACCCCTTAATAGCTGGAATATAGCAGCATACAAAGCCATCCAGATGCTGTGGAGTAAGTAACCATGTTTCTTGAATACACAATAGATTCTTGCTCCTCAATTTTTGACATAGTTGTTGTGAGGATAGCAAATGCATGTTGCCTCTTGAGTTCCAACTCAAAATTGCTAATCTGTTGTCTTGGTTAAAGTTGTTGTTTCAGTGTTGGAACCTGAGAAATAGAATCTCTTAGTGTCAAGGCTAGCCACCGCCAGCTAGATTCTTTATCCCCATTGAAAGCCCCTTCATTTTCTTTTGTTGGTTAGGATTATCTTGTTGCAAGTGTGGTGCAATTTGGTGAATCACCTCACACTCTAAGTCGCCTTGACCGAAAATCAACAAATCAAAACCCAGACTATTCAGCTGTTCAACCTCTGCCAGAACTTTTCGGAAGACAATTTTTGAGGGGAAAACTAGTCTTACATGATCAAATCACATAGGATGGATAATATCAACTCTCTTAATATCCGCACTGGATAGATTTTTTAGTGACAATATGTCATTAAGTAAGGCGAGAGAACGTGCTCTGTTCATGGCAGGTTGGTATCCACAGTCGAATAGAGGATACAATAAGACACTAGGGAAGTCGGGATGGGCTGGCTTTCTCCACGTTATATATCGTAGGTCTGTCTGGAGATCATTTTTTGGACTAAACTCTGGGTTTTTTCCACCTGTTAGATGCCTACATTTGCCTTTATCAAAAGCCGGAAAGGCCTCGCCTGTGGAGCTGAATACTAGCTCTGTGGTATTTTGGTTGGGAGTTGGTATAATGGGCTGCAGGAATGCCTTTGGGTCCCTCATTGGAGCAGCGTTAGCTCCAGCGATTGCATTCTCTTGAATTTTGAGGGGCGGAATAATGGGACCCTCTATTTTCGGTAAGTCTGCTACGCCCCCTTCTTTCCTGAGAAGTTCTTCTATAGTAGACCGAATAAGAGAATTTATATAACTTTCATTATGCCTGCCTGGTGCCAAGCGAGACTCTGATTGTGCACTTACATCCTTATTTGTCTCGGGAGGATAGCTCAGTTCCAACGTGCTCCCCTTGGAAGCATGACGACACGGAGCAGCACAGGTTCGATCCCCGGGTCCGCGCTTAGAAACCTCTGGGTATTAAGCACGTTATAAATAACCTATCATATCATATCCCTTGTCAAATCAACTACGGAGTAGGCACAGAGTATTCTTCCGACCCAGTTATTAGCTTAGACGGCTGGTGTTGGGGGGATAGTATGGAATCAGGTTGTGCTCTATTTGATTCTATTTCTGCTGGTTTAATCACTAATGCGGGGGTCGAAGTACCCAACACAGCCGCTGCCTTATCAATGGTAAGAATTTTCAATTTTGCGAACAGTTCATATATTTCCCTCTGCTCTCCCTGCATGGGAAGAACATTCTTAGATTGAAGGGAATTTGAATGTTGTGGGAGAAAGGGTTTTGAGCCCTTTGGATCTGCTCTGTTTTTCTTTGCTGCTTTATGGTGCATTTTCTCTGACAAGGTATTATTAGGAATGTCATAAGTACCAATATTTGTTTCGGGGGGAATTATCCCCCTCCCTTCTTCGCAACTACTATCCCTGGTGGATGCAATATGTCCTTTTCTCTATGATGAATTTTCTCCAGGTATTTGTGGAGGCTTTATTCCTTCTATCATGAAGAGCGGACAGCAATTTGTTTCTTTTACTTTTTTGTGATTTTTTTCTCTTTTTCTCATTTTCCAAATACAATGATTTTGTATATGAGGACTAGATCTTTCTTAAGCTGGAGGCAACTCTATTGGTAGAGCTGCTGCCCCCTGTTTGTTTTTCTGGAGTTCAGGTGGATTTATGGAAACATTGATTTTGTCTCCCCATAACTAAACTAGCTTATTTGGGAGAGCTTCTAGGATATTAGTAACTGTTTTAGATGTTGCCAATATACGCTCCAGTAGGATTCTCATTTCGAAATAGCAAGTGGAGTGTTCTTTTAACTCCTTCAACATTAATGGGAGATTCCCCGTCTTATCCACTTTCTGATAATCAACAAAGGTAGAGAGGCATCAGCTTCACCTCACTGATGATCCCCAACAAGGGTGAAACACGTGTATGGGGTTGCTGGTGGTACTCTCGTTCAGGTTGGAATTGCCATTGCATTTTGGTGCTGGACTGCCCCTGGGCAGGACAAAGACTGATATGCAAATGGATATTTCCCATCTGTGAAAGGCACAGTGAGAAAAAGCAGTGACTGCGAACTCTCAAGTGGTTAATAACCACTGAACAGGTTATCAAGCCTTGTTCTATCGAGAGAGGGGTGCCCGCTACCTTTGAAACCAAATTTCAAGGAACCTGGGATTGGTAACCCTAGGTCTCCTGGGGGCAACCAGACGTTGTCTCCCTCTCACTGTGCTTAGAGAGGCATCAGCTTCACCTCACTGATGATCCCCAACAAGGGTGAAACACGTGTATGGGGTTGCTGGTGGTACTCTCGTTCAGGTTGGAATTGCCATTGCATTTCGGTGCTGGACTGCCACAGGGCAGGACAAAGACTGATATGCAAATGGATATTTCCCATCTGTGAAAGGCACAGTGAGAAAAAGCAGTGGCTGCGAACTCTCAAGTGGTTAATAACCACTGAACAGGTTATCAAGCCTTGTTCTATCGAGAGAGGGGCGCCCGCTACCTTTGAAACCACTTTCTGATAAGATTGCTTATTAAATGGGGCATTTGGAGGATCTTGAAAATGTTGGGATAAGGCCATCAACGATGGATCAATGGAGAAGAAATCTGGGGGGGTATCTAGGAAAGATACAATCTCATCTGAATTGGTATTTGAGCTGGCTGGGTGGCAAATAAGCATGAACTCGAGGAATTTCGGGATGTCCCCCCATAGAAATCATTGAGGAGTTTGTGATTTCTTCTGCATTCAATATTAGAGAGTCACTGGGTTCTGGGGGGGAGGCAAACCAAATAATTTTGAATGTATAACTTAGCATAGTATGCCTCCCATCGCCTCCTAGCCAAAAAGCCAAACAGCCAGGGCACTTCCTACGCACTTCAGGTGAACGCACACATACGTGAAGGCCCTAGGCTGTTATAGTGGCTGCTGGGAGTGGGTGGGTGGCTCTTGTGGGTAAAGAATCTCAAAACCTGAGAACAAAAAAAGTACTGTGTTAAAAACGGATTGGGGAGTTGAAGAGTGCACAAAGCACAAAGTCAATGCCAAAGTCAATGAAAAGTTACTTTTTCAAAGGTGTCGCGTTTCGCCTGTTCGGAAAGGCGCTGCTTCTTCTTGCGCATATGAAGGTCCACAGCAAACACAGTGCACGTCTATTAGGCAGGGGGCATCTGAGGCATCTGGGGCAGCCAAACAGCCAGGGCACTTCCTACGCACTTCATGTGTGTGCGCACACATGCGCACACCCTGGGCTGTTATAGTGGCTGCTGGGAGTGGGTGGGTGGGGCTTGTGGCTTGTGGGTAAAGAATCTCAAAACTTTTTCAAAGGCATCGCATTTCGCCTGTTCGGAAAGGAGCTCCTTCTTCTTGTGCTTTTGAAGTTCCACAGTAAACACGGTGCACGTCTATTAGGCAGGGAGCATCTGAGGCATCTGAGGCATCTGGGGCAGCCAAACAGCCAGGGCACTTCCTACGCACTTCACAATAGATCTATAGAAGACATACTAAAAAAATGTGTCGCTGAGGAAGGCTCTAGTTAGGATCTTCAGCTGCCATTGGTATTGATGGCCATTAGATCAACACCCGCCATGGTAACATGTATCAGCCCTCACAAAATACTGACAAATACTGACAGGGAGAAAGATGGTGTTGCCACAACATTTACTGTACAGGACGCATGAGCACACACTTGTGAATGCCTCCACAATTCACGAATATGTGGAAGAATTAAGGAAGCATTTACAACATGCATTTGAATTTGTGCAGTGGAATCTGGAGAGAGCTATTATAATAGGAAGACATCTGTAAGAGAATGCAAGGTAGGTGATCAGGTTTATAAGTACCACTTTGTGAAAAATAAACATTAAAACTCTCAATTTCTAGCACCATGCCAAGGGCCATGTGAAATTATAGACAAGGTCTCCCTGTGGTATTTAAAATTGTCAAAAAGGAAGGTGAATTATCAGTGGAGCAATTTGTCCATGTAAATCAGATTAAGCCCTGCCACCAGAAGCATGAGGTGAGAAGGCTTGAGCAAGTTGAGATTAGTTGAATAAAATAGTAAATGCAGTAAAAATAGAACTAACAGAGGAATTAAGGTAAACATACCTGTTTTTCAAGAGATATAATGGGACCATGAAAATACATAACCGTGGTTTTCTTGCTAGCATGCACATTAAACAGATAATGATTTGTAGTACGTATAATACTGTGGCACAAGAGCAAGTATGATGGATCATACAAGGATTTTCATTTAATGAGTAAATAATCACACATCCTGTTGGACAAGCAGAGGCAAATAGAGCCACACATGACATTTAAATGTTGTCTCTTATCTTCATAATATGGTGCTGAACCAAACTGGACTCCCCTAACATTTTGTAGCAGGGTGTCTTTCTACATGGGTTTCAAGAGGTTGATGAGCAATGGTAAGGGGTTTTTGATATGGAAGTATTAAGGTGGGGAGTGTATTTTGGGAATTATTTTAGTTGCAAAATGTGGGATGTTATGTTTTGTGTAATTATGGATTTATTTTCAGGCGTTCCAATGTGACAGACCAGTATCTGTGGAGCCACTGTAATAACCATTCGATTTATTTTTCCAGGCCTTGTAGCAGAAAAGAGATAGAAAATAGTTTTATGCTAGGTACTGAAGGTGCTCAATCCCCACATCGCAAATAGGACACAGAATAATGGACACATCCCAATAGGGAAGGAGACCAAGAGATTAGTTGTGAGAGGCAACAAAGACTTTATGTAAAATTCAGCATCCGGAGAACTCTGCTGCTTTGAGAGCGCTCTGGCAAAAAATATAGATACAATACATTATAAAGAGTTACAGTGTCATCCGTGACGTGTTCTATATAGTCTACAACTTACATTTGGATTGGTGAGGGAATGGGTCCTAGTATAGCGCCTTAGGGGCCGGCTCCACGAGATTGGCTGGTATCTTGGTTGGCAGGCATCACGTGGTTCAGCTGGGCTGGTCCGTGCAAGGTGAAGGTCGGGTTGGGTCCAGGAGAGGCACGCTGGTACTGTCTAACTAATCTAGATGCTATCACAAGACATGTAGTAAATAATAACTCGTAAACCAAACCTTTAGCATTAAGAGAGGCCTATAAATTGTACACACATATTTACATTATCCTGCTTCAGATAATTGGCGAGGTAAATGATGTGGGGGACTTGCCCTCCAAGTGACTTGTTGGGGGGTGGGATTACCACTTGTCGGGCCTGGCAATTCAGAGCGGGTGAGGAAGGATTGACACATGTTAGTTTAGGACAGAATATATAATGACAGGAGCTTGGTTTTATTGGGGGTATTCTGGGGTGGCCAGCAAGGATGGGTCACAATTCTGATACATAAAAAGAAAGCTAAGAGGGGCACAGGGTTGACTAGGCAGTAATTTTCCAACAGTGGAGTTGAAAGGTGCAGGAGCCGGTTTGTTGAGATAGATGGGCCACAAATCATGATTCGGCCCGGTCACACGCAGGGCAGTGATCTCAGAGAAAGGATGAAAAGAATACATTGGACCTCTCAGCAGCCTTCAATTGCATTGACCGTGAAAGGTTGTGGTGCAAGCTAGCATTTTTGGGCTTACCAAGGGCCCTATTAAGTCTTTTGGAGGGGATTTACAATAATTCTGGTGTTAGAATACACCTAAACCAAAAGGGTGAAACGTCAGCCATTGTTCGTACTTACTGAGGTGTCAAACAGGGGTGTGTCTTGGCTCTGTGGATGTTCAACCAGTATGTATCTGATGCAGCTGAACATCTTCACAAGGAGGGCTTATTAGCTCCAAGACTGGGCTCCGCTAAGATCGTATGGTTGGCTTATGTGGCTGACTTCTTGCTATTTGACTCAACTAAGGTGGGGCTCCAGCGTCTCTTGGATGTCTTTACCAACTATGCCAAGATTAATGGCTTGACCATCAATCCCTCTAAAACCAAAATCCTTGCACTATCTAAGAAAACAAGCTATTCTTGGAATCTGTAGGGGGCTAGGGTTCCCACTTCTAATAGCTTTATCTATCTGGGCTATTATGTTTGTGAATGTAGGGGCTCAAGAGGGCAGCTCGATGTGCTTCTTAATAAAGCAAAGGCACGGGAAAATCAGATCCTAAAACTCGACCGCAAATACGGTCGGTTTTCTATTAAACCAGCCCTACTCTTTTCTAAAGGGAAAATAGCTCCCAAATTGACATACGGCTTGGAATTATGTACGGTGCTAACTGTCTCTAATCTTGATCCAATCGAAGGTGCCATTTGGAGACGGGTCCTTTCCATACCGAATGCAGTCCCTTTTGGTGCAATTTGGTACAAATTAGGATATGTCTCCCTAAAGTCTTGTGTCCATTGGAGGATGCTTACGATTTATGCAAGACTTAAGGCTCCACTACCCAATACTCTATACAAACTTGTTTGAAAGAATATTGAACACTTGGGTTTCCTAAACAATTTCTGCAACTTGTGTGAAATAATTCTCCACAACGTTGACTCAGACTTAGAACAACTAACCACCAACCCAATGAAAACTAAATAGAAATGGCTGGACTATGATTGGTACCTCACTATTGATTGTTTTGACTCATATAATTCCATGAACCATCTATCACATGAACATAAGAGGGTTTCTCTCTCAGATTATCACCATTTTTCCAAACAGAATCCATCGATCCTCTTTGTTAAGATTGCGCTTGAACATCGTTCCTACTTTGGACATTAAACTGCGTAGAAAACAAATCAAAGTGGAAGATAGTATTTGTAGATTTTGCCAGTCAGTCCCTGAAACGGCTAAACATCTTGTGCTATTCTGTACAGAACTTAACACTCTAAGAGAATCCTGTCTTTGTCCACTAAAGGTTCTGTACTTGGGCCTACCTGTTGATCTGGTATGGCAATGCTGTTTGAGTATCCAAAATACGTGAGAGGAATTGGCATTGTCCGGCTTCATTTGCTATCTTAAATTGGATTGCTCTAGATAAACTGTATGGTTACAAACATACATAGGTCACCGCTGACATTTGCCATTTGCTGTTTGATTTGTTTTCTTTTTCTTTCCTCTGTTGATCTATCTTTTTTTGAAAAAAAAATTAAGTTATTGTCCTTTTTTCATAATAGGATAGCTATATGGCTGATATTTATTCTGCTTGTTGACTATTTGTACTGTGTATACATTATGTGTATCTACTGGAAATTCTTTGTTTTCGTTCACTCTTGTAAAGGTTTAATAAAGCATATACAAAAAAAAAAATAATACACTGTTTGCTTGCAACAATTCACGCCAGAGCATCCGTGAGATATGGGCTTGGGGGGCACAGGTGCAGGAGGGAAAAGGTGGGGGCTGTCAGTGCTCGTCGTGCGCGGCACTGCTGAGGGGAGAGAAGGCTTCACAGATACCAGAATGCGGCCTAGTCCAAAGATGGAGTTGGGGTACATAAAATGGAGTCCAAATGTGTCTTGCAACAGTCCTGCTTCTATATGTGCCAGGGACTTGTCCACTGAGGCCATAGAAGGGCAAGGAAGGCGTCCCCCCACTATTGCAAGAGCAGGTGGTTCCTTTTGTATCAAATGTATGGGGATGGGGGCAAACCAACCCCCTCCTTCCTTACATTACTTAATTGTTTTTTTTCTATTTACTTTAGAGGACTAATTCCTTGCACCGGCAGGGCCGGATCCTTGGCACGCTGGACCATTGGGGGATGCCACTGTATTGGAGGCCCAGGCAAACGCCAGCGGACTGAAGAATGCGGGTGAAGACAAAGTCTTCAGAAAAAAGGGTGATGATGACCCAACCTGAGAACTGGTGCTCATCGTGCTACTCATATTGGGCGCGTCAGGAGCTAAAATCACAGGAGCACAGGTCGTCATAGAACCCGGACCGGCATCCAGAATTGCAGTGGAGGAGGCACCTGGATTCATCCTAGGAAATCGAAGACTAGTATATCAAAATATGTATATAAGTTTAAATCCTGATTTTATAATCGAAAAGGTTATGAATGAGACCCTAATTGCATCAGATCAGGTGAGAGAGTGGATAGAACTGCGAAAGGAGGATACTCGGAAATCAATCTGAAATGTGGCCATGCAGTTGAAAAAAACATTTGTAAATTCATCTATTGTGAGGGAGAAGCGTGTGGCAGGTTTGCTTATGGCCTCTGTGGTGATGACTATTATTGGGGCTGTGGTGGGCACAACAATGTCTACATCCAATGCTATATGTGTGGGAACACTAAGTGCCAAGGCACAGCAGTCAATCTATGATTTGGATTTTATGCAGCGGACATTAGATGGAATTAGAGGCAGACTGAATTAGCAAGTAAAATATGTTAATGAAACAGTTATCCTTTTAAATGAACAGTCTGGAATATTGCAGTGCAGCACATATGTTGTGGTTAAACATGATACATTGGTCAATGATGTTATCAATGTGATCAGTCCCATTGAAAGATTACTGTGGAAATACTTGGGAGAAGTTCAAAGTGCAATATTGCAATTAATTCAGGGGCATATACCGTTGTACTTTGTGTCATCTGATATCATCCATCAAATGAGAGCAGAAATCACTCAAAGAGAAGTAGAAATGGGGCATGTTATAATTGTGTTTGAAATGGGCAGTGCTATGCCTTTGTACATAAACATAGAAAGGACGGAGGTTGTTTTTTTATTATGCATCCCATATATTGCTCCCAAGTTGATATATCAGCCCAAATTGGTGCACAATATGGGATTTTGGCAGAAATTAATAAATATGTCAAGATTAAAACCCCGGATGTAGTGGCATTTCAATCCTGGGAACCTGAGGTTTATTTGATCCCAAATGTGTCTACCTGTGGAAAATTTAAGGAGCAGAACTACATGTGCCTGGGCAAGCCATTTGTTCCTGACGTGGCAGATGCTATTTGCGGGTTGAAACCGGATGCAGGAGTGTCTAGGGGATGTGAAGTGGTCATTAGTAATCCTGGGACTGAGGAACTATCCCAGGCCAGGTTGATTGAAAATAGGTGGTTGGTGAGTACTTCTTTGAAAAACTATACAATCACTAATCTGAATCATTGATCTTTCATTGTGAAACAATTGAAACATAGTGTGTTCTATATATCTTTCCCAAAGGATACAATTGTGTCTATAGGGGGATTGACTCTGTTTCATGCTGCTGATGATTTGTGGGAGGGGAATGTGGAGAATATTGAATTTTTCTGGAGGACCTCATTCCCTATTGATCCGGATATAGCATTCTAATTCAGCCACAAAAAGATGGATACTGTCAGAATGAATTTAAAGAAAGACAATATCATCGTGAGTACTCTGGGCTTGATAGAAGGAAACAAATTCCACTGGGGGACCTGGGAAGAAAGAGGTAAGGTGATTCTGGCAGTCCAAATTGTGTTAATGGGGGTGGCTAGTTGTTTTTACCATTAAGATGAGGATGTTAGTCCTAATACCGACGACAATGGGGAAGGAGAGATACCCTGTGGTGCAGGCATTCTGAGAGAATTGATGGTTGTTTCTCCTGCAGTGATGTTGCCAACAATCTCTGCATGGGAAAAAGGAGGGAGTGTAGGAATATGTATGGAAAGACATTGCATTGGTTTCGTGGGGAGATACCCTGTGGTGCAGGCATTCTGAGAGAATTGATGGTTGTGTCTCCTGCAGTGATGTTGCCAACAATCTCTGCATGGGAAAAAGGAGGGAGTGTAGGAATATGTAGGGAAAGATATTGCATTGGTTTCGTGGGGGGAGCACACTGAATGTAGTGTACTGGGTATTAAAAAGACAGCAGATGGAAAGGTGCTGAGCATGTGTAAAATGTTCTATGTTATAGGGAATCTGTCATCTATACAGTTTGCACTGAATAAACTAACCCAGAGTAATCAACTAACAACTTCCCATTAAATAACAATGCCCCACTAATTAATTAATGTACTCTTTAACAGAGCCAGATTCAGATGAACATTCTGTTTTTTCCTGATCAGTGGACGTTTAAAACATGCATGTAACATGCATTGGCTGTATTTTTCATTTTGAGCTATTGTGTGCCTTGTAGGAAGCAGGTTGATAGAAATATGTTCGGGAGCTGGGTTAGTCGGAGAGAGAAATGCCATGATTGTAGAAGTGAGCTGGGGTGACAAGAGACTTCATGAAAAGATGCAGGGTAAGTAAGATTGACAGGCCTATAGTACAAATCTAGCTAGAAGACGTGGTGGAGTTCAGTCCTCATTTTGCGGAGAGAAGAGATTGGAATTGCAGCCATCAGCCGGGCTGTGCATGGAGAGCAGAGCCAAGCTTGTAGAGAGTGCAAGATACCAGGCAGCAGTCAGATGGAGGCCGAAGGGAGGTCGCTGACTTCTCACTGGTCTGCCAAAAGCTGAAAAATGTCGAACATTACGCTTGCAGATAAGACGCTTCAGAGAGGGGCTCTTTCATGATAAACAACACAGAAATCCTACACATTAGAAGCTTGGATGAAACTTTGAGGAGCATGCAGATGATGGTATTTGCATTTCCCGTCAGTTAGGCAGTCAGGGTTAAATGTTTATTTTGAACAACATTTTTTTTCCTGTTCTTTCACATGTGTAATGGGGAATCACTGAAGTGTGATGGGGAAATGTTGACATGATTTTGTGCTATGTGTTATGTCTCTTCTCTTAGACAGTACACTTTGTAACCACATCGGGTTACAAGGTCTTGGTAAGAAAAAATGAACGTTTTCATTGTGAACAAAGATGGCTCATGTATCTATTGCTGAAGTGTTCACTTGTTTGCATGGCAAAACCTATTTTTACATTATAACGCGTATAAAGAAAAGCATTTGTAAAAAAATAAAATAAAACAAATCAGTGGGATTGCATTTTTGTGCATATGTGAATTTTTTTCCATAAAAGGGAAATAACAAGTAAGTATCTTGGTATACCCAAAAGTGGTAAAATATTTGCCACATGTCATAAAGTGGGAGGTAAAATTTGGGAACCAGCTAGCAAGCTAGAAAACGTATAATGCATGTGAGTGTGTGTGCTGTCTGGGCTGTGCATGCTGACAGCTGAGCAGATCCGTCAAATACGATAGTTCGGTTTCGTAAATAAGTAACCCGAAAAAACATCTGGTGATGTTCTGTCCCTATAAGTGCAAAGTCCACTAGTCTGCACTTACAGTCAACCCTAAACAGAATATAAATATAAGGGAGGGGGAGACTTGTCTCATCATATAGGGCATTACCATAAATATGCTAACCACTATTATACCACAATACTAAAATACCGCCATGTGACTATGAGTCTAAATACCACCCACATTATGTTATAGACCTCAGACAAAACCCCTAACAGTATAAGGAAATAGCTTCAGCTTGCTAAATAATGGTTCTCAATGTATAGGGAACCTAGAGCCCACTGAACAAGCACAGATAGGGATAGAGATATCCAAGCCATACTTTTAGTAGATTTTCATCACTACCCAACTGACATGTTTTGGGAATATAGACATCAATCCTCTGGTCTGCAGTAGTCATGTTACATTCCTGGGAATCTGATGCATACAAGTCTGACAGAGGAAGGAGCGTGTCCAACTGTCTCTTATGCATGTTCTCTTCTTGATCGGTCGTTTGTTGTGCCACCTCATATAGGGCCAAAAACTGTGTATAATGAGTGTGAACAGTCTGATAGCCTACTTTGCAGAGGAGGAGTTGTTGCTCTTCAACCTGTGTATCACCCTTCTAGTTCAATCCAGACTTTCAGATAGCTCTATTGTGCATCACTGCACATGTTTAGCCTGTCCTCTTGCAAAGGATGCCTTTGGGCTGCATGTGCGCTTTATAAATGCAAATAAATAAATAAAGGAGACCCCTTAGAGCAGTTTATTGTCCATTAGCCCTGTTTCTGTAACAGCAGACATGTCATGTTGCATTATTGTGTTAGGTTGTTATAATTCCAACATACACACCAGTGTCACCACCATGCTGAGTGATCTATCATATAGGCTAACTCACTGGGTGGCCCTTAAAATGGATGCAGTACAGAACACACATTGGCTGGCCTTTGTCACTTTCTTGTTGTTACGTAGTCACACTTCAGTTGCCATCTATAATAATAAAACTTGTTGTTTACTGCATTTCACTGTTGTCACAGATGCTAAAGCTATGGAGGATTGCATTTCACATAGCCAGCCTTACCATTTTCAACTTGTTTAAAGGAAGCTGGTGATATGATTAAAGCTTTAACAATTTGACAACTGTAGGTGCCATGTCTGGAGATTTAGGGGGCCACACTCATCATATCATCTATAGAAGGTAATGATCTCTGAAATGAGTAACCACAAGATGCATGGTTTTACCTATCCTCAGGTCAGGTACAACATTATACTCATGGTCTGCTGCTACAACTTCCACTTCTAAACTGTGGGAAGTGACCAACTGTGCCAAAACCTTGTTTACTTTGAGAACAACTCACCACTGGGAATTGCTGACTAATCCTTCCATGCACATGGTGGTCAGCTGCCCAATGGCATTTCGTGGCTGCTTTCCTCGAATGTGTTGTCAATGGGTATCAGGGAAGACCATATCCAGTGATGGCCATAAAGTCTGTGCCTTGAGAAATGGCTCGCATGGCCATTAGGAGGGGGGCTTTATTACTTTCAGAGTAGACCAGAACATGTCCTGCTGCTTCTACAAAATGTTTGTAGAGGCATGGATTGCAGTGCTCGTGTAGGAATGCCTTACCAGAATTATCAAAAAACAGTCAATGTGGCAAAGAAGCAACCCAAAGCCTTGATTTACCACAAAGGATTAGAACAGCACATCTCTTTCCATCCTTACTGCAGTATTGGCATGGAAGAGACTACATTTGTCTTGTTTTTGCAATAATTCATAGCACACTCTAAATCCTCATAAACCATGGGCTGGCTCATTGGTTTGAGACTAAATTTCCTGCATGGAGACTAAGTTAGAATTTAGAATAGTTTCCCTTTATCGGTCCGTACTGGTTACTAACAAGGGATCCCTATATGAAGATGTTGCTTATCATATGATTTCAATGTCCTCAGACCAATTGTCCAGATTAAAATAATCTGTATTGAAAGTTTTGGCTGATATTAATAAGCAACCTGAGGACTTGATTGGGAATCCAGAGGACATTAAAAGGGCCATTCTGGATCTGGACTGGATACACACTATTGACATTATGCGTTCATTGAAATTAGCCAGATCATTTTCTGTGTTGGATAAACCTAGATGGTTGCTTCCAAAGTGCTTGATTCAATTTCCAGATCCACATGAGAGGAATGCGTTCCTTAGGTTTCACCTCAATTTGATTCTCACAGTTGAAATCAGGACCTCTCGTGGTAATACATTGACCGATGATGGCCTTTGCTCCCTATGTAGTAGAGGGGAACTACAGACCCTTAAACATATTATTGTAAACTGTGCGACGTTATGGCCCTTAAGAATTAAGTGTACTTTCCGCTTTATTGACAGTGAAGAATGGTTATGCCCAGATGTATTTTGGGAGAGAGCTGCATCCGGATTTGAAACCAATATAACCTTAGGTTTTTTGAAAGTATTAAAATGTGTAGAGTGGATTTAGAGTCCTACTTAGCTAGATGTGCTTCTTATCTTTCTTTTTTTTTATATCAGTGTGATGGATGTTATCTGTATTGTTTAAGACTCTGTGTAATCTTTTTTAAACATGTCAAATGTTTCTATAATATTGCAATGTTATCCTGTAATGCCATCATTTTTATGAGATTATGGGGGATCTGATATCTTGCCATTTCATTTGCCAAGCATGTGATGATGCCACCTCATGGATCATCTCTTATTTATCTCCTGTGGATTGCTCAATTTCTTCCTGAGGTGATGTAATTTGTTCCATATCTTGTGCCTCGGATAGTGGTTACCCAACTTCCTCATAATGATATTCCTCCAATGTCAATGATTTCAAATGTGACAATGGTATATGCATGACTATATTTTTTGCCAATGCTCGTGTTCACTTGAGGAAGGAATATTTGGCCATGGATTTATTGGTGTGGCCAGTGCACAGGCCCATATACTATCTGTGCTTATCCAATGAACACTGCAACTGCTGTGGCTGTTGAAACCCCCTCGCAACATATACATTTCTCCTCTGGTACCTCCCTGGTCCTCTACCATTTTGAAGTACCTCAGCAGATTCTGACGTTATATATATGTAGATAAAATGTAGTGCAATGTTTAGCCAACTTACAAAACAGATGAGAAGTGAATGTAAGTGTCCCCAGAAACGCACCACCCTTAGTGAGAGGCAATAATGGACACACCCCAGAAGGGGAATGAGGCCTGGACCAAGTGCGGGTAAGATCAAAAGAGCTTTATATAATTCAATATAGGGCATGCAAAGGACTCTGCAAACTGAGAGTGCTCTGTCTGACAATAGCAAAGACAGTTAGTTATATTACAAATAAACGTCATGCATGAGGTAAGCTATAGGGGCCACAGAGTCTCATTGATTGGGTGGTGATGGCTAGGTGGTATACATTGTATACAGTTGCTTCTCCAGGATTGGCGGATGTTGGTGCTGCCCCACGTGGGGCGGGAGGTCAGCTGGGCTCATCGGGATGTAGCGCTGGGCCGGACATGCCTTGTAACAACGATTGGTAGCTAAACTAACATTTGCCCTTTTGGCCACACATTCCCACCCATTCATCACACTTCATGTGTCCTGTTGAGTTGTAACTCTTGTAAGCGCTGACCTTAGATCAATACATGGCCAGGAACATTGATATGCGATCTGGAGTGTCTTAATACATCGGTTTGGGAGGCGCCTTAGGTTCAAACAATCAGGTCCCATGGGCATAGTCAGGGGCATGGGCGGGGGTGCTTGACTAACCATCCTTGGCAATTTCGGTGAGGGATGGTATTATGATCTGTTGGTACACGTGTGTGCGCCCCCCTTTCTAAGGTCATTAACTCAGGGTCGACGGAGGTACTACTGACCCAAGGGGGGCATGTGACCGGTGCCTGAAAGGCGGCGGGATTTAGGACCAGGTAGCTCGTAAGTCACGGAGTCAGGCTGTGGCGGCCTCTGACACGGGGGAGGGTGGCGGATGCTTGAAACGGGTCCATCAGGGTCAGGAGGGAAGGCAAGGTTTTGCTGTTTGAACACCGTCTATCTCGAGAGAGCTTGGGCAGGGGGAGGGGGAAATGGCCTTGCAGCTCCGTGCATGGCATCTTGCATGAGGCGGTTTTACTGTCGTATGGGTGAGGGGCGACTAACAACACATGGGGTTCCTAAAAGCACTCTTATGTATTTGTATTTACATGAGATACTAGCTGATGATCATACTTTTTTACATAGCATTTCACATTTACAGTTGACATACGAACATGAGGTAGCATCAAGCAGGTGTGTGTAAAGAGTGTATTAAGAGAGCAACACAAGTTATTGTTCACAGTTATCAGCTGTCCAGTCTTTGTATATCTCTTCATTACATGTAATATCGATTGCACAACTTTCTCTTTACCCATTCTCCTTTATATTAGCAGTGAACGTTAGTCAACAAGGCACATATTACATAAATGGTTTCTGCACGTTGCAAGGGCTTTCGGGGTGGGTATGGGTGCAAGGTGCCACGCCATCTATAGCTGGGGGGCTTGGTACAGGGGTCAGGGCCTGCAGGGTTTGGGCTGATCTCAGTTACATCCTAGTATTCTCGTTCATAGCTGGGGCAATGATGTACTGCGGAAGGTCAACAGCTACAGTGTTTTATTTTGTTGTTCGCTCGCGTCTGGTGACTCGTGAGAACGAGTCTTCAGCAGATCTGCCATGCAGTGGGAGGTGGGGAAGTGTGGGCCTCTGTGAGAGTGGTCAAGTGGGGGTTACTCTTCAGCGTTCAGTGTTTCTGCCTTTGGTTCGATATGCACGTTTCTAGCAAGATGGAGATGGCTTAATACAAGATGGCGTCTATTCTCCGCCAAATAACGTGATGGTGCAGCCCCAAGTGTCGGCTGGCAGCCGCCCCGCCGCCTGGGCCCGGGAGGCCGGGGGGCTGCCGACGAGTCATGGGTCTCAACCAGGGTGGGACATGTAGTGGGAGGGGGTTCCTATTGACCTAACCTTCCCTACAGAAGCTAAGAATGTTTGGAATGCTGTCTCCACTGCCTCTCCACTGCCTATTGAATGAACATGCGACTAAGAATTATTTTGCATGCTTTAGTGTGCTATCTCGGCTCCATGTGTTAATATCCCTGCAAAAATATCGCCATACAAGAATGGCACCTTTTTTTGCTACAATATTAATCCATGGAACCTGCGGGAGATACCCTTGCAATCCCTGCTTCCATTTACCCCATAAATTATCCCCATAAATAATATCACATATGCTGTTTCCTGGTGACCATATATATGGCGATATTATATTTGGGGATAATTTTACCTGATACTGCCATCTCTATCTGTAAAACGAATGTGTGACTAAGAATGCTTTGGTGTGCTCCCTTCCACCTACAAAAATGACATGCACCTAATGATGCTTTTTCACACTTTCTACTCTTCCTATAAAATACACATGTGACAAAGAATGCTTTGGCAAGTGTTCTTTCCACCTACAAAAATGATGCATGCCTAGCAATGTTTCGGCATGCTCTCATCTGTGTCTACAATGATTTGTGACTAACAATGCTTTGGTGTGCTCTTTCCTCTGACTATAAAATGAATGTGTGACTAAGAAAGCTTAGTCATACTCTCTCCTGTACCTATAAATTGAATGTGACTAAGAATCCTTTGGTATCTTCTCTACTCTGCATATATGATACATGTTTATCTAGATTTAGAATGCTTTAACATGCTCTCTTCCAATGGACCAAGCAGGTGGTGACAGTGAGCGGTATACGAGCCATTAACATAACATAACATAACATAACATAACATAACATAACATAACATAACATAACCTAGACAATCACATTTGCTAAGAATGCTCTGATTGTGTACTCCCTTCTCCACCCACAAAATATTTGCAAAAGAATCCCCTTCCCCTACTTTACCCAAAAAATACTATTCAAATGTGTTAACTCTATGTAGGCCATGTTCTCAATTTTAAATTTCGTTAAGATGACTTAAAATACAATCCTTTACTACTCCCTGACATGCACAATTCCCTTATCTATCTGGAGATCAGTCATTTAAAAAAAATATTATTCATGTTTTACAGATACAAAATGACTTTACACATGTCTAAATCAACACTTTCCAAACACCATGAAATGCATGTCATCATATCTAATACTAAAACATGCTTTGCATTAAATGTCTTTCCCAACAATCCTCAGGTTTACATTAATGCCCATGCTCCCATTAAGTTACAAGTCTCAGGATTCTTAATACTCTCAAGACTTCTATTGACAAAGCAGTCTCAGTACCTGAGGAAAGTCTCTGCCAAAATTCTTCTGTGTCCATCCACTTTTGCCATGTACACAATGGGGAAAAGAGCAGATCATCAAGTCTCTGACCCCCAAACATTCCATAAAGAGATGACGTAAAGTGTGTTTTCGGGGGAGCTCACATGTTGGGCAGATATCATTTTGATCTTTTTGCTTGAGTCTGCTAGTTATTATTTCTCCCGTCAACTTTAGATTCAAATGGAATCTTAGTAGTGTGACTTGTCCACTTTTATCTGCGAACTTCACCAAATACGCCAGAATGATTCATTTTGGTTTGTCTAGGAAAGAGTGGCTTCTGTGCAGTTTTAAGCCACACACCTCATCTATGGTCCTAATGCAGTCAGACTCCATCAGGGCACTATTCATCTTGGCAGGATCCTCCATTAGATCTTTCAATGTTTTGCAGATACCTGCCAATATGTCCCCAATGGTCTTTGACAAGTTTCTCAGATGATTATTTGCATTATTTAGTACGTCCCTGGACACCTCATCAAACAGTGTACTTGTCAGTAGGCATTTAATACATTGGTATAGCTGCAATAGTCTCTAAGGCCCAGGGGCATTTAGTGAATTCAAGCCCAGTTCATACTGGAGGGCAGCCATCAGGAGTGACGGCATAATGTTTAGCACCTTTTTCCACATTCTACCCTCAGTCTGTTCCCAGTTCAAACCCCAGGGATGTGGCTCATTGTCCATGGCGTATTACAGCGATGGTATCACTTTACATTTGTGGTAATTAATCAGGGGTAGGATTGAGAATTTACAGTAGGAGCTCTTAATTGTTTTTATTTGCTATAAGGCTTGATTGGCTTTTGCTTCAAATCCTTCTTCCAACCATTTCTTGTTTGGGTCGGCCCCGATACGGAAGCCAAGATAGTTACAATCCCTACTCGGTGTTATTTTCCATGTTTGCACCAACTAACTGCAATTTATCTTTTTTTAGTTTGGTTAGAAAATCTCATTATCAGGGTTTTTCCCTTTGCATAGGAGCATATAGATGACAACAATTGCTGTTTTCCAGTTCTGGTGAAATCCATCAAATGCCAACCAAGATATTTTTTCCCGACCGATTTTTTGACTTGTTAGGGCATTCATCATCAGGAACCTATTAAGGTCCGCTAGGTAAAGGTTAAAAAGAAAGGGTGCTAAGATTTAAACCTTTCTTACACTGCTTTCTGTGTTAATCATGATGGGTAGGTGACTCTCAGCATCCAGCTTAACCGGGATAGATGTATTCTCATGCAAATTAATTATTGTTGCCAGAAGCCACAGAGGGATACCCCAAGATCTTAGCTTTGCCCATAGATGGAAGCAATTTATGGTGTCAAAATCTTTTGAAATATCACCCATGGCCATGTAAAGCGGGATCTTTCCTGATTCCCATGCGTTCTCCCCACGCATATTGACAAGCCATTAAGGTGGGTGGGTATGCCTTTCCTGAAACCTACCTGACATCTATCCACAATGTCATTGTTCTTTGCCCAGCTCTCAAGTTCCAACAAAACTCCCCCAATAAAGATCTTACTATCTACATCTAGAAGGGCAATCAGACTATAGTTAGCGGGATCGGTCCGCTTCCCCTTCTTGTGTATAGTTACAATGACTGTGGTCTTCCAGCTTTCAGGGCTTTTCCTAATGGTTATGATGTTTTCAAAAAGTGTATGTAAGAAATCACTCCAAATGCCCACATCTGATTTCAATATTTGGTTTGATAAGCCATTTGGGCCTGGAAGTCTTGAAAAAGAAGACTTTTTTTTATCAGACGCAAGACTGTTTCTTTTGATATCTTAAATGAGCATGGAGTTTCTTGGAAATGTGCTAGTCTTACTGAACAGAGAACCAAAATGCTTTAGCCAGGCCTCCTCAGAGACATTATTACTTTGGGACTGTAACTGGATATTTTTCTTCTTACTTACCAAATCCCAGAAAATTACAGGAATTATTTATTATCAGAACATCAGCATAGATTCTCCTTAGTTATTTCATTGCTCAAAAGATAGGATTCATTTACTAGTCTCAAATGTTTTTGAAGAGCTCCTTTACGGGCCCATGTTGCTCAAAGTCATATTTATGAGTTTTAGGGCGAATAGCCATCCCGGTTAGTAGTTTGTCCAATTCCCATATAAATGATTTAAAGTGGTCTGGCTCGCATTCTCAAGATAAATGTTCTTCGCTTAGGGTCCCCACCTTTCCTTTTAAATTATCATTCAATTTTCGACCACTCCCTTTAAACCTTATCACCCTGATTCACTTCTAAGCAGCAGGGGTACTTGGACTTTGGTGCTTCAGCCGGGAACATTAACCCCAATGTAAGTATCCTGTCGTCACTTTAATTAGTTGTTTTTACAATCTTTTTTTGTACTTCTCAACGATTTCTCTAGAGACTATTATGTAATCAAGTATGGAACTTAGATTTCCATTCCTACACGTGGCCGTTGGAGTTAGATCCCCCTCTACACTTCCATTGCAGATAAGACGGTCCCAATATATCAGAAATTGGAGCCACATCTTTTCATTCTCATATGCAAGGGAGTTTCTGTTATGAGACCTTAATGTGGGTAAGAGATTAAAATGTAAATCTCCAGCTATTAGTATCTATGCCATGTCTTGTTTACGAAACCCTCTACAAGGATTTTGGAAATCTGGTTCAGAAACCTTTGCAGCACACAGCATGCAGGATTATAATATAGGTTTACCACCACCAGACATCTTAGAGCACCTTCCGAACGAAAATATAATTTGACTGCTGGAATGTCATACTGTTCACTATTTAGGGTAGTCACTTTTTTGATTTTTGCATTTTTAGGGGCGATGATGAGGCCTCCAGAGGGCCATCCCAACGCATTGCCAGTTTCCAATTGTTTGAGTATATTAAAGCCATCTAGGCTCAACTTGTCTAGCAGCCATGTCTCCTGTAATAAAAATATGTCAAAGTTCTCTGAAATGTCTTTCGTGCTCGCATCATTAGTAAAGCTTCTGAAGCCTCTGGTGTTCCAGCTAAGAATATTTATCTTATCCTTTGCTAAAGCAATTATTTTTTTGCCTCTAGCTTCTGAAACATTTCGGTCAGGATTTCAGGAAGTATTGACCATACATTAATAATGCTTTTCTCTACATTTTGTTTAGCCTTATGCGCTCCAGTGGCCTGCCTTTCTGTGGAGATTGCCATATTACTATCTTTCTTCATGCTGTCCCCATTTCTAGCATTATGTCTAAACATTGTTTTTTTTGTGGATACCGTATAACCTTTAGCCAGAAGATTGTCTCGAGCCGCTAAAAAGGCATTCACCCCTAAGCGTGACTGCAGGCCTATTTCCACAACATTTGTGCAACATTTGTATGGAAAGTGGATAAAGTCCAAGTCATGAGAGGAAAGTAGATATAACTCTGGGGCATCTTTTAGTAGCTTTAAGGTGGCAAAGTACTTTGAAAAGATCCAGAGTCTATCTGTTCTAACCAAATGTGCAGTCGATCAAAGAAGGAATTTGAACAGTCCTCTTCTGCCGGAACGTTCCTGGATTTTCCAAGTCACTATTGACAGGATCTTTTCCACTTTTTGGGCCCTGGACATTTCCAATACAAGCTTCCCATTGCAATCTGTGCATACTCATAGGTGAGGTTGACAGTTCCTCAGAGGCTCGACATACTTGTGAGATAGCAGATGTAGCTATTGCTTGGGGGACGTTTATTGTTTGTGGCATACTTTTGTTTTTCCCCATTTGGATAATTGGGGCCTATTTAACCACTGATAATGTCTTCTGTTGCTTAGGCCGTTGTTCCATTTTTGTTTCAGCATTGACCCTCCCTGGTTTCTCCACAACAAGCATTGTTTGAGGTTCCTTATCCGTTTGTTGGTGTTCTGTGTGCTTTGTCTTATAGCATTTGTCTGTTTTTAGATTTTTGTTTCCATTTACATGTGTCTGTGTCAGATGACAGACAGCAGGGCGTTATGCTAGTGGCAGCCTCCACAGTGTTTTCCTTCCTAGCTATATCATTGCTGTCACTTCGCTCATCTGCCTCACTTTGAGCTGTCGAGAGATCTAGGTACCTCATATATTTCCTGGAGCTTTTACTATTTCTCAGATGCTTCTTAATTTTAGTTCTCTTTCGTTTGTTCCCTATTGTCATTGTTTGTAACAGGTCCATCTTTTAAGACCACTGCCAAGGGCACAATGGAGGGTCTCGTTTCTTGCTCTTCGAGGGAATACGTTATCAGTTCTGGCTCTTGCCGAGCCATATCTAGTTTGGGATTTTTCAGAGGGCTGTTTGAACCACCCACCTCGGGCCTGGATTCAGGGACTCGTTGGAACATACTTTGACTGATACCATCTTTATGGGCTTCAATTTCTTTTGGGACTTGCTCATATTAACTGGTTCTGCTCCTTATAATATGGCTTCCCGTGGGGCATCAAATTGTGTGTGGTAAACTTGTGCATTTGTGAGTACTTTATGTTGGAAGCAATCCAGATCCAAGGTTCTGCACGTTGGTTTGTCTCGATGTTCCGTGAAGTTTCTTTGGGGTCGAGTAGAGGATTTCCTCCCTGTTTCGACTCCAACAGCCTTTCCTGCCCCATTTCTCAATTTAGGTAAGTGGTCTTTGAGTTCTGTCGAATGGCAAGGTACTGAACAAGGCAATGTTTTGTCCTTTCCCTTTTCCTGCCCATGTTTATCCGATGGTAGTCTTTGAGGGAGAGGCGCTGTAGTCTCTGGAGACAACACATCACCTACTCCGCCCTCACCAGTGCAATTGCTTATATTAGATTTATGCAGAGTCAGTGATTATGGTGGTTCTTGCGGGGCTGTGGGTGTTTGCTTTGAACCATTTAAATAGATTTACTCCATGAGTACTTGCTGTAAACCTGGGCAGAGGAAAGCAATCTTCCTTGTTGCCAACAGGTTTTTAATACTTCGTAGCTAGTACATGTGCACACACCATTGAAACAGGAAATCTCTTTTGCTTTCATTTACGAACCAGAGTTTTTTAAAAAAAAATCCAATAGCTGAAATTTAGGAGTTCAGTTCGGGGTTCAAAGGAAGTCCCGCAGTCACCCACGAAAGAAATATTGGGCTCAACTCAAGTTAATACTTTGTGGCCACTGTAAAATTAGTGGTTACAAATAAATCAGCTTCCCACATGAGAATGTGGCCATGGACAAAAGACTATAACTTAAAGGGCTCATAGTCAAGTCTCTCAATCACAGTCCATGTGTAATGTCGAAGAGTCTTACCTGTCATGAGCCACGCACCACCCGCCACACCGCGCAACCGCAGCACTCTTGTCCTCACTTGCTGTGAGTGCACATGCATGAGCGCATGGGGGCTGGTTTTATGGCTCCACGCTGAACTGTGGGTGTGGCTTTCAGCAGGATCAAAACAAAGAAGGAGAGCAAAATGAAGGTCCTCTGCCGCACAACCGCAGCACAAGTGTCCTCACAGTAGCTGTGAGCACAGTAGATGTTCATGGTATTGCCTCTTGAAATGCTGACCACTGACTATCCAGAGTTCAATATGTGCTCCTGTAGGGAAAATGATCCCAAGGAAAAGATGCAGAAACCTGCCATTTTATAAACAAACATGTGAGCGGCGGCCTGCGCACAGCATATAAAAAAGAAGGGCCAAAGGAAAATATGTGATGTGTTTAGCGCCTCTAAAAGATACATGTTTCCAAATGCCAGAAAGTATCCTGCAATTTTTATTGAAATAGAAACCTGCTAAACCTGAGATGAAAAGCACTGAATTAAAGATGAGTCCTGGACATAACTTTGATCAGCAAATGCAATGTTATAGTGCGGTTATCCTTTAAAGTTACTATTAGCACATAGAGAGTAAAAATACTTTAAAATGCTGATTCAATCACCAACTGTAGGTGAGAGCTGCCAGATGGTAGGTATCCTTCCTTCGAATAACCCCTGAGCAACACGAAGGGAAGGGAGAGGGCTTGTTTTCTCAAGGAAAGTAAACTCTTTTGAAGCGGAGAAATAAAAGCTGATACTGTCACTGGAACTACTTCTCAGGAAAAAAGGTTGAGCAATAAAATCCAAGTGTCCCATGTATGGCATGCATCTGTCTATGTGTTTGGGATTAAAGCCTTACATGTACAAATGAATTAAGCTTGCCCAGTGGCTCTCTCAGATAATGTGTTATCACAATCAGTCGGGACTGAAGTTATAAATGGCCCCAGCAGCTCAAACTATGAAGGACTGTACCATGAGGACAGTCCACTAGGTCATAAATACTCCAGGTCTGAACTAATAGCAGGACACCAGATTTAGTTACCAGGCAGAAGAAAACTAAAGAATGCCATGTACTATTGTGTAAAGGGAAATAGAGGAAAAATGCATAGCTGAAATTGCATTGGATTCATAGTTATGTTGATAACATTTAAACAAAATCTAGTAGAGAGCTAATATAAAAAGTAATAATGTTCAGCTTGAAATCCCCTAACAGATGGACCGAAAGCCACATTTTTGTAATTTTCTTTTCAATATATAAATAACGCAAATTTGTATTTTGTCATGCAGAAACAGTGAATACTAGTGATTCATACATCCTATAGTCTTTAATGGCAAAAGCCAAAATGTGTAATGCATCCACCTTTAATTGTATCAATATACAAATTGTATCATTTGATTTGTGCCAGAGAGGGAAATCTGGTGAATATATTGGTTACATGATTACATGTGTGGATTATGCTATTTCAGAAAGTTACTATTGTTTAATCCAGAACTCTCCAAGATGACATCACATACAATGGGAGAGAAACCTGGTTTAGTTACTCCCATCAGACTGCCCCCTTCAATAATATTCCCAATGACCATAGAAGGGTGGATTTAATGTGATCTCTTTTTGGACACTGTCCACTCCCATACATTGACCAATTATATTATAGAAATTATACACACTTTAAAAGGGAGTGGGCCTCATTGCGACCTTGGCAGAACGGGTTAAACGGCGCCGTAATAGGGGAAACCAGGCGTGCTTACCAGGTCCCGCGAGGGGAAGAGGGAGCAAACAATGGGCCATCTCGTTATGGCCCGTTGTTTGCTCCCTCTCCCATTCCCATTCAGCCATCTGGGGGCTGAAATGCGAATGGGGAAGGACCGTGTCCGGGTCCTTGAGGAAGGAATTACCGGGCCATCCGAACTCGGAATGGCCCGGGAAGTCCTCATTCCGAGGACATGGATGTGATTTCGGCGGCAGCCATGCCGCCAATATGCGGCATGGCTACCGGACGAACTCGTAATGAGGGCCAGTGTTTTTTGTTTTATATATGTTCAAACCCATAGATTCTGGGGATTCACTTGTTCAATCACTGATTGATGGAGAAGAAGATGGAAAGGAGAATGAATAACCACAGGAAGGAGATGGAATACAGTGCTTTATTTTTTAACCAATTGATGCGTATTAACAGAGCACTGTAAGTGAGGCCAACTGGGAGTCAAAGTCCCAGTCCTTCTTCAGTGCAAGAACAGCAGACAGGCTGTGGAGGGTAGCTGATCCATCTTGCCGACTCATGCCCACCAGCAGCTATAGGGGTGGAGTGGAACCAGTCCATAAGAGTGTGCCCATCTGTATGAGAAATAGCCAAAAGAAATTCATATGTAAGTATGATATAATGGGGAAATAATTATGAGTGGAGAGATACTATAAAGGGAAATAAATGAAACACCTTCCCCTGTTATTTGCAAGTACCGAGGGGCGGGAATGTATACATAGATTGTACATCCTGAGAAGTTAGATAACATTTCAGAAATGTGTATGCTCCTGGAATTATACATTTGACAGACTATGTCCAAAGGTATATATACACAGCAAGATCCCCACACTCCTTCTCTTGGCAAAGATGTCTAGCACAGAAGGAGTCAAATGGACATATCACTCTGTGCATACCTAGAAAAATAAATGGATCATTTCTTGGTTACACCATCTAGCAAAATACTGCTATTAATGCTTAGATGCTCAAGACAAATCAAAAAGGGTTTAATCACTACCCATTTTGCAACTTTTGCACATGAGAAACATACTCATTAATATAGTAATGCCATGGTAGGTCTTTTTTACCCTTTTTAGGAAAGTTGAATCTGGGTGTTTTGCATTACTGTTGTGTTTATGAACTAAACTTTTTATCCCTTTTTAGAAAAGTTGAATCTGGGTGTTTTGCATTACTGCTGTGTTTATGAACTAAGCCTATTTTTCCCCTTTTTAGGAAGGTTGAATCTGGGTGTGTTGCACTGCTGCTGTGTTAGGTGGGAATATGTGGGAGTACATTTGTACTGCTGAGTGTACCTGTGTGCTCCTTTTGCATATTCCCTACTGTATGACCACCCCCTCTGTGCATCCCATTAGGCTCTCTCCCACTCTCTAGGTCCCCCACACTGCAAGGGGTGTGTTATACTGTTGTGAGTCACTTGTTTTCTCCTCTTGTGTTTTCTCTACTGTGTCTACCCTATTGCTGTAACACCCCCCTCTGGGAACCCTGTGTTGTGTGACGCTGGGCTGTGTGTCTCTCTCTCTTCTCTCGCACCCTTCTCCTCCCACCTTCCTCCTTTGTGCCCTCTATGGCAATTTCTGTTTCTCCCATCTTCTCTAACTGCTACTCTATCTCCTATCCTATACTTATTACTAAGTCTGGACGTAAGAAGCTCAAAATGGACATCCTGGTTGCCAACCCCGGTCTCCCTATTGCTGATAACTTTATCAGTACTTCCTCCAGACAGACTCTCACCAACATCCTCTTTGTTGTTCCCTCCCCGGACCTATGGACCCTTCCTATTGTCTCTGCTCTCTCTCCTATCTCTTTCTCTCTCATTATTGGCGGCACTCAGTGGGTGGTCCTCTTGGCCTTCTTCCATTCCTCCAAGACCATCATTAATGTCTACTTGAATGGCACCATCTTGGTCCTCGACCCTCAGCCCAGTATCCTCCTTTTTGATAGGGGTCTCCCACCTCTTATCAACTTCCTTCCTTTTCCTGCTACTCCTAGTTGCACCTCTGTGGCCCCTCTGCCACTTCCTTCCTCTGCCTCTTCTCTGGCTACCTTGCAACCACCTGCTGTCACCTCAGGCACCTCTACCACTTCTGCCGGGTGTACCTCAAGCCTGTACCCATGCCCAGAAGTCTTTCAAATGTGGCAACCTGCCCCACATTGTCACACTCAACTGTCGCTCCGCTGTCAAACACTCCTCTGACATCTGCCACCTCCTTGAAAATCTTGACTTGGATGTCCTCGCTCTCAATGAGTCATGGTTCACGGCCACCTCTGTCACAAGTTTTGACACTCTCCTCCCTGATGGCTACAAGATCCTCTCCAGAACCAACCTACCTAGAGCAGAAGAAGCTCTTGCCTTTCCGGAGTGGGTCCCTGCTTCTGTCATTCCTACACAGGTCCACTTCTCCTTTGAATGCCTTGTCTGCAGGCTCTTTATCTCTCCAGACCTCTCTCTGACTGTGGCCATCATCTGTAGGCCACCTAGCCAGACTGCCCTCTTCCTCTCAGAGTGGGCTGATGTCTCCACATCTCTCCTTGCCTCCTCCTCTCTACTTCTCCTCAGAGACCTTAAAGCTCCACTTGGATGCTTCTAATCCCTCCACGGGGCTCTTCCACAACCTCTGTGACTCTCTCTCTCTCCATTCTACACTCTGGTCTGGCACACACTGCCGGACACATCTTAGATATTCTCATCTCCTAAGACATCCCCCTCTTTTACCCTCTCACTACTGCTTTCTCTTGGATTGACCACTTTCTTCTTTCCTCTCATGTGATGCACTGTGTCCCCTAGGCAAAGCCCACCCTAGCACTGCCACCTACCTTCGCGGTCATTCAGCCCATAAGGCGTGTCATGTTTATTGAACTGTATTCATATAATACCGCCTTGTTATGAATATTGATGTAAACCCATTCACGTTTTGCACGAAAAACTGCATCTGAAATGTTTCGATTTTTTGTCAACCTCGCCACCATTTTAAGAATCATCTGCCATTTTGATTTTGACTCATGCTTTGTGTTCTAAAATGTTGGACTATGTTTTCAACTTGCAGCCGAGCCGAACGACCTTTGAGTTGTGTTAATGTTTAGGCTGATCGAGAGCCGACTGTTTGTTCTTTGCAAAGAAACCTTGTGACTCGAATGAACTGCAATCCAATTGTTGTCTGCGCTCACAAGCCTCATCCTCAAATAAACAACGAGACAATGTAGAACAAACTCAAATCGTGTGCTTTTGCTGAACTGCATTGTAGCGATTCTTGATATAAGGCTTACTGTGGATCAGAGAACCAACGGCATCATTGTAACTTCATGGACATGCAAACTTGTTTAATCCTTTGTACAATATTGTAATATTTGACATGTGAACTGGGCACAAACCCTATCATGTAACTTATTAGTTTGGAGAGGGGCTGGACAATGCTTGAAAAACTGTGTAAAAGTGTCTGTGTCAAGATGTCCAGCACTCTCACCCCTCACTGCGTCTGCTGGTACATACTGCAAGGTGTTGGGAGCCAGATAGCTATCTGTTTGTTTTGAATCTGTACAGAATAAAAGATACTTGTATCTTTTCGACCCAAGATTGGCGTATTTAATTCTGTGGTGCTAAGCCTTGATATTTCTTTGGTCTTTCAGATGGCGCCCGAATAGGGACCCTCAAGATTGATGTCACCTTGCTGAAAAGAAGACGTGGCTATCGGACCGGGATCGGAGAGTGAGAAAAAAGGGGGCCCCTTTGTATGAGACGCAACACCTCAACAGTACTGCATGATCTGATCCCTGAACGGTGAGCATGTGGTTCGAGAGGACATCTTGACGAGGGTACCCATATCGAGGTGGGTTCTTTGCTGAAATTTCCAACCAGAAGGATCCTTTGTAATCCGATCGAAACTCCTTTCCATTTTGTAATCAGGTGAGTCATGCCCTGATTCCTAAGTATCCTGATATTTGGTTGTAGATTTGCACTCGCGAGTTCAAACAACGCCAGGTGACACCAGTGATCCGACATGCCTGGGAAATTGTCTGCCTGATTCTGGGGTTTATTCCGCAGAGACAGACAATCTTTGGAATATGTCCGACTGGCGCCACCTGAGGGTTCACCGGTGTGTACTATACACTGTAAGTATGGCATTGGTAGTATAGTATTCAACGATATTTGGCACATACAAACTAGACATGCTTCTGAATTTCAGTGGCCAGTTCATGATAGTTTTGAAATTGCCCGTATAAAGTATTTAGAGTCTATATTGTTAAAGAAAAAGGCTAGGCCTGAAGAATTTGATGTAATTAAGAATTGGAGAAAAGAAGCTATGCAGCAATTTAAGAGTAAAGAGAAACATGCATGTTGACAAATGTCTAACTCTGAGAAAGCATTATTGTATGATCAACAGAAACAGTCAGAATCTATTAGAAGTATGGATAGAGCTTTTCAACTTGAGGTACATAAAATATATCCATCTCAGGATTTAAATGCCTCAGACGAGCTAATCGATAAACTTCTGAATGAGCGTAGGACTGTTGCCACCGCACCACCTCCTAATGTGTCTCTCCCTGTTTTACCTCTTCCCACTGTTGCACCTCTCCCTGCTGTTGTTCCTGTTCCTCCCGTTGTTGCTCCTCCTCCAGTTGTTGCTCCTCTTCCTGTTGTTGCTCCCCCTTCTGCATCTCTGCCCTTACCGACAGTTGCTGTTCCTGTAATTCTGTCTTTACCGCCAACGGTAGTGTCTCCACTACCCCTTGTACAAGATCTGTCTGAACTTTCTTTAGCAAGTGGTTCTGCTCCACTTGTAGCCATTACAGGGGCAGCTGCTGATCCAAAAGTAGTGACTCGTGGTACAATAGCAAAAGCTATAAAAAGAGAATTGTATGCATGGGCTAAGGAATGTATACAAGAAGGTGAAAAATTAGCTGTTTTAACTGCAATTTCTGAGCAAAAGTGTATTCCCGGACAAAATATTTTGATAGAGGGGATGGGAATGCATTTGACTGAAATGTGGAGTGATTTGACAGACATGGATGTCCCAAAAGGCTTGAGAGATTTGAATGTCTTAACTTACTTAAGGGTCACTACGGAGAAAGTACATGAGCATGTTGAGAGGGTTTTTCAGTTTAAGAGGGAGTTAGATCGGTTACAGAATGATGACATGGATGGCGATAGATTGGATGCTTCGTATGTGCAGAAACAATTTCTTCCCTCTTGTAAACCAATGAGTGAAGAGACACGTATATGCACAAGAGACACACTTCGATGGATTTTGGATGTTTCAATTTCTCCCATTGAAGTATATAACACATTTAGTCATTATGCTCCGGCAATGCAAGGGAAAGTGTTACAGGTAATGGTAGAGTACCTGCAGGATGACTGTATGAAGAAAAAGGGTTGTTGTCCTGCAGATTTGATGGTCATTTATAGGAGAGTATTTTCGCCCGATACTGCTTTGGCTACCTTGTCACTTGATTTAGCTTTGTTGCTTGACAAACGTTCAGAATTGCCTACTTCTCAATTGCCAATGAGGGAAGTTCCTCTGACATTTGTTCCTAAAGTAGAAATTCCAGCTAATGTCGCAACAGGTGCAGCAGCCACTACTATTGAAGCTCATTATGTCTCACAGTTTGTTCTTGTCCCAGTTTCTAGACAGGAAGTGAATACCATTAGCCAGACGATTCCAGATATTAGGACAAATCCAACAGGATTTTATAAAGAAATTGAATCTGTCTTGCATTCGTCAGTTTTCACACTGGGTGATATAGACTTGTTCCCTGTGATCCTACCTGCTGATTTATAGAAATAGATTAGAACTGTAGATGATTTGGCAGGATTGGGTGACACATGGGTTAACTTGGCACAGATAGATGGAGAAAGGAATGCTGGTGAGAGACCGCCACAGGTGATATTGACACTGCCAGACATAATAGTAACTAAACTGAAGACTTTAGTTCCAGAGAGAAGAATAGTTTGGGACAAGCTTACAGCTTGCATCCAGGGGAAATCTGAAGACGCTACCACATTTTTTTAATCGGTTTGAACACGTGTTTTCAGATTTTAGCGGTCAGGATTTGAGCACTGAGTCAGGAAAAAGGCAGTTTGTAAATAAATTTGTGTGTGGATTGTTGCCTGATATAAAATCACAAATTACGAATTCCGAAAGCGCCTGGCAAGCAAAATTGCATTCTGAAGTATTGCACATGGCTCAGTATTATGAAAATAGGGTCAATAATGAAAAGGAGCGGATAGAAAAGAAGAAGGGAGACTTTAAGGCAAAAGTATTGTTGCACAAATAGTAAGAGGAACTAGAGGTGGGAATACACAGTTTAGAGGTCAGTTTGTCCCACAGAGTAATGCGCAAATGGGTCCTGTACACATGAACCAATTTGCCTATTGCAGACAAGAACGTTATTGGCGAGCACAATGACCGATCCTTCAGCAGCGATCGAATAACACATATGGTACCAGGATTAGATGATCCAGAGGCCGTCCTGGGATAGGGGGTCCTGCTAAAAGTCAGTTCATTCAGAACCAACAGTAATTTTCACGAGATAGTCAGCAGCATTGTGTTGATAATAGGAACATATTTTATAATCCTTCGGCTGTCTATCTTTTGAGGATCTTGCTTTTGATGATGCACTGTTCAGTTAGGACAGACAAAAGCATAGTCTGGAACCAGCACCTATTCCCGTCAATCAGAAAGGGCACTACGTAGAAATGAAGGTGGGGAATAGGAAGCATCAATTTTTGATAGATACAGGAACACAGAAGTGTTCTGTTGATCATTCCCAGCTTCCAGATATTCCACTGTCAGGGCAGAACAACATTTCTGTAGGGTTCTCTGGTACGCCAGTGGTTAGTCCGGTTTCTCAGCCGGTACCGATTTCACTGGGGCCATTTACCGATTCATGTCCATTTCTTTTGACAACGAATTGTGGTGAATATTTGTTGGGGTTGAATCTGTTGAAAGAATTGAATGCAGTCATTTATTGTTCTCCGGATTGAGTGCATTTGACGATTTTACCTCAGCGAACTTCTGTTTCACAATTCTTGACTGGGCCTTTACCGACTGAATTGGATAAAGTTCTGGCATGTTTATGAGCGATTGATGATAATGACGTTGGTATTTTACAAATTGAACCTGCTGAAATTGTGTTGAAACCAGGTGTTAAACTACCACATATTCCACAATATAAGATTTCAGTTGACGGTGAGCAAGGTTTAAAGAGTATAGTTTCTGATTTTGTACATCAAGGAGTGATTGAGGAAATTGCAGGAAGTTTGTGTAATAGTCCGATTTCACCGGTGCATAAGAAAGGGGATAATGCAATTCCTTTCCATTTGATTATTGATTTACTTTATTTATTTTTATTTATTTATTTATTTATTTATTTTTTATTTATTTAAATTTGTATAGCGCGCAAGCAGCCCAGGGGCATTGAGGCGCTGTTACGTGCTATCAATAAGATTGTTGCTCCACAATTTCCAATTGTGCCTGATGTGACTACAATATTAACAATGATTCCATCTTCAGCTACTCATTTTAGTGTTGTGGATCTAAAGAATGTTTTTTTTAGTATTCCTGTACATGTCGACAGTAGATATTTGTTTGCATTCACCCTAGGGGGACGCTCGTTTACATTCACTCGTGTGCCACAAGGGTACACTGAGAGTCCAAGCATTTACAGTAGAGCTTTGAAGGAACAGCTTGATACACTTGAGTTGCTTTCCACTTGTACGTTGTTGCAGTATGTTGATGATCTTCTTTTAGCTGCAGACTCAGAAATTGCTTGCAAGGAGGGCACTGTGTTGCTGCTTATTCATCTAGCAGAACATGGGCATAAGGCTTCATTGAAAAAGTTTCAATATTGTAGACAGGAGGTCACCTATTTAGGCTACTCCTGTCAAAGGAGGGGAGAAGACTGACACCTGAACGGATACAAAGTATCTCTAGCAGGTCTGTCCCAAATACACAGAAAGAGGTCAGAGCCTTGATAGTCATGGCCTCGTACTATAGGAAGTGGATCCCTAATTTCTCATTAATGATAAAACCAATGTTGGCATTGACAAAGAAGGGCATTTCTTTGCCTTTATCGTGGAACATTGATTGTTAGAAAGCTTTTGATCTGCTCAAGGCTGCGTTGTGTTCAGCACCAGTTTTGGGCACACCAAATTATGACAAGGCCTTTGTTTTGTATGTGCATGAATGTGATGGATGCGCTTTGGCTGTGTTAAAGCAGGAACATGGAGGGAAGAATAGCCTGTGCAGTTATTTTTCCTCCGTGCTTGACCCTCTTGCATGCGCTTTGCCGAGATGTTTGAGAGCTGTTGCTGCTGCCACTGTATCTGTAAAACAAAGTGAGGGTATGGTTCTGGGTCACTCCTTAAACGTAATGCTACCTCACTCTGTAGACGTTCTATTAAACAGAACACAAACGCAACATCTCACATCAGCATGATTAACAAGATACGAGCTGTTTCTATTTGCACCGCATATCCAAATTAAGAGATGTTGCACATTAAATCTGGCCGAACTATTGCCTCTTCCGCAAGAAATTGCTTGCAGTGTCAAGACGTCACATGACTGCCTCTATACCACAGAGCAAGAAACTAAAGGCAGAAGTGACTTAAGTGATACACCATTAAAAGTTCCACAATGGGAGCTGTTTTGTGATGGCTCCTGCTTCAAACTTCCAGATGGTACATTCACAGCTGCTTATGCCATCATTATATTAAGCACTATTGTGGAAATAAAAAGAATTCCACATAACTCCACGCAGAGAGTTTTGCATTGATTCGAGCTTGCGAACTTTCTGAAGGGCTTAAAGTGAATATATTTACAGACAGTCAGTATGCCTTTGGGGTGGTTCACAACTTTGGTAGATTATGGGCAGGTTTCTTGACCTCACATGGAACTAAGATACAACATAGAACTTTCATAGTGTGGCTACTCTCAGCACTTGCACTTCCTACTCAACTAGCAATAATGAAGTGTGCAGCACACCAAAAAGTAACAGATGATGTGGGGAAGGGAAACGCTTTTGCTGACAGGATAGCCAAACAGACTGCCACTGATATGCATTCTGAAATGTATATGACAAGAGAAGCCACTAACACTTGTATGATAAACGAAGGAATTGATTGTAAAAAAGACATTCAGGATGATGCCACTTCAGAAGAGCTTAAGCAATGGGCTTAGGGTTTAACAAGTTTAGACAATGAAGGTTGCTGGGTAGACATTGTGAAGAAAAGATGGATGCTACCCGATGCTTATGTCACCGCTATGGTTACGATGGCTCAAGGTCCAACTAATATATGTTCTAGAAAGATTTGTAAACTGCTAGGTTCAGGGTTAATATAAATATCTCTAAAACTGCTGAGCGATTGGCCCAAAATTGCATGGTATGCTTACAGCATAATGCAGGGAAGGGTACATCGACTCCGAGGGGTAGTTTTGGTCCCCCCTCTGTGACTTTTGAGGTTATACACTTCAATTTCATTGAAATGAAGCGTCGTCAGATTACAAATATGATCTGGTAGTTATTTATGCCTTCAGCAAATGGGTTAAAGTTTTCCCTTTAAAAGATGCCACAGCAAGGACGACAGAGAAAACCATACTGAAGGAATATTTTCCTAGGTTTGGTTTACCGAGGGTCATTTGGTCAGACAATGGTCCACTTTTTGTTTGCTGCTGTTATCCTTCAAGTATGCGCGGGATTACAGATCGATAAACGGTTCCATTCGGCCAGACATGCTCAGAGTGCCGGCCTTGTAGAACGCCATAACGGTATATTGAAGAACAAAATGGTGAAAATGTGTGCCATTAGCAATTTGAAATGGCCAGATGCCTAAGCCGATATCTCTATTGTCCATGCGGACGACCGCACAGTCCAGAACTGGTCTGTCTCCATATGTGATAATCATGGGGAGACCAGCCAATATTTGGAATGTGCCTAAACCTAAGCACCTAAAAGATGTAGAGCATTTTCTCCTTTCTGAGTACTCTGACCAGTTAACTCAAAACTTGTATTTGATCTATCAACAGGTGCGAGAAGCCCTCCCAGTGAAATACAAGGGGCCAGGTCATCGACTCCGATCGGGCGAATGTGTGCTCATTAAGGCATTTGAAAGAGCATCCTGTCTTGCACCTCGCTGGAAAGGACCGTTTCAGGTCGAATTGGCCACACAGATCGCTGTACGAGTAGAAGGAAAGCGACACTGGATTCACACAATGCACATCAAGAAGATACCTTTTCCTCTGCCTCACGACGAAGAAGAACAAATGGAAATTGTTCACTCTGTTCCACATCACAAGTCTGTTCTAGCCGACACTGAGGGTGTCCTGGAAATCCTTCCCAAGTCCGTGGGGCCTGGGGAGACTGCAAAAGAAAGGGAGATTAGGGTGGGCACCGCTGGATTTGTCTTGCGTTCATAAAACTGTTTGTTATTTAAAGCATGCGATTAATGGCGTCACCAAGTAAACCAGTTTACACTATACCGGGTAAAAAGGAAATTGTAGAAATGTCAGATGAGAAAAAATTATCATCAGACCTTGGGTCACCAATTGTAGTGAAGACTACTGATGGATGTTAGGTTCATTTATATTTTGCGGATAAGTGAGTTATAAATAATTAAGCATCTGAGATACCAGATATTTATAAAAAGAAGATATCCAAAGCAGAGCTTTTAATAAGTGACTTTTTTACTTTATCAATTTGGAAGAAGCAGAAATAATATGCCAATGCATTTTGGACCTATGCTTGGTCCTTCATCAGGACGAATTTCTGTAGTACAAGAAAAAAACACAAGCAGAAGAAAACAAGAAAAAACAGTCATGTGGAGTACTTACATAAACCCATTAAGCTGATTGCCACACGTAACCATATCAAGAAGAACATTTATCTGCAATTATGTTTGTCCTTGTCACTTATTCATCATAGTGATGTTTCCATTATCCTCATAATTTTTCATTAACATCAAGCCATAAGTTGCGCCATTATTTCCAGTGTTGAGACATGTCAAAGGTATCCTACTAGTTCCCGTATGCAATCTCGAGTAGACTGATAATACACAGCTTTGCATCTATGGAACATTCAAATGTGATCATATAAATAAGACCCAAACTATTTAATCAACATTCAACTAATAAACATCCCTTTTAAAATGAATATTAATTGCGATGTTGCATCCTGCATTGTTATGGTTGGAGTACACGTACCTGATTGTATGTATTAGTGTATGAAAAATTCTTAGGGAACATGCGTTGCTAGTCTTGTCACACGTACTGCTTATTTAAAGTCTTCCCTCCAATGTGAATCCACTATAACAATCCTATCTGCAACACAGGTTAAATGGATAAAGTGCTTAGTTTTCTTTATACACCTGATGTTGCTAAAGGAGACTGACATGAATATTAGAGAGCTTACCTCATAGAATATTCAAACTTTCTTCATTCTTTTACAAGGTGGCAAATGGAAGCCATTGGAGCTGTAAGCAATGTGTCTGTTAACTAGATGCGTGTATACCTTCACACTGTGGAAAAGGTGCCAGAACGCTAATGTGCCCGCCTGTCAAACAAAGGAGATCTATATATCAGGAATCGAATTCGCTAACTTATCATTCAAAGATCTGTGGGCATCAATATACATTAATTATCAGCCTACTTAGTGGCGTGGTGAAAGTAGCAGAGACACAGCTTATCGCAGTCTTAATCTGGCCGCGAGCTGTTTTGGTTGAGTGCGAGCGTTGTCATAGAAACGCTTTTGTTCAGAGCGTTACGTGATTACGTGGTGTTACGCTATTGTTGATGGGAGTCATGGCAACAAGCCTTCGTAGTCTACTGCTAAATGGACATGACTACGAGTTTTCTTATATGTAATTACGGCTGCTAAATGCTGAAGACACTGGGCTTCTGGCAAGATGTGCACAGGCACAGAATTGCAAATAGAAATAAACTACCGTATTGTACAGGTAGAGTACCAGCGTTATCATGGAAACGCTTGTGTGTGGAACGTTGCATAGTTACGTGGCGTTCCCGAGCCTGTGGGGCCTGGGGAGACTGCCTTTTTGCCTTCAAGTTCTTCTTCGGATCTTTCTGCACCAGTGAGCAATCTTGCTTCTGCTCCATCACTTCCTCCAGGAAGCGACAACACTCTGTTCGCAGATCACGCCATACCTGGAATCTTGAGGTACGATCTGCATCTGAGGTCTGTGCCCACAATGAATCACCGTTGAGCCAGTCCCTTGTCACTCTTTTCGTTGGGAAAAAAATAAATAAGAGGCAGGGACTGGCAAAGTTACCTTCAAGCAGGAGAGGCCATGTGGTCAGGAGCCACCGACGGATGAACTAAAAGAGCCTAACGGAGAGGCTTTTAAACGGACTCTGAGAAACAATGTCCTTTCCTAAATATACTCGTGCAGAACAAGTTATTGGTCTTGTGGCTGAAAAAGGATCTGTTCATCAAAGATCATGGTCCCTGAGGACCCATTGTTTTCTAATCACAGTACTGATATGCTTAACAATTGTATTTGCGCTTGGGTTATGGTACATTGAAGGGATGCGTCCGCTTGAGACTTTGTTACCTACTGAAATTATCTCCACTGTGTGTCCACCTTTCATGCATCTGCACACTCTTCCTCGAGACTCCCAACATAGACAGGGTTATCATAATAACACTCTCCTATTGATCATGAATGTGACCCATGAAATTCTAAATAGAACAAATTGCTCGGTGCGTTCACACTTGTCACAACACGGGGAAAAGAGGTCGGGCTGGTATATTCATCTTCTTCCTCTAACTACTTCTTGTTACGCCTCACTAAGGGCACTGTTCTTTGGTCATTGGAATGACAGTATTTCTGGGAACCTCGATGGGACTAATCTGAATGAGTTTGAGAAATGAGTCCTGACACCTTTGGGATGTTCCCTCTTTTCAAATAGGAGCACAATCAATGTTGCTTCTATTAGGCCTTCTGATAGAGTCTCTCAACATTTCCAGTCATTCATTTCTTTCAAGATGGCTCCCGTAGGCAACCGGGATGCCATGCCTCCTTCCCATACTATCAATCATAGCCCCAACTCTGTTTCCTTCTGTATACAAAGGGATGGTTCTCAGCCAATGGGTACATTCGAGGGTTGTACCAACATTGCAAATCTAACCAGTGATGACAGACCTTTGTCTGTAGGATATCCCATTTACTTTGTTTATGGTAATGAAGCCTATCCTTGGTTACCAAAAGATTGGCAGGGTACTAGTTATTTGCGTATCTTGTTACCAGGGGTATATGTGGCTAGCACCTCTGAAGTCTCTAGGGCTTGTCTAAGGCGGGATGAGAATGGTGATACGCCTTCACAAGTCTTGGGTGATGTAGTAAAATCCTTTGTGCCATTTTGGGGACAAATAATGAACTTTGAGGATATTAGAAGATTAGCAAGGATACTGGAGAAAACCATCAATAGAACACTGATATACTGTACAACATGACGCTAGAGCAAAAGGCCATTAGATCAGTGGGCCTCCAAAATAGGATGGTGTTAGACATCATCCTAGCTGAGCGTGGTGGGGTATGTAAATTGGTGGGATCTACCTGCTGTGTTTTCATCTCTGACTCCTCCCCTACCATATTCAAGGCAATACAAAATCTGCATACCTTGAGTACGGAATTACATGTCCCCGAGGGAAACTGGAATCTTAGTGCTTGGTTCTGGGACCTGTTACGCTAATGGGGTTGGAAGTTCTTTGCAGTCCTAATGATAGTTCTTGGTGTTCTATTGTTTTTTTTGCTGTTGTATACAATGTCTTTCTACCATATGTTTGATGTTAGGAGGATGTTGTGCACAAACTATAGGTACATTAGGACCAAAAGTACACACGCCCAAGAAAATTGCTAACACTTTTGTAATGAAGGATATTATTATCCAGGAACTTAAGGCGATAGATATTTCTGAAGAATGTGATTCAATATATATGGACATTGAGGCGTGGGGTTTTGAGTAAAGTGAATGTATGAGTAATGCTCTTGGCTTAGGCCACAAGGAGGGTTTCTTAAACTGTATTCATATAATACCGCCTTGTTATGAATATTGGCCTAAGCCGATTCGCGGTGCACGAAAAACCGCGTCTGGAATGTTTTGATTTTTGATCAACTTCACCGCCATTTTAAGAATCATCCGCCATTTTGATTTTGACTCTTGCTTTGTGTTCTAAAATGGTGGACTGTGTTTTCAATTTGCAGCCGTGCCGAACGACCTTTGAGTTTTGTTAATGTTTAGACTGACCGAGAGCAGACTGTTTGTTCTATGCATAGAATACCTTGTGACTCGTAAGAACTGCAATAAAAGTGTTGTCTGCGCTCACAAGCCTCATACTCATATAAACAACGAGACAGTGTAGAACAAACTCATATCATGTGCTTTTGCTAAACTGCATTGTAGCGATTCTTGAAACAAGGCTTATTGTGGGTCAGAGAACCAACTACATCATTGTAACTTCATGGACATGCAAACTGTTTAATCTGCTGTACAATATTGTAATATTTGACATGTGAACTGGGCACAATCCCTAGCATGTAACATATTAGTTTGGAGAGGGGCTGGACAATGTTTGAAAAACTGTATAAAAGTGTCAATGTTAAGATGTCCAACACTCTCACTCCTCACTGTGCCTGCTGGTACACACTGTGAGGTGTTGGGAGCCAGATTGCTATCTGTTTGTTTTAAATCGGTACAGAATAAAAGATACTTGTATCTTTTTGACCCGTGATTGGTGTATTTCATTCTGTGGTACTAAGCCTCAACATTTCTTTGGTTTTTCAAGATGATGACTTTGCCTCCACCTTCTTTGCTCCTCCTACTGCTGTGGCAGACTCCCACCCTGACCCAGCCCTCTCTAATCTGCATCTTGCCATTTCCAGCACTCTGGACAGCCTTGCCCCTACCATGAGCATCAGTTTGAAGCCAAACTTCAAGTGTAACTCTTGGTACGACTCCAGCCTCGACACCATGAATCACAAGTGCAGGGTGGCTTAAAGGAAGTGGATGGCTATGGGTGCATCCTGTGACAAACTGTAATGCCGCCTCCTCCAAAGGCAATACAGACTTACTGTCCTATCCAAGAAGAGAGCCTACATCCAAGCCCGCATCTGTGCGGCCACTAACAACATGTCCCAAACTCTTAAAAATATTCAAGGAACTGGTCAATCATTCTGAAGTGTCCACCTCTCCTGTTACCTCCCAGGTCATCTGTATGGCCCTGGCTTCTCACTTTGCTACTAAAACTCAGGACATCTTGTCCTCCCTCTCCTTCTCACTCTTCTGCTCTCAGCCCCCCCTTCTGTCCCCCTCTCCCTCTCCTCCTCCTTTCTTCTTTTTCTTTCTGATAACAACTGACAATGTTTCTAGACAAGTCCGATCTATGAAAGTGTCATCCAAACAGGCCCTCCCCTGCTCCTCCAGAACCATGAAGGACCACATTGACACCATTTCTCCAGCCTTGGCCGATTTCTGCAATCACGATTTTGCCAATGGTGCTTTCCCTGCTCTCTTTGATCACTCCCTTGTGCACCCCCTCTTTAAAAAGCCTTCTGCCGATCCTACCTATCCGGCTAAATATTGCCCAATCTCTATCACACCTTTCCTGGGCAAACTTCTGAAAAAGCTGGCCATCGACCAGCGTACTCTCCACACTAAAACTGTTGGCTGTCTCCATGACCACCAGTCTGACTTCAGAGAACCCAGAGGCATGAAAACTGCTCTCCTGAACACCCGTGAAGATCTTCTCTCCAATCACGACACCAGCACCCCTTCTGTCCTCATACTCCTTGGTTTCAACAGGGTCAATCATACCATCCTGATCAGCTGACTCCATGAGAACCTGGGCTTCAGAGATCAGGCCCTGGAGTGGCTGACATCTTTACTCCAGGACCGACCCTCTGATGTCCTACTTGGGTCCTTTCTCTCCTCCACCTCTCTCTCCACACTTGGTTTTCCCCAGGGCTGTAACCTCTCACCCTGGTTCTTCAATCACTATGTGGTTTCTCTAGCCCACCTAATCTCCACCTTCTGCTCTAACTGTCAGTTTTATGCAGATGACACTCTCTTTCCAGGTCCATAAAGCCTCCTTTTCTATCTTGCACATTCCTGACTGTCTTCCTGCAAATCAGGATTGGTGTGCCCCCAACGATCTCTACCCCAATGCCAATAAGACAGAGATCCTTGTAATTGGGATCCCTGGTCCCACTTTCTCTCTCTCCCTCTGGCTGCGCTCCATGAGCCCTCTTCCTTTGCCTTCTTGTGAGGCAAAAAACGTTGGTGTCATCTTCGACTCCACTCTCTCCTTCTCTCCTCACAACACTGACCTTTCCAAGAAGGCACAATACCAACTGCACCTCCTCAGAGGTACTATTCCTTTTCTTACTTTCCCCCAGAAGCTCATTGACTCTATAGCCGTGGTTCTCTCTAGGTTAGACTACTGCAACAGCCTCTTTCTTAATCTGCCTTCCTCTACTCTGAAACTAATCCAGAACAGAACTGTGAGATGTATTTTTGGCCTCAAGCCCAGGGACGGTATCTCTCCAGCCCTTTAATCTCTCCACTGGCTCCCGGTGGCTGCAAGGATCAATTTCAAGACCCTCTACATTGTCCACAGGGCTTTCTGGGGCTGGGGTCCGCACTTCATTCAACACTCTCTTCCTAAATACCTTCCTTCTCAAGCCCTTTGCTCTGCTGCCTTCAACTCTCAGAGGGTCAGACATTTCTCCAGGCAGAGAGTAGGGGGTAGATCACTTTCCTCTGAAGATGTCTCCCTCTGGAATGGCATCCCTGGCCTTCTCAAATGAATGCTTTAATTATGCAAGGGATTCACACATGTGATAACAACTGAATTTTCTAAAACACTGTTTGTAATTGTGGCATGCTCGTTGAGTAAGGGGTTGGTATCTATTTTCAATAAAGGGGAAGTATAGAGAATTAGATAGGCTAGGGTGTTTTGTTTTAATGTGTTTTTGTAACAATATAATGTCTTACACTGGACTCTCATTAATTTTACAGTCACTGGTGCTTTTATGCTCAAGTTAAGCAACATGAACAAATGGTGATATGTGTTTTGCAAAAGTCTATTCAAGTGAATGTGGCATACGGAAGTGATGTGAACAGTATGTTGATGATTTGTCATTGTAGTACCATTTGACATTGGAAGTTGATGGATATGTACTTGGTTGATATTTAAATTGTTTCAATGATTTCTATTTTTATTAATAAAAAGACCTTTTGTGCATTCCTGTGTGGTTCTTGTCCTGAAAGGTGAGGGATGCTGTAAGGAATCAATACTGTTCAATTTGGAATCCCAGAATACTTAAAAGAACATTATCAAATAAAGAAAAATGGTCCTTGCCTGATTTGGTGTGGGTGGACGTTTCCCTAAATTGGATTAAAACATCCCACACTCCTTTATATAGTTGCAATGTTGGGACCGGAATTAGATCGATGGGCCCTTAATAACCATTGTAATCCTCTAACATCCACTCTAAATGTAATAGACAGAGAGGCAAACGATGGCACTCTACCTTCAATAGCAAAACACTTGAAAGTTGCGTCTGTAGTGTATGGTTTGGGACTGATTGCCTGTAATGACTGTGGCCCTCATTACCACCCTGGCGGAAAGCAACTGACCTGACCGCCATAGCGTAAATAGCGTTTCCGCCATGGCACGACAGAGTAAAGTGCGGCTAATTCTGACCCATCGGGCACGAGCACTACGCCTTGGCGGAAGTGCAAAGTCCGCGATGGCGGAAATGTCCCCAAAACGCCCCTCACCACCGTCGTATGGCGACCTAGGTGCAAATCCGCCACCGGACATAGCGGTCACCGTAGAGAGCGGCAATCGGAAAATACGGTGACCGTAAATATACGGAAACGGAAGCAAAAACATGGTCCCGGAACGGGAAACAGCACGCCGTACACCTATAAAATCAGAACATTCACACAACCATTAAAAACACTACCCTGAGAGACATCCCAACCCGTCATCCACCCTAGTGAAACCAAAACAATGGGAAAAGTAGCGAAAAAAGCGTGCGACCGCAAGCGGCAGGTCCACTTCTCACGTGAGGAACTCACGGTGCTCACAGAGACCCTCCAGGAGAATGCTGCCGTCGTCTTCTCGACGCAAATGACCAGGACGGCACTTGCGAACAAGAAGGCCATATGGGCCCTGGTGGCACAGCGGGTAAGTGCGGTGGGGACCGCACCCCGCAACCCACAGCAATGCAGAAAGCGATGGGACGACTTGCGGATACGCGTACGGAGCATACTATCCGCCAACCGTAACATTGCCACAGCTACCGGGGGAGGATCGGAATCACCCATCAAGCTGACCCCCTGGGAAGAAATCTGTGCCTCCACCATTGGAATGGAGACCATAGAGGGAGTCGGAGGGATGGAGAAAGGAGTGCAGACATCCGAAGAATCAGGTAGGTGGCCCAAATAAAACTATGCTAAAACCACAATGTTCAATCATGTGAAGTACCATGTGTCCACATAGTGCAACAGAAACACATGTCCAGGAGAACGTCCACTCACATTGGCCTGATAGCGGACATTAAAAGTCAAATTAAATAAATAAATAATTAAAATTCTTAAAAACACCCTCTACACGTGCAGCAGGCACCCCCTAACTGCAGGCTGCAATACAACTGCACCCTCATTCCACACAAAAATGAAACCACCTCCAAGGCCCTGACCCAAATCACCCTCAGGTACCACCCCAATGCATGTGATACATTGCCATTCCAATTTCCACAGACCCATTAATAACGCTCGCCCTCCTTTACTCCACCACGACGAGCTCCAGGACACCCCTACCAGCACACCTGCAAAGAGGGCCAAGACCAACGGCCAAAGACCCTCCACCTCAGCTGCACGCATCAAGACACGGCAGCAGCACAAATCAAGTGGCAGCACACAGGAGGGGACTTCAACAGGCACCCCAGCAGCCAGCATGGCCACAACACCACCACCACCACAGGCCCCCCCAATGGATGCCACAGAAGGCACTGCTTCTGGTGGCAGCAGCACCATAGGTGACACTGCATTAATGGCAGCATGCTCCGACACAGAAAACGGTGATGTCGATGTACGATCCATCCATGACCTGTCTCAATCCCCCTGTTTGTTTCATCCCGTACAACATGAGGATACCACGCAGGGGCACTCACAAGACGACGACTGGCCATCCCCCACAAGCCCTGTGTCAAGGCAACATGAGGTGATCAGCCCCTCTGTGACACCACCGCAAATGGCCATGGCCCAGCAGAGGCAACAGTCCCTCGACCAGGTGATCGTGCAACAGCAGCAACTGGCCACGCTCCTCAAGGACCATGCTGATCAATGTGGGGGTACCAAGGCAGCCATAGAAACATGTACAGAGACACTAAGGGCAGAAATGGAGAGAAGCACCGAGAGCCTGAGAGAACAAATGGAGAGAAGCACCGAGAGCCTGAGAGTACAAATGGAGAGAAGCACCGAGAGCCTGAGGGGGGAACTGCATGCGACGTCCAAAGACGTATGTGCTGAACTTGCCGCTGTGCGCCGTGTGCTCACTGAGCTCTCACAAACCCTTAGGGACATGCATGGACGTGAGCAGGCAGAGACATCATCCGTTGCAAGTTCCGTCCAGGGCAGCCCCCAACGTAGATCTGGGAGGAACCTGCGCTCCACAGGCAGGGGTGCCCCTGATACCCGGAGAGGGGGCTTGCAATAGCGTCTGCCCACTGACAATGAGCATCCTTGGACACTGGTGTTCGGGGGGGAGGTAGGAGGGTGGAGGGGGTGTGTTGGGCTTACTTGGGTGGCGGGTCGATGGGGTGTGTAACACAATTTCACATTTGCTATAAACATTTCACAATCATCCAATGAGATGTGTGGACATTGATCTTTGTGTACGAGGCCATCATAGGCGTACAGTTCATATTGTGCATGTTCCAGACACACACAGTGCCACAACTCCCGTGTCCATGTATCAACCACCAGGCGTGAGTGCTAGAAGCATGAATCTATGATAATCTGACGAATTTCACGGCCCTCCTGTGCCTCGCGGACTCCTTCAGGTTCTGCCACATCCCCACCCACATCATTACCATAATCTGGTGCTTGCAGTTCTGCGTCAGGGGGCATGGGCACATTTCTACGTATGCACATGTTGTGTAGCATGACACATGCCATGACCATCTTAGCAACCTTCTCATGGCGGTACAGGAGTGCCCCGCCAGACCTGCTGAGGCAGCGGAAACGACCCTTCAGTAGGCCGAATGCCTGTTCTATGACTACACGGGTACGTGAGTGGGCATGGTTGTAGTCCTCCTCATGCTGGTCCTGTGGGTTGGTGTAAGGAGCCATCTCTTCAGTGGATACCCGGCATCACCTGTATGTGGACAATAAAGGATGTTTGAGGAATGACATTGCTACGTAAGCACCCCCCCCTTCCTGGCAGGTCATTGCCGCATCACATACCCCACATTATCATGCATGAAATGAGACTCACCGAGTAGCCAGGATCTGTTCCCTGCATGTCGCTCCATGTAGCGTGGTATTGTAGAGTTCCGTAAGACCATGGAATCATGGGTTGATCCAGGAAATCGGGCACAACAATGTGTAATGATCCTGTTTGAGTCACACACCATTTGTACATTAAGAGAATGATATTGTTTTCGGTTGCGGTACTGGGCCTCCATGGCATGTGGGACAACCAATTCCACATGGGTGCAGTCGATGGCACCAATGCAACCCGGTATGCCGGCAAGTGCATGGAATCCCACTTTTGTGTTTGTAATTTCCAGGTCCGAGCGTGGTAGAGAGATGTAGTCGTCTGCGTGCTTCAGGAGGGCATCGAGCACTTGCAATAGTGTCCGTGACAACAGTGGCTGTGAAATGCCATGCAACTGTCCGACTGTGTGCTGGTAGGTGCCTGTGGCCAGGAAGTGGAGTACAGACACCACCTTCAGTAGGGGTGGGATGGCGGTTGGGCTATCTATCATGCTGACAAGGTCAGCGTGTGTCATGTCCACAATGGCGGTTATGGTGTCCCGGTCCAAACGGTAGAGGGTGTGGATCTGCTCATCAGTGAGGTTGAACGGATGTGCTCGGAGGCGTGGGATTGCGGGCTGCCTGCGTGGTGGTAGTGGCTGTGCTGGTGGGCCTTGCTGGCCCTGCCTTGCCCTCCTCCTCCTCCTGCGTCTCCTCTGTGCGGCCGGTTGTTGTAGTAGTTGGTGTTCGTCTTCTTCTTGAAGTTGGAGTACTTGCAGTGCTATCAGGTCCCCCAGGGCCAACATCGCAAGTCCTGCTGGTAGCATTTTGGAGTGGGTGTGGTTGTGGGAGGGGGTTGGGTGTGCAATGTATGTGTTTCCAAGCTGTATAGCCTCCACCTGTGGTGATTCATTCCACCTGTGCAAGCTGCAATCCCCTTTGGGCGAGCACGTCCCGCACACAACGCTGCAAATCGACGCATGCCATCTTGCTATTACAATCATGTATTTCATCCCGATGGCAGTGAGATCTTGCTTCATATGTTAAATCTGCTATGCTCCCATTGTTTCACATACTATCTTTGCAGTCGGGAACATACTTGTGAAGGGTCCGTGGAATGTAGTACTCGATTAACGGTGGACCCTCATGCAGCGCTGTACCGCGGTTCACCGACGGGCGGGGCGTCCCATTTGTGAGTGTAGCCAGTTGCCATTTTCACACACTGCCGCACTAAATGGATGGATTTGTGATTTCAAGTGGTCACAGATGCCTTTTCGACGTGATGTTGCAAATGAGGAATTCGAAGGACAGCGCTTTCGGTTTCCAGCTAGCGGCGAGGAGACGCCCACAGGTCTGACTGCAGATAGAAAGTTCTATTGTTTGATGTCCTTGGGACAGTGGCCATGCCGAGAATGCAATGCTTGATATGAATAGTATGGGATGCGCAATAGCGTAGTGGAGGATAAGGCAGGACGTTCCCAAATACATGTTACTTCACAACACTAGAATTCCGGCCTGGAGCACAGTGGATTTTGCAGACTGCATTTAGCACAGAATCAATGGAAATTTCTAATGTTATGTGAGTAAATAATCAGGCGTTTTTATACCAGGATGAGGGAATGATGTATGGATGCATGGACAGATGATTTAATAGAGAGTCTGCCATGTACATGGCTTTTTGGATTCTATCGACTTCCTCTGCGCTATAGTGGGACCATCGTCTATCTGCCCTTGTTGAACCCTCCCTGTCTCGACGCGCCTTCAAACACTTGTGTCTATGCACGTTACTAATCCCATCTAATGGATTCTGTTTTAACAGACGCATGCACACAAACACTCGTTTGTAATAGTGTTTTCACCTCGATTTATATGGTTATGATTCGCAAGTGATTATTGGGTGCGAATAATCCTTTTGAGTGGGCTAGCATGCATATGGCTGTGGATTTAGTGTGATCTTTGAAGTGAGTAATTCAAATGGAGTTCAGATGCCCATACTATTCTTTTTCGTTTCATTTGGGTGACAGGTATCTCCTCCCCTTTTGCCGCTGCCATCTGTATGCCACTCCTGCAGATGGCTTTTACTCCCGACACCTGCTGCTTCGTGTTAATCAGTGGAGCACCATTACGATCTTATGGGACGATCGCCAATGGCCCACATGCCCTTACGCAGTACTAGTGGCTAGGAGCAACATTTCGAGCTTTCAGCTGGACTAGTGCCTACCTAATGGGACGGCCCTGCGGTTCTAGGCGCTTCCATGTTGCCTTTTTGAACGTGGATGTAGCCCCTGTGTACCATGGAGGAACAGGGCGTCACACAAGAAGAAGCTGGTCAATTATTGCGGATGCAGCCCACAATTATGAGATATGATTTGGAGTTCATGACCTAATAGCTGTATGGCCCGGGTGATTTTGTTGTGCATTAAAATTTGATAATGATATTGACCTTGTAGCGTTATTCTTTGCAAGTTATGTAGCATATTCCTATTTGTGGAGCGATGTATTGTGAGGAGATCTGCTTTGGGTTCGGCCTTCTGAGCATAGTTGCGTGGTACTGTACTGGGCGCGTTTGCCTACAAAGGCCAGTAAGGTCAGGGATAGGGGCTGCCATTATGACTGTTTTAATGATGTCATGCTCATGGGAGGGGGATTGGCTTTTGTGTAACAGATGCCGGTCAGCCAGGTGGATTGGTGGAATGATGTGATTTTCAGAATATGGCTGGTCACAGGTGCCTGTGTTTGCGTGCGTTTCTTTGAGGGAGACTGAGGTCATGTCCATTGGAATGGCTTCTGTATTCGTGCCATCTGTGCCCTGCTGCTCCCATTGGCCCCTCTTGAGATGTGCCTGGCTGCTCAGTCACTCTGCCAACTTGTGTGGTACATGCTTATGCTGCTGGTTGGTTTGTTTACTGGCAGGAGTACAGGGCTGGTGCAGTCTCACTCAGGATACTGCTTTGTATGTTGCCTTGCACTGGTGTCAAGCGATGGGGGGCCTGTTTTTGTTTGTCTCAGTTTTCAGTTCATGTTGCTGTACTTGGAGCTTCACATGCCTGTGCTGCATCAGTACGGCAATGGTGCCATGGCTAATATGGATGGCCACTCACAAGGCACTTGGAGCCCCTACATTCATTTGTTCGTTGGCATGCATGGGTGACTTGTACATTTCACTGGTTGCATTGTTTGACTTCATTGCACCTACGAGGAGTTGTGCAATGTGGCCAGGGAGTGGTGTACAGGCACTCAGTAAGGCCTTTTACGGTTGGTTTGCGATGCCGTACTTCTCGCCATGGCGGAATGGTACTTTCCGCCATGATTGATGGCGTTAGGTACATGTCCGCTAGGGTCAGAATTCCCGTACCGTTGCGCCATGGTGGTAATTACGGTTTCGCAGTGCGCGCGTGCGCGTACTTGGTGCAGTTAGCGTTGGCGTTCACTACGGTGTCGCTAATGGCATCGTACTTTACGGTGACGGGTCATAATCGCAACGGGCGGTATTCGATGGCGGTATTGCATTTCCGCCATCGTTTTTCGATTTCCGCCAGGGTCGTAATGAGGGCCTGTGTGATGTGCGGTTTCCAGGCCTGGACAAACGTTAGGAAAGGGCACCATCATAGCCATTTTCATTATACGTTGTTGGCAGGTAGATTTGAAACGGCAACCTTGTTTACAAAGCAATCACGATCGAGAGATTCTTAGTTTAATGATGAATAATAACACTAGTAATCAATTTAATGATGCGCCATCTAACACTGATGATGTGCTTTCTAATAAACGACAACGGAACAATGGGTAGAGCAAGATCATCACTTCGAAATTCTTACTATCAATGCATTGCTGTTACCCTATTCGTTACACAGGATATTCTTGCTCAATTGAACAATATTATGTATGATGAAATACTATATGAGACACTGGTGGACACTATACACCCTCATTTAATAAAATGTAACAATGTGTTTAAGGCAGATATTTGGCAATGTCTTCCTAGTTTGATTAGGAATTCCAGAAAGAGAAAAACTATGATTACAGGTTTGAGATCAGTTGTAGAGAAAAATGTAAAAGAAATGTCCAGGTGAAGATTACATTGTAAATAATGTATAGCATCCAAGAGAAAGGATGTGATGAATACAAACTGGGTACCTCCACTGGGCATTATTAAATTAAAAAAAAAATCAACAGGCCTTCTGTCAGTTGGTTTCCAAAGCCCCCAGCAATAATAAAATGGAGATAGATATGTGCATTTCTCTGAGGTGTTGGTTTCATATTTTTAGCATATTGTATAAAGTTTACACGTCCATTCCTTTCCAAAGTTGCCATGTATTTCATTAGAAGTTGAGCTTTCTTTTGAAGCTCAGAAATCTAGAAAGTTTCGTGAGTTACGATAGATTCACAGATTTGTCTTTCTTTCGACAATAACCCTGCAGTTTGGCTACCCTTTTTGATAACACAGATTCATTCTAGCAGAGGCCATTCCCATCTACAAAAAAACAATAAAAGGTGCACCAACATGACCAAAGAGTTATCAGCCCATCTTTGATAGCTGGACTATAAAAGGTGTATGTCAAAATATATATTGAATGCTTGGAATCCTTCAACTTGAAATATTATATGCTGCTTTTCTAGGTTAAAACACAGCATTCAACATTGCATAAAGACACTTACTATGGAAGGCTTGAAGTCCCCCTTCTCACGATGTCAGATACAATTAACTTGTAATTGAAGAACTATGCAGTGGTGATGTGTTGTCAAAAGGATACATTGATAATTAACGTGCCATCCATAGTGTGTTCCTAATTCCTTTTTATTTGATTGTATATATATGATCAGGTAACTAGAATAACAGGGCTTGACAATGAAACACCTACATCAAATGTCAAAAAAGTTTGGTGAAAAGGTCTGTATCTTTCTCTTCTCAGTCATTGATGTCATTATATTTATAACCCATAGGGATCATGAAATACCATAATGCATTTGAATATCTGTCACCTTCATCCTCTGTTGCCAGAACTAGGCAATTCCCTGCTACAACCTGGTTGACGCTGTGCACCTGATTCTCCTGCGCCTGTCTTGCTGCAAGGACACCTGGTGAGATCTTCGTGCTTTGGGCAGTCTCCTCTCTCTCTCCCTCCTCCCATCTCTCTGCCCTCTACCTCCATGGCGGTCATCATTTACCCTATCTATTCGATCTGTTACTCTATCACCTATCCTACTCCTCTTTCAAAGCCTGGAAGAAAAAAGATCAAGAAAGATCTCCTGGTCTGTAATCCAGGTCTGCCCATCACTGACACCTGTCAACACTTCTTCCAGGCAGACTGTCATTGACATCCTCTTTGTTGCTCCCTCTCTGAACCTATGGACTCCCCATATGGTATCTGTCCTCTCCCCTTTCTCTTCATCACCCATTAATGGTGCCACCAGATGGGAAGTACTCTTGGCTTGCTTCTCATCCTCTAGCTGCATCATTAATGTATATCAGAATGGCCCAGGGCTCTCAGCCCAACCTCCTCCTTCTTAATAGATGTATTCTGTCTCTCATCAACTTTCCCTGTCTCTCGGTCTTCCACCCCCCTTGCCCCTCCCCCTTAACCAAGGGACATACCACATCCCGGTACCCCTCCACTGAAGACCTTTAAAGGTGGCAACCAGCTTCAACTAGCTACTCTCAATTCTCGCTCTGCTGTCAAACACTCCTGTGATGTTTGTCTCCTTCTTCTTGAAGAATTTGACCTTGACATTCTCACTCTTTTTGAGACGTGGTTCACTGCCAGCTCTGTCGCTACTTTTGACACACTCCTCACTGAGGGCTACAAGATGCTATCCAAGCCCAGGCCTAACCGGTCTGGAGGCAGAGTGGCCTTGGATTTCCCTGAGTGGGTCCCTGCTACTATCATTCCCTCTCAGATCTATTATTCCTTCGAATGCCTCATCTGTAGGCTTGGTGTCACTCCAACTCTCTTGCTCACTCTCGCCACCATCTACATGTCCCCTGGTCTGGTCTCCCTCTTCCTCTCAGAGTGGTCTGACCTCTCCTCTTCTCTTCTTGGCACAGACTCCCACACTGACTCTGCCCTTGTTAATCTTCATCTCTCTATAACCAACACCTGGTATGACGCTGACCTAGCCTGTCTGAAATCCAATTGCAGAGTTGCTGAGCAGAAGTCACGGGCATCAGGCATATCCTCTGACAGACTGGCCTGCTGCCTGCTCCAAAGGCAATACTGACTCTCCAACCACTTGAAGAAGAGGGCCCATATACAAGCCTGCATCTCTGAGGCAACTAGCAACGTGGGTAAGAACTGCCAATCCTACTGCAGTATCCAGTTCTACTCTGCCTTCCCTGTCCCTCTGTACTTCATTGGCCTCCAACTTCTTAACCAAAACTCAGGACATCATGTACTCACTCTCCTCTATTCCCCTTCCTTGTCCCTTCCCTGCTCGCAATCCTTCCTTGCCCGCCTCTCCCCTTCCCTTCAACTCTCCTCTTTCCCGCCCATAGCACCAGATGAGATCTCTCAACAAGTCATCTCTATGATGTTCTCCCTTGCTCCTCCAAAACCACCAAGGATAACATTGCCTCCCTTGTGCCAGCCTTGGACGATTTCTTGAATCACTCCTTTGCCACTGGCTGCTTCTCACTACCCCTCATGTACTCCCTTGTGCATCTTCTCCTCAAAAAGTCTTTTGACGACCCCTCATACCCTACTAATTACCGCCCTATCTCCATTACCCCGTTCCTGGGCCAATTCGTGGAGAAGCTGGTCATCGCCAAACTGATCCAACACACTGTATCTGTTGGTTGTCTGCATGACCACTCTGGCTTCAGAGCGGCCAGAGGCATGCAACCTGCTCTACTAAACAAACGTGAAGACTTGCTCTCAAGTCTCAACTCCAACACTCCATCTGTTCTTTTCTTTCTGGATCATTCCACGGTCATCAACACGGTCTATCATGCCACCCTGACTAATCAGCTCTGTGAAACACCCTTGCCATCACAGCCCTGGCACTTGACTGGCTGACATCATTCCTCTCTGACCATCCTTCCCAGGTTCAACTGGGCCCTTTTCTCTCCCCTATCACACTCTTCACCTGCAGCATCCATCAAGGCTCTATCTTCTCTCTGTTGCTTTTCAACATCAACCTCGCCCCTTGGGCCTATCTGATCTCCTCCTTCTCTCCTCACTTCCGGTGTTATGCAGAGGGCATGCAGCTCTACTTCAAGCTTCCCTCTACTGCCTCCTCTATCTCCTCTCTCATTCCTGAGTGTCTGACTGCTATTCGGGCATGGTGTGCTGCCAATGATCTCAGCTTTAATGCCAGTAAGACTGAGATCCTTCTTTTTGGGGTTCCTGCTCCGTCCTTTCCCCCTACCCTCTGGCCACCCTCTATGTGTCCCCCACCCTGGTAAAAACCTTGGTATAATCTTTGACTCCCCAAGTCCACCACCCTTCCTCGTACTTAGCATGTGGAACCTCACCACCTGCACCCCATGCAATTCCCTGGCACTCGCCCTCCTGGCCTCCCATTAGCACTCGCCTAAACCCTGTTGCCCTTCCCTCCTCCACCCCCTCTCTTGCACTCTCTCCTCTTTAGCCTACACTTCTGTTCCCACCCTAGCACTTTGTGTTTGCACAGAATTGCACTTCTCCCACCCCTCTCCCCCTCGCAATCCTTGTTACTGCACTTGCACAATCTGAATGTCACAAGGCCTAGTGGGACAGTTATTGTTTTCTTTCTTCCTTGCCCCTCCCCCTTTTTTTGTCTTGTGGCACCTTAAAGTATGATTTGTTGTTTTGTCTCCTTACACATATCTTTGTAAAGAAAAATACTTAATTATTGTCTAATGGTCTATTATGACAATTCCCCTAAAATCTACCTGGAATTAAAAGAGGATGACATTCTACAGGTAGATACTTTTGATATCTTGGGCATTAGATGTGGTAAAAATGGTGAATGATTATCCGATATGTTAAAGAACAAATGTTTGTTGAAAAGGTGAGTTGGGGGTAAAGGTGTTCTTCTGCAACTGAAAAATATTTTGGTGGCTCTAATGTCCTTCTATACAAAGACATTGTCTGTGCCCAAGCACATTCAGTCATTCAATGCAATATTAAGATTGATGAGTTGACCTTTTTAAACATTTACCCTTACATCAAGAAAGTTCCACAAATCCATATGGATCTAGGATTGAAGGGGGTTGTATTTTGAAGTCTGCCAAAAGCCTGCCATTTATCATCTTAGGTTGCTAAGATGTAAGTAGCATGAAACATAAACAATGCACTGTGTGGACAAAATCCAATCTCCAAGAGGCGTTTCTAGGGTGCTGGCAGAGACACAAGAAATATGCACTTAGAAATGTGCACTTAAGGCATTTACTTGAACATTCAAATGCTCCTAGGAAATAACCTATAGCAGTAGGTAAAACCTATATCATAGAGTGGGCTATTTTTGTAGCATAACAAATCTAAGGATCAAATCTCATTATATCTCATTATAAGCTACTTGGACCATAAGTGAACCCTTAACCATGAAATCAAGACAAGAGACAGGCAATCTGTGTTGAGGAAACTCTCAGCATGCCAGCTACTAGGATGCTTCCAAGAGGTTCACCCATAACAAAAGGAACAGCCTCATACCATGGTGTTACATATCATAGGGCATTTGAAGCTGCAGTTTTGGGAAGGGGCAGAGTTAGAACAGTCAGACAGAGCATAAGGATCTGGAGGAAGGGTTCCTTGATCTTGGTTTTCTGGGGGCTTCTCTTTTCTTCCTGTCTCCCCCACTTCCTGCAGAGCAGAGCATTTTGATTATGATGCATGAAGGCAAAAGCCACTTGTCAGAGCAACATGGACTGAACTTCTTAAAGCAGGCTTGCTTGTATCCAATCCCCTGTGACCTTTTTACATTTTTAAGGAAAGCCTTGCCCACCCCTTCAATTATTCTTTTTGGACCTTCAAAATAAGAAGAATTAGTTTGGTCCATGTTGAGAGAGCAACCTGTTCCAAAGTCCTCCAATTGTGAGGTGAAGACAGCTGTTCCAGACAATAGGCAATCTCCCTAACCCTCACCAGGGAACATTGGATGTTACTGCTATTGGGTCAAGACCTGCATACTCTGCCAGCTACACCTGTGCCCGGGCTCCTCAATATAGGTTAAGCACTCCTGCATGTGCCAGATAGCCTCTTCAGACTTTGAGTGAAGTGGAAAAGGACCTTTCTTGTCCCTGAGGCCCTGGATCCGGACTCACAGCACAAGAGAAGCCAAAGCAGCCAGATTCCTGTGTTCCACTACTTCAAACCATCCTTGAGCCCAAGACAAAACCATTTGAATGCCCTTAAACCATTCATGACCCAATATGCTGCCTTTGGTACTCTCTTTAAATCTCTATTTATCTGTTTTGATACATTGAACCAGTTTGCCACTGCATTACGCTAGCAGAGAGTGTTAGTTACCCAGCCTGAACAATAATCTCGCAGCTGCAGAAGTGTTCGAACTACTTAATCTTTAGACAGGTCCAAAAACCACCAGGATCTTCATATCGAACTGACCCGAAACTCAACTCGAACTACTGGTAGCATCATGACACCCATAACTCGACCCAGTGGTACTCACTGCATCAAACCAGCTTGACCGTCGAACCTAACCTCATGGACACTTCAAACCACACCATTCTGACACCACAACAAACCACACAGAACTCCCCATTAAACCTGCATCGATGCTAACTCACCCTCTGATCACTACACATTGTCTCATTCGAGCATGGTTCGACTCGCAATGTCAAACCATCAGCACTGTCAAACCAACAAGAAGAGACTAAGGTATATTAGTGAGGTCTAGTTCCCATGGTCCACTTTTGGGACACTAGGGAATGATGAGTCACCTTTTTTCAAATAAATATCATTTTAAACGTGAAATTGTTGCAATTTCTTTCTCATCACTCTAGCTACACTATACAAAGTGCTCTCCTCTCGATGTGCTGCATTTTCTGTGTTCTTTCCATGGGGGGGGGCTTAACTAGATTTTTTTATTCAGTTATTTGCATTTTGTTGTTCCTAATTAGAGTATATATATTGTATTGAACTTTGATTTGACGTGGCTTTATTCTGGAGTCTCGTATTATTACTGTATGAGTTACTACTGGTAACACATTCACACCCCCCTTAAGAGTACGTTACCACAAAAGGCAAAGGAGGTATGTCTCTCGAGTGCCTGTTTTACCTTTGTTATTGAAATCACTGTTCGTTGGTAGCTGTGTGAGTGCAAAGCGTATCGTGATTATGTTGATGTGAAAATGGCCACAAGGTGATGAGATTTCCCTAAAAAATGTTTCCTCCAGGCAATCAAACACTTTCCCCAAATATTCTAGGATTGGAGGTAATAATATATAATTGTACAACTCCAAGAATATTTGGTGAAAGAATTTCAGGGGTCAGGGAAAAAGCATTCGCCTACTTGGCGACTTTTTTAGAGCAACATTATCACATGGAACTAGGATAAGTAGGCGTCTTTGCCACTACTCATCCTTGCACTCCTGAAGAGCAGTAGTCATTTCGTTACAATCACATTTTAGGTTTCCCCTAACATTTAGCCTGTAGCCGACTTTACGGGCAGCTGGCATACATGGTGTTCTGATAAGTGCCCACATTGTAAACTTCCAAAAGAGTAAATAGTGCACTTTTTATTGATATGGCCCTTTTGTATGGCTATTTTAAACCAATGGTTTCTACTGTGCCTAAAATATAAATGTATTTCTTATATAGCGCTACACACCCATAGGTCTCAGAGCGCTGAAATAACAGAAGCCATTATTATCCCACAGAGTGGTACTTCATCTCAGAAGGATGAAAGGCTGAGTTGACCCTGCCGGGATTCGAACCTGCCATTGCAGGTTGCACACAGATATCAGTGGCAAGTGCTTAGCTCATTGTGATATCTGACCAGCTGAAGCGTCATTCTGAAGAACTAGAATTGCATATCAGCATCATCGAACTTGGCAACATGTTGCAGTTTTTCCCTTTCTCATCAGCTCTCGAAAGAAGATAATTGATTTCCTGAAGATAATACAATGATACCTTTTTCATTATTTCAATGATTATATTTATGGTGTCTTGATTTTGTCTTTGAATAATTGGTCATTTAAAAGTCTAATAAAGTATCAAATAAAAATATGATGGCAGAAGCACGAATAAATAAAGGAGAAATATGTGCACATAAGCAACATGTTCTGAACTCTAGCAAATAACTATCCCACCGTTTTGTGTTATTTCATATGTTATGTTTTGGAATGTTGAAAGTGATGTTGGTGTTTATGAAAACGCTATATTCACTATTAATCCAACAACTGGGTATTAAAAAAACATAGTTTTACAGATTATAATTTATAGAACCAATTTAAAATAATATACGTTTTTGAACACTAAATTGAGAATTGTTATCACTGCTGTACTAACCCAAACGAAAATTAGGTAAAGCAACTTCAATAAACACCTTGGGCCATTTAGGCAAATTGATACCCCCACTGATGCCCTAATGCACAGATATTTCGAAATATGGTGCTCTGGGTTATGAAGTGCATGCAATTTTGCCCTTCGGCAGAAAAAATAAAAGCCAGAAGTTAAACGTCGAAAGTTCCACACCAAGTTTTTTGGTGGACTGCACTGGATTCATGTAAAATGCATAATTCGGCATATGCTTAATAAGCAATCTTTTCAAAGTTAACTCACGACATCTCCCTTTACCTTCATGGAATTGTCATGAGCTAACTTTGCCTCATTAAGGTGGGAAGAACTTTTCATGTTGTTCAGCAAGTAAGCTCTGGAAGAAGCGATTTGCATTTAATACGCTTGATGACATTTAATGAGCGGATTTTCTTTTTCACATGACTTTCAATATTATTTGAAAGTTGCATCATCGCATAGCAATCTACAGCAATCATTCCGATGAAAATGCAGAAATAATTGTATTTACATTTTACAGCATTTCCCACGGAAAGTGAATAATATGTTATAATGTGTCTGAAAAGCTCTGCTCTCCATTTGGAAAAATGAAATTGCTATTCACCAGCAAGAGTAATGAGAAAATGCAGGTGATTTCCGTCGTGGCCGACATTTTGTGATTTCTGGAGCTCAGAATGTGAATAATAACTGAAAAATATGTTTAAAGTTCCACACTGTCAATGGCGTACCCTCACAAAAGCCATAAAGATTGAAGCAAGAATTCCTTCCTCGGATATCATTACCATTGGAGTAAACATTAGACAGGATTTGTTTTCATAACTACTCCCCACTTGAAGACGTTTGGATAATCTAAGGATAACGTAGTCCCTTTTCTTGAAAACGCATCACCATCGGAAGTGGAGATGCACCACAAAAAAGTATCAGGTTCAGCAAACTCTCGTCACTTCAGTGCTTCTTTTCCTGGATTTCCACATCGTAAATATATTTATACTAATAAAAAGTGCCCGTACTCCGCAGAAGTTCTGTACACAGACATGATAACACTCTAATCAATTGTTGAAAATCAATGATCCTGTAGGTCGCTGTTCTGAGTCGCGTATCGCTTGATGTGCTTTGCACTCTGAAGTAAACTGCTTGCACTGAGAATGGGCACATGTGCTGGCTGACATACCCCGCAACAGATGTGGAGTTTGCATGATGCAGCATACTGGGATCTTCTGTGTGCTCTCCCCACCTCGGAGTGCAGAGCTTTGTGGAGCAAATATCTCTGAAAACGGAGCGTCCTAGGGGTTTTAAGAGTTTTGTTCCTCCCATAGAGATGCTTAAAAGGAGCTTAGGATGAGCTTTGTCCGGTCCTTCCACAAGGAAGTTTCACCAATGTCAGGCAACCATCTCATGTGTGAATGGGATGAAATCTAAGGACAAGGATGAGGTGTCTAAATGTCATGTAGCCAGTAATGTCCGGAGTGTCCTAGCGGGTAACTATGCAGATTGGTGGAACAGTATGGAATTGTATAAGAAGCAAACTAAAAGATGTTCTGCTTCATAAATAGCAAGAGATTATCTGTTAGAGTTAGATGTCATATCTGACGTATTCAACTCTATCCGTGTTCTACCCAGCTTTGATTATATTCACATTTTATTATAAGGAATACAATACAATACCTTGGCAGCACAATGGAGGGCATCAACCCGTCATTATCAACACACTATTTGTTACTCTCCAAGTCAGGAACAGTTGTAGTCTTTGATATCTGTATTGCACCCCAAAGCACCCTGACAGATCACCCCTCTAAAAGCACAGTAACTAAGAAAATAAAAGAGGACCAGTACAGAAGGGGTGGGGGGTGGAGGGGGTCACATCATACCTTCATATTATTTTGTATACACTCACAACAATAGACTTAGAATATTCTTTATCCTGTTTTCTGTATCATGGTTGTTGCCAGTGAAAGTACCCCCTCACAATAAAATAGCCCAAAGGATTCCTGTGTTACATGAGTTTTGTATTGTGTCAGTGTTTCTGAACAGCACCGTGTCAGCAACAGGGAGCCCTTCCATTGCATCAAATGACTGGGACAGATGAATACAGTTCCATTGATTATTTTAAATGTTTCAATTAGTTTGCATTATGATGTGGGAATCAGGGGTTGGATTGTCACGTTACATGGGGGTTACCAGGGGTGGTGTGCTAAGGTCTGCTGGACCCTATCATAGAAAGTAATGTATGACTTTCTATAGGGGTTTCCTATGCCATTACAAATCAGATATTTATGGTGGGACATTTTATGTTGCAAAGTGACTGACGTTACTTAGCTTAGACGATTTAGGGGTGTTTCTTTGACAGCGCCTGTTCATGAAGTTCTGTTCCGCAATCTGTTTGAATTTTTCTGTCCCAGTTGTGTCTGGGGTGCTGAATAAAACTGTGTTACTTCTTGCCTGGCATACACTCCTTTTTGACTACTTTTGTAATTTTTTACTGGTGAGTTTCCAAGGCGACCCTCTGAACAGGTCGATGACAGTGCTATTATTATTAAAATAAACACATTGGGAGGAAATGTCCAATCCTGAATGTATGTGTTTATCGTGTGAAGAAAATTGAAATAGATAGATAAGGGTCATTTATGTATGTATGTATTTATCTATTTATTTATTTATTGATTGATTTATAAGGCAGCCAACAGCCCATGAGTACAGGGACGCACATAAGCACAAAGGACATAATCAGTATTAACACAACAAACATGAAATGAGGATCAGTTAAGACAGAGCAAATACAGTCAGAATCTCAAAAGCAAAAACCTTATGAAAAAAGGTGCGTTTTCAACAGGCATTTGAACTGATCCAATAATCTAGCACATCTTAAATCAGGAGGTAATGTATTCCAAAGCACCGGAGCTGAGTATCAAAGGCCATATGCCCAACCTGCTGCAAACTAAAGGGAAGGGCAAGCAACAGACAGGAATTATTTGACCTCAGAACTCTACTTTCTGGAAGCAAGCACACTCTGGCCTTCAAATACTTCAGATTGACACGATAAAGGCACATATGGGTCAGAACCAAAGTCCTAAAATAGATACATGATCTAACTGTGAGCCAATGGAGCTGTCTCTGTGCCTCTGAGACATGATCTTTATGAGCAAGACCCTGTAGAACTCGGACAGCACCATTCTGTATGGTTTGCAGCCTAGTTAGATTTTCTTAGTAACTCCCTGCAGTAAGTTACAATCATAATCCAATGTTGAGCCAATGTTTGCCTGGGGAATCGTGGTGCAGCTCTGCTTGGATCAAAAATGACAAATCTGTCAAAGCAGTCTGATGTAGTATGAACAGCTGGGGACAGTACTACTGACATAGGGCTTTATAGTCAAGTGTGCCTCCAGGAACACCCCGTAAGTTTTAACTTTATCAGATACCCCAATGCAAGTACCAGCAATATCAAAACGTTTATAGTCAAGGCCTTGTGTTTTCAGATGAGATGGAGTCTCCAATAAAAGCAAAGAATGAAATAACCAGAAGAAAGCTGGGGTAAGGAAGTGAGAGGATTTCAAAGATACCCTAGCTATCATACCTACTCCCCACCAAGGGGAAGATAAGACATCCTATCAGACAAATTATCACTCTCCCCCAAAGACACGATAAACATTCATGTCATCTATCGACCTCCGGGTCCCCCCACCAGCTTCCAAGGTCAAATCAACCACCTCCTAGGAAACAACATCAAAAAAACTACCAAAACACTGCTCCTAGGTGACCTCAACCTTGGATTTAACGACAAAAATGATAAAGTGGCGACTTCTCTCACTAAAGACCTCCTAGACCTAGGATTCTCACAGAAAATTACGTCGCCAACTCACGCTAAAGGCCACATCATAGACTGGGTGGTAGACCACAATTCTGACTCAACCATCAATTCCAACACAGTCCTCCCATGGACAGACCAAAACTGCCTACAATTTAGTGCCCCTATATCTCCATGCACCAAAACCACTCCATCAGTACCCGCTACCCTAGCTAAGAGCGCAAAAAAACTCACTGCGGACAACATCCGTGCCTTTCTTAACATCCCATGCTTATCACCACCATTCTCAACAGACCCGGATATCCCAGCAGAGAAATTCAAAGACACCCTTACCCATTCTGTCAATTCCGTAGCACCATTAGAAACAAACAAGGGAAAAAAATCTTTCTATTCCAATTCCTGGTTCACAGATGAACTACTGAATTTACGCAAATGCAAGCATCAGGCGCTTAAAACCTGGCATGCCAACTCCTGTGACTCCACTAAAGTAAGCTTCCAAATCATTGCTAAAGAATACAAAGACTCCATCTTTAAGGCTAAATCCAAAGCCTACGATCATCGCATCACAGAGGCCAACTCCCAAACGAAGGAACTCTTTACAATCTTTAAAGAGCTTACTGTTCCTCCCATATGCACCAAGGAGATTGTTGAAGATGAAGCTTGGTGCAACAGCATACAAGCAGCTATGCTAAAAAAAAATAGAACTTCTCCAAAATAATATCGCAGAACATTACAAGGCTCTTCAGATCCACCAGACCCAAACACAGACTACCTCCAAAAATAGTCATACTCCCAATTTCAAATTCGCCGAAATCACAGAAGCAGATGTCATACACATTCTCAAACATCTCAAACCTTCACAATGCAAAGGCGATATATGCAATTGTGTTATATATGTGCAATTTGTAGTGAGACACATTTGATTGCACATGTTAAGTTTGTCAAGTACTCCTTGAACTCCTTGCCCAGAACTTGTTGCATCTCTATGGGCATCTGATACCCTCCTCGCAGGGGAGATGGGCGTGTGCATGCACCTGCCCATCACTATCTCATGTGTTAAGAGGTGGTGGTCCTTACTTGGCAGGGTGGGCAAAGTGAACAGGGCCAGTGGTAAACAATGCACCCAGTTCTCTTTTAGGGTGTTACACTGTTTGTATTGCCTACTCTTGAGAATGCCATTTGCTTGGGTGTGGTAAATGGAGCACATGATGTGATTAATACCTAATATTGATGTGATTTCCTTGAAGAGCTCATTCAAAAAGTTGGTGCCATTGTCGGATCTCAAAACATCGCACACTACCTACTGGGGAAACATCTCGGTATGAGAAGGTTTGCGGCACATTTGGGATCTGGATGGGCACAGGGGCTGGCCTCAAACCACCACGAGAATGGACACACTACTACAATGAGATATCAGGCTCCGTTATATTGCTCAACCATGTCTGCATAATCAATATGGAGCTTGCAGAACTGGTCAATGGGGCGGGGCAAGGTGTCTCCTAATGTTTGGAGAGTCATTCCAGTGCTAAGCACCTGGCATGTAGTGCATTGTATGACCATGGTTGAGAGGTGTTCTTGGAGATTTGGGATGAACCACTCCTCCTGTATGTCTGCTGCAATGTATTGTTTCAAGCTGTGAGAGGTGTAGTGTAGTTGTTCAAAGGCTGTGTGTAGTAGTTCCACGGGCATTACTGCCTTCGCTGTGCACTGTTGCCTCCATAAGATATCAGTGTGGGATTGTACTCACCCACGCTTGAACCAAATGTCTTTCTGTTCTTGCGAGGCCCTACCTTGGAGCTCTACTATTTGTGCCATGGGAAGTGCTGTTTATGGATCCTTTTCTGGTCATGTTGGAATGGCGGTAACAACATATTCAGCAGGTGTGGTTACTGGGAGATATGCTGCCACTTTGGCCGCCGTATCTGAGGCTGCAATTCCCAAAGAGATTTAGTCTGTGTTACTGGTATGGGTGGAGCATTTGATGACTGCTACTACAGATGGCTGTGTTAGGGTGGAAATCATGGCATTTAGTAGCCCTGCATGTCGCACGGGTGACCCATCTGCTCTTTGGAAGCCCCTTCATTCCAGCACGAGACACCAGCGTGCACTATTGTGGTGACGTATGCTGCGTCCGAGTAGATGGTCATATGACAACATTTTGATGCTCAAAGTACTTCTATGAGTGCTATAAGCTCTGCTGCGTGTACTGAGTAGCGCAGGGGTAGTCGTTTCATTACTACTGTTTCATACTCCCCCGCTTCTAAGTGATCCACTGCCGCCCCAGTATGTCTTTGTCCCGTGCCCTGGTCGATTGTTGCTGACCTGTCAATGAAGAGGACGTCCCCCTCTCATAGTAAGCTATCTTTGACTTTGGGATGCCATCCTCTTCGCTGTCATAGGTGGCTCAGTTGTGTTGTTGTAAATCTTCGTTTTAGCACGGCTCCGTTACGATTGTGGCATGGTTTACTGTTTTGCATCTTACAAAATTGACATTTGGGCTTGAGATAATAATCTTGTAAACCAATTTTCTCAGAGTGGTGAGGGTGGACTTTGATCTTTCAAGAATTGTAAATACTGAGTGCTCCACATACAATTGTACTGAGCACCCCATTACAACCATAGAGCTTTTTCCGATAGTGAAGGCAGCTGCAATGAGCGCTTGTTCGCATGCAAACTGTCCTTGCATTCGTGTAGTTTAATGTACCGCTGTAGTAGGACAGTGGCTTATGGCCCATTCTGCTCTTTTGTGTCAGTACAGCTGTCATGAGTGTGCAGTTTGAGTGTGAATATATGTAAAATTACTGCAGGTAGTCTGGGGTGGCGAGAACTGGAGCTGTGGGTCATTGAAACTTTTCACCATGTCGTCTGTCCATTCTAGCTTGTGGCTGCCTTTTTGTGCTTTCTTGAGGCCCTGTAAGAGAAGCCTTATGTATGCTGTGTAGTCCAGAATCCAAGACCTCCAGTATTTAAACTATCCTAGGAATTTCGGCATGTCTTTTACAGTAACTGGCTTAGGAGTGGTGCACACTATCTAAGCTCTGTAAGGTATAATTCTCTTGCTGTATGCTGAAATCTTAGGCGTGGCACACACTGTCTCTGCTCGGTCAGGTATAATTCTCTTGCTGTGTGCTGAAATGAGCTTCCCTAGATAGGGTACTTCAAGCTGACAGTATTGAAGCTTGGCCTTATCAACCTTATAACCCTTGTGAGATAACAGTTTCAGCATGGTGATAGAGTCTCTGCGGCAGTCCTGCTCACTTTTACTGCACAGCAATAAGTAATCTACATACTGGATGACCGTGCTGGGAACAAGGAAGTTACCTAAGTCTTTGGAGAATATCTTGTTGAATATGCTAGGACTCTCGCAATACCTTTCGGGAAACCAATTGTGCTCGTAGCACTTCCCGCCATGTATGAACGCTGTGAGGTACTGTGAGTCTGGGTGCAATAGTATTGAGAAAATGACATTTTTTAAGTCGACCACTGTGAACTGTGTCACACTTTGGGGGTGCTGCACAAGATGGAGGCCAGGTTTGGAACAAGCGGAAATTCCTTCTGTACTACCTTATTGAGAGGGCCAAGATCCTGGATCATTCTACAACTACCCCCAATGCTTTTTTTTAACGGAGTATATGGCTGTGTTTCATAGTGAGGTGGAGAACACTATGATCCCTTGCTGTAGCAAATCCTGTATTGCGTCCTTGAACCCTTCTTCTGCCTACCTCGAGAGTGGGTACTGTTTCACTCAGGGTAATACTGCTACATTTTTTTGAGTGATTGTTACTGGGGTCACTTCTTTTAGGAGCCCTACATTGTGTGCATAACTGTATCAGCACATGTTGTTAGTCACCTTGGGTGAATGAGGGCGGTGAATGAGGCCGGGAAACAACGCCCATGAGGGGGCTCTGCACTCTCCTATTCTGCACCATGATATCGCAGGGGATTCAAATCTCCAGTATTATTTCCCCGTCACTGTCATTATCCTCAAAAAGTTCTGCATTTCTTAATTCCTTGAGGGGTACAGTGGGATCAATGCACAGCAATGTGTGCGATTGGCACTGTGAGTGTCCGTACCTAGAAACACAATTCTCTTTGCTGATACTAACAATCCCTGCAGATCTAGGGACAGTGTGGTGCCTGCCACTAGCTCTGGGGCCACTACAGGGCAGAAAATGAAATCAGTTGGCACTCTCCAGCAGGTTTTGATAATTTGCGGCACTGTATGCGCAAGCACTGTTATGCCATAGATAAACATGTCTGGGTCTACGAGCATCGCCCTCATTGAACATATGCCTGCCATGGAGCAAACAATGCTGTTATCTGTGAATGAGATTGCCATGTTCAACCTGCTAAGCAGGTCCCTGCCGAGCATGTTCAAAGGAGAGTTATTGGAATACAATAGGGGGGAACTTACTACCCTTCCTCCCACTTTTACATCTAAATCTTTTGTATATGGAACTGTTAAAACAACCCCAAAAAATCCCTGAGTGTCAAGAGTTTTGCCAGATGGCGGCAAGTCACCTTCACTGATACATGGTTTCTCAGCGCCTAAATATACCATATAGATAAATTGTTTGTTTCCTATCTCTGCCCCCTCTAGGGTTTCCTCTTGCCGGTGTAGGGTCATCGACAGGTCTGGACACACAAGTGCTCTCTGTTCAGGGTAGGTGTCTGTTCCTGGGAACAAGAAAGGATTTCCCCCCACAACTATAGCGCCTTGAAATGGTGCTACTGTACCATTAGAGGTTCTATCAAAGGCATTGGGGTGGGGCTGATATTGCTGCACAACTTGTTGGGGGTGTTGCAGTGGGAGAGGGCCTGAAATGTGTGGGGGTAACTGAGTATATGTCTGGTGTGTCACATATGGTTTTGAGGTCACTCTGGGGGCAGTCCATGAGGGGTGCCCTGTGGTGTTAAGCTATAGTTCTGCTTGTCGTAGCCATATCCCATATCTTGTCTGCTCCTGCACTCACTCAAAAAATGTCCCCACTTCTCACATATCCAGCATTGCCATGTCTTTCCTCCCCTGGCTCCCATTCCCCACACCCCCCCTTGATCTTCTCAGCCCATCTCATCCTCGCTGCTGACCTCCTTGCCACTGTGCCCCTTCAACCCACACTGCTGCTATTGTGGTGTTTGTATGGCATAGGGCAAATCCTCCCTCCTCCGTCTGGGTGGGCATCAGTTCAGATGCCACCATAGCTATTTTGGCTAATTTATTCTTTACCAGTTTCACTTCGTCTGCCTGTCGTCTCTGACGCGTTTCTTTCTCTCGCTCTTTTATTCTTCCACAGTGAATTTCGGGCCACCATTTTGCCTCAATCCCTATGATCTTTTTTAAAAAGCCTTTTGGTCTTCATTGCACAGGCTTTGTTTTACTATAAAGTAGAAAAAGGCAATTGACTGGTCGCAGGCATTATCCGTTTCCTCCCTCCACATCTCTTGGCCCTTAATAATGAATTGTGTGTTGTCTTCTTCATTGCATGATGGACTCAAAGTCTGGCATGTCTGGGAACGCTCGCTGCATCGCATCCCAAATCTTTGCTCTAATCCTGTTAAACAATGCCCCATTGTGAGCGTTGTTGCTCAGTGTTACTCCCGGGAACCCTGCCTTCACCCACACATCGGCAGCCTGATCCCCAATTACAGCCAGCAAAAGGCTTTTAATGTCTCCTAGACAAAACACCGACTGGGTTACAAACGACACTGGCAGACCTAAGCCATTACATGAAAAAAAACGAACTAACGATCAATACGGAAAAAACAAAGACAATGACTCTCACCAAACCACTAAAAAAAAGGACAAACCAGCGTATCTTTACGATCAACAATGTCGAAATAGAAAATGTTACTTCGTTCAAATACCTAGGGATCACAATAAACCAGTCAAAATCAGAAGAGCAGTGGATAGACAAAATCGAACAAACATCTCAAATGCTATCAAGACAAGGCTGCCTCCTTCACAGAAAATACGGCAAGTTCTCCTTCAAGCCAATTATCTCCTACTACAGACACAAGTACATTCCGATTCTAACCTACGGTACTAAAGCAATGTTGAACGCTCAGAGAGTCAACTGGACCAAATATGAAGCGGCTTTCTGGCGCAAAGTCCTTCCACTCCCGCAAACATTTCCAATGCCAAGAATACGCTATGAATTGGCAACTCAATCAATTGAATCAGTCGTACAATGGAAAAGACTAGATATTTTTTGCAAAATACTGACAGATGGGAAAACTCCAGAAATTCAAATACTGCGACATAAAGAAAACACCTTCAATACGACAATATTGCAAAAATGGAAAGATACAATGAGAAAAGAAATGGATAGTGAAAATATCACAGAAGAACTGCTTATACTTCGTCCACAACACGCAAAAACGAAACTGCTGCACAACGACTGGATAAAGACCATCCAACAAAAAAATACCTACAAACAGAATCTACATTGCACAAAAGACAATAGGAGAATCCACGAACCACCAGCCTACCTGCAAACCTTCCCAGACCAAACCATTCGAACAACATTTCTAAAAATTCGCCTAAACATTCTTCCTACAAAAGCATACCTATCTACAAAAAGACAGATCAAGCACGAAGACAACTACTGCAGGTTCTGCAAAGACCAAAAAATCGAGGAAACCATATTCCACCTCGTCATGGAATGTAATGAACTCGCCTCACAACGCAATTAATTCGGTGCTTTTTTTCAACTTTCATCGACACAAATGTGTACGCAAGAAAGATGGACCGCTCTACTCAGCGGCCACAACAACAAGTACACTTACACAATTGCTCTCTTCCTATCTTTTATACTCGAACTAAACAAACAAAATTAAAAAAGCCAATCCAACTCAAGCAAATGATGAAAAAGTTTTCAAATAAACTACAGCATCAAAAAAAAAAAAAAAAAAGTCTCCTATTGCTAAGGGTACTCCCACAGTGTGCTTCTCAAAAAAAGTATATGCTCATCCCCACACCCGATGTGAGTGCCGGAAGCATCTTTATTAGCTTATTCTTGTCCATCTCTGCCAGTGATACATATTGTGGTATCCCCTAGCCCCTTTTAAATTAGGGGAATTGGCATCTTCAGTCTGTTCCTTCCGGCTGCAATCCGACCAAACCACTCCGTCAACCTGCCGTCCCATAAGCTCTTTACCCTCGGGGTCGGTTGAGCCACCTGTTCAGCCTCTCCATCTTCACTCTCATCAACCTCATCAAACTCGCTTCACTCGTCTTCATCTCCCCCACGGGACCCGACATTCTCACAACCCAAGATATCCGTATCGCTGTTATGCTGTACGTGCATGACATTTATGGGCTCACTTTATATTCTAAATAAAAAGTCTCCTGAATTCACTCATCTGTCATCGGTGGCACCAGCACGTTTGCCTTTGTTACGTCACAAGCCACTTATAATCTGGCTAGTTCTGTTTGTTTCGAGGCCAGCGCTATTTCTATGTCTCTTGAGCTCACATCAGTATGTGCTCTGATCTCTGGATGGGGGACATATGGAGGAGGGGTTGTTGTCACTGGTGTCAGTAAGTTTGAACCTGTTGACACATACATTGGGTTTGTACATCCCACTGCGGGATGGGCTGCTAAAGGATATACTCCCTTGTGTCCAGTCAATGCCTTCTCATCTTTGCCTGGGCTGCACCTCTACTATCATTGCACACCCACCCTTCCCTACCGCACTCCTCTGTATCCTCGAACATCTCCCAGACTTTCAATATTTTCCTCCCATTTTGTAATTGTTTCCCTTTTTATTTTGCTGTCAGAAAGATGGACATGTTTTATAGCATACTCCTGTCGAAGTATCCCTGCTCTGGCCACCAGCGGGGCAACCCCGCCTTTACTGGTCTCAATCACCCACTGGTTGTGATAGTTCTTGATCCTGTCACAGTACAACGGCAGGGCCTTACACATGTATTCTATGGGCATTCCTCCCGCCATGGTCGCATCTCCCTTCTGCTTGCTTAATCGAGCTATGCCTGTGCTAATGTGCCATATTTGTACAGATGTTACCAAGAACAGAATTCAATTCCCCTGCCCCTTCTTTACCCACATAATATATTCAGAAATGTTTGTCATTCCCGAGCTCTATAGCTATATGGAGCTCCTATGTATTTCCACTTTTCCTCGTTTGTTAAGCAATAGTTGTGGCACCACCTTACACCATCGATCAGGGAGGCTCCCTATGTTCCTGTTTCCTTTTCCTTATTATTCTTAAAAAATGTACAAAAGCAAAAAACACAATAAGCCACAGACAAGCCATCCTCCCATTTGCATTTGCTGCATGTTCACACTTCCCTATACACTTATCCCCAACTTGTTATCCCTTGCAAAGTTATACTCACGTGCCTGTGTTCACCTGAACTCCGTTTATGGTTTTCCAACTCCCGCCTGCACCTCTCCTTGGGACCGCACACCACTCCAAACAGAAGGCAAGATTCTTGAAAGACACCTCCTGAAACACCACTGAGAAGTATGCAATTTTGGAGCTGGTCACTGTAAATGCACGCAGCCCTTCCAGAGAGGTCACCTGGATACCTCTACAGGTCCAGGGGGCACTGGGATCACGTTGGGGTCACCAATTGAAGACACGTCCCTGTATGCTCACACCAAAAGAAAAAAGGCCAAGAGATTGCTTGCAAGGATAACAAGTTTTAATCTCACAAAAAGTAAAGGTGCAAGCTGCTTGAGAACATTCTGCCAGAGTCTGCATGAGCAATACATTATAAGGGCACACAGCGTCATCAGTGACATCATTACATACAGTTGAAACTCGCAAAAACTGGTTGGAGAGGGCCTATGCATGGGCCTGCTCCATAGGGAATGCCAGGCTATGATTGGCTCCCATCTCTTCCGCTTGTCTCTTCTCACATTGGGTCAGCTGGGCTTGTCTCTCCATGGACTGAAGGTCCTGCTTTTCACATGTTGCTGTTTCAGGGTTACTATTGTACAGGGACACTACTGCATTATTATGGCACGCACCTGGGAAACTTGGGGACTGGCACAGGGGGAGGAACACGGTCATGCTGACCCACACATTCTCTGGTCGGTTCATATCACACTCTATGCATCCAAGGCTTCCATCCCTGTTTTAAGTTATAATGTATTCCTTCCTGTACCTTGTACTACAAAGGGTGTATTTATGGGATACAGTGAAATGATCGTGTTCCTTCTTATATCTTTCATGGCCATTGGTTGTATTCCTGGTGATCGGAGGTCACCCGCTATCATGGAATGCAGGGGTTCTTGGACTGGGTCAGTGGTGAGTGCCATTACTCCTGTTGGCCTGGCTGTGATGATTGTGCACTGCAAGGAGCCCAGTGCTGTCTCATGGCATTACAGGGCACATTCCTCTCTGGAATAATAATTGCAACAGTTAAGGAACAAAGGGAATTTTCTATGGGAATTAGCAGCACAGTTTCATCTGCCCTCACTGTTTTGGGCCTGTTTATGTTTCTCCGCCGGTCCCATATTTACCACGCAGCCATGTAGCACTGAATGTATCTACCATAACTATAAAAAATGGTGTTTCCCTACATGTGTGCACTGAGTCTATGCATTTAAAATTCCTACTATATTGTTTTTGTGCCGGATTTCTTAGCACGGCTCTCTCCTTCCTGGTACATTGCACAACTGTCTATGGGATTCACCTCACTCTAAAGCACTTAGGGGCTGCGGGGGTCGGAAAGGCTAATTTCTTTCACAAAAACATTACCAAACAGTTCTGTAGATTGTGTGCAGGCAGGATGGGATGAGGTTGTGTGTTGGCTGGTGGAAAATAAGAAGCAACAGAAGTGAAGGACTGCAGTTGAAATATACCACCATGCTGAATGTGGACCATTTGCTTTCAGTGTGTGTTGAACATGAAACTTCCTATACGATTTATCTGCTTCATTACAATGGACTAGGACAAGGAGATGAATCAAAGTCGAGGTTCCCAAACATTGAGATGGCTTATTAGAAGATTCCCTCTGCAAAACATTTCCACAAAAAACACACATCACTACCTCAATCTCCTTCTTACTATGTTGCTGCTTGATACGAAAAAATACTCTCAACTGTTAGGGAGAATTCTCACTTATGGCTAATTTCCCTTACCTATAGAGTCCCCCAGCAGCTTTGCTGGATTTGAAGTGTGTATTTCTTTCTACCTGCTAAGAGTGAGACTCTTTTTCCCACTCTTAGGCATCTTTGATATGTGTGTTGTAGGCTATTTTTTGTGTTTAATGCCTATGGGATCTTTTCTCTCACGCATAGGAACCATCTTTATGCACATGTGTTACACAGCACCCTCCGTGCAGTGACACAGGGGTGTCGTAGCGACCCCCAAACATAGACTCCATACCCTGGGGCTGACTACTGTCTGCCAGGGCATGTAAAGTCCCCATTGACTTTACTAGTCAATCTCAATGAACTAAACCAGTGCACCCCATCTTAAAATGGAAGTACTGGAAGGGGTTAATAGTTTTTCCCCTATGTTCATTTTCGAGAGGGTTCCTTAAAGTCCCCCTCTACAAAGTTTCTGGCTATTGGCAGTGGTTACTACCTTTTATATTCAACCGCAAATATTTTCCTATGGGATTTTCCCATTGTTCGAGGCTAATACTTTTACTGACAGCCTCTAACATACCGCAGGTTTATTTTATTATTAACTTTACTCCAGTAGGTTTTATTTGCCAGAACTTTGATATCATTTCTTTCTCGTGTCTTACTCTAAACTCCTAACCCAGGTCGGGGATCCTTTGTTCGCTCTTTTGGCGGGCTTCTGCCAAGAAGCCATCCTTTCGGTGCCTCTGAATCTGGGGGGGTCTGTTGTTTGGGAGGAGGAGTAGAACCCCTGGACAGAGTTGCTGCAGCAACTCAGGTCGCACTCTAACCTGATAGGCTGGAGGGTCTCCCCCGAAGAAGACCACTCCACTGTGTGAGTGACAGCTAGGCTGTATGAATGGGTCTCTTTCTGCATAAAAGCAGGGTCCTGTGGACTGGAAGAGCAAGACGTCCCCACTGGAACTACGGAACCGAAGGGGAGAGAAGCCACAGACATCTTCAGCATCTATACCACTGGGGAAGCCCTGCCGGATATTCTCACCACTTTTTTTCCACACGACGAGAGGAGACCTTCAGCGAAAGAGCCTCCTTCCCTTGAGCTGGAGTGGCCAACCAGTTCACCTATCGCTTCCTCGGACCTGTCTTATCGACAGTGCCCAGCACTTGGAGACCAGATAACCAGGCAGCTATCGACCCAGACAGCGATTAAAAGGAGTGTACCTTTTAAACTTTGTTTGGCAGCACCACGGCTGGTTTCATCCCTGGGTAGTGCAGCGCCTCGAACCTTCCTCCACGGCGAGAGCCTCTCTTCCTCTGTTGGATCCCTCGACCAGCAGGAACTACCAGGAACAACCGCCACCACAGGAGCCACTTCTTCACGTTTAAGGTACATTGTTCCGCCAGGCCGCCCTTTTTCCGTGGTAGCCCTAAAGGTGTTTTAAATCCTTTAACTACTTGTGGGGTCGGCCGCCCTCTCTCTTAACATTGTCTTTCGCCTCGCATTTACCTCTTCAATATTTTTCTACTAAAGACTTGACTGCAGCTACAAGAACATTTTTGCTCCTAAGCTCTTGGTCTTGTACCACTGACTCTGGCTCAGGCCTATTGACTCTGGCTAATTTGTTAGATCTGCTCTCACTAGATTGGTTTTCAATGAGAAATGTGTTGATGCACCTACATCTTCTAGACCCCTCTTCCTTCCTACTGTTTTAACTTGTGGAGTGCCATTTTGCTCAGTTTTCATTCACTTATCTTTTGGCTAAAGTGTTACTGTGCATTACTTGTTCACAAAACTTCAGGGAAGTGTTTCTAGGGGGTGCCTGAAGATATTTCCGTTTAACTTGTGCTTTCCCTCCCTTTCGTTGAATTGTTAGAGTGTCATTTGTAATTGGTTTTCACTGTGCCGTTTTGCTCAGTTTTCACTCCACCACAAACTTGTCTACAATTGAATAGGGAATTGTATTTACATTTCCTTGACTGAATCTTAACTTACTTTAGAAGTGTATAAAATAAATATATATTCTCTTTTTAATACAAAGCTTTGGTCAGTGTTTCCTTGCTCCATAGTACTGTACTATCCATTGTGTAAACCCTGAATACTGCTCATCTGCCTCTTGAGATAAGTCTGACTGCTCAGCCACAGCTACCAACTAAATATTTGTGGTACAGACTGATACCAAAGGGGATTTATTGCTCTCACCTGTAGTCCTAATCTGGTGTAGTGCTCCCTAAGGGAACTGCACTGGATTCTGCCTAACAGCAACTATCAGCAACAGTCTTCTGAGCACACTGCTTCTTGTATGGAGGTAAAGCAGAAGCCACCCACACCACCTCTTCATCGCTGCTGTTGACAGACATACTTTAATGTGAGACCATGGAGAAACAATAAAAAAACATAACAACACTCATCACAAAGCAGACTCTGCCACTTAAAATGGAAAAAAAACAAGGTAAATTAAAATAAATCCCAAACCAAGGACAGGAAAAAGGAGAAAGGTATAGGAACAAAAAAGGAATGGATACATGAGGATACTGCTCTTTAAAAGTTCCTGGAGGCTCACAATCAAATTCACCTGCCAAGAGACAAAAATAAAGTTGCCTTTAGTTATCAGAAATAGTTGCAGCTCGGCGGTAAAGCCAATGTGCATGTAACTTTCATATATGCTGGTACACCCAGGGGCAATGACATGTTTGCGCCTAAACCGTCGACCAATCACATTGCTCGCTTCACGTACGTGCCTACACATAACCCGTAATCACTTCAACGAATGAGCCAAGCATTCGTTGCGGTGCTTTAATGTGGCTACGCCCATGCCTTATCACGAAATCCACACATGCTCAAGTGAACAATAGGGCCACAAGTTCCATTGACGCTATTACGTGTCTTGTGTCTTCCCACCTCATCTGGCTGCCAATCACATTGCTTGCTGTGCTTATGCATATACACATGACCCGTAACTGCATCAATGAATGAGCCAATCAAAGCTGTGGTGTCTTAACACGGATATGCCAACGACGTATGATGGATTCCGTGCATGTGGAAGTGACCAATCAGGGTGCACAAGATTACGTAGCTGCAAATAATTACAAAACCCACAACACATAACTTTATTTTAATGGTCGCTATCAGTCCTTGATGTTAAACAGGTTTGTTAGTAACTACAAGAACCTTTGGCTACTTATACCTCAATTCTCCATCCTTTTTACCCACTTTTTACCTAATCCACTTTTCCCTGGTCTTGTTATTTGTTCAGTTTGTCTATTTTTTGTTTTAGTTTTTGTAAAAAAAAATCTTTTTTTGTGGCATTGATTTTTAGTCTTGCCGTTCATATTGTTTTATCGTTTCCTCCCCTGTCAGACTTGTAACAAAAAAATCAATAAAACAAAAACTAAGAAAAAATATATGTGTTCCTCTTTATTTTAATTCCCTTTGTTACATCTTTTATCCTTATGTTTTTTCCTTCCCTGTTCCAACCCCCTATTTCCATCCCCCAAAACTGCCTTTTAAGGGCCGCTCTCTGCATTACAAATATAGATGAAATGAAACACAGACTGCAACAATGCAATACAATATATTTTGCAATCTAGTTTATGCAGTTTGAGTGACTGAAATGTATTTTTCAAAATGTACCCTTGTATCGCCAGCAATTGCACGTGTAATGGCACGTAGGTAGCTGTGAATACAACTTACAGTCGTTGCTGCTTTTATGCATATCTCCAATCACGGGCACCTCATAGGATGGGGTGGTAGTCACGGTAATGGTCCAATGTTTAAAAATAATAATATATCTTTGCATATGCATATATGTTTGCATTCAGTAGTCCTTGTAACTTCAATTTTAAAATATATATACTGTAAAAGATTATACAACTACTGTCCACTTTCATGAATACATTCTACGTCAATAGAATAAGATGGTTTCAACAAGGTAAAGATAACTTGAATAAAAATTCAAAAGATACGTATAGAATCTATGTAATGTGAATAGATCGTTAAAAGACTGAATTGATGGGAGTAGTTAGATTTAGATAAAGTAACTACATTTCAAATTACATCTAAAACTCTTAAGGAATAATACAAATACACAACGTGCCATTTGCCTGTATATAGTCGTGATAACACAGGGTACCCTATATAGCCAAGGGTACATGCACCGTGCAGTGATACTGGCTGACATAGCCATGGATACACACCACAGTCATGGATCTTGTTAGGTGCATGTGTGATTAGACCAATCGCACCACTGTATGTGTAGCCAGGGCTATACAAATTATTTTTAAAAAATGTAGGTAGATTGTATGCATGAAGAAAGAGACAGTAGAAGTACAATGTTAGGAAAATGAATGTCAGTATGGGAAGTGGGTGGGGGTAGTCAGGTTTGTGTAATGCGGGTAAGCATAAAGGGGGTGAGTATGGTTAGTGGTTGGGTACAGAGGGTGGCAGTAGGTTCGGTGGATGTAGAGAAGGTGACATACAATAATATTCTTCTATCTATAAAAAAGAAAATAGTTAGAGAACACACTTTATGAAATACAAATAAATACAATTATGTTTTTACCATCATATGTAGTGCGTTATATACACTATGTAAGATACAGCATTTGCGCATAGTGCAGTGCTGTTCTCTTTGCACAAACTAATCATTGGGTCATTGGAAAAATAAATCCAAGGTGAATTAAAGAAATCATACACTAATAAATAAATAAGATTAATAGGTGGGAGTAGAGTGGGTGGGCATATATTTAATGAGTGCGGGTACACAGGATGCATTGCATGTTCTAAATGTCACTGGGCCTAGTAAGATTGTTGGTTTTGCTCTCCCCGTTCCCCTCCCTCGCCTTGTCGCGCTCTGCAACACATGTGTATGAGCGTGATATAAATAAAACATCATATCATATCATATCATTATGGTTGGTGAAAATACACAGGCTTCAAATAAAGTGGGTGGTGGATTTAAAACTAGGGCAGGGTGGCTGAGGTTCAAAAAGAGGGAAAGGATGTGTTGGATATAAAGAGTGACAGTATAGTGCACTACCGTACAGAGAGTAATGGTACAATGCATAGGTAAGGTTACAGTGGGGGGGGGCATGTCTAACCCAACAGACAGCAGTGATGATGATGCAGTGTGGGTTCCAAATCCATCCCTACCATGTAAAAAGGCATCAGGAATGATGACAACAGACATTTGGAGGTGCATTCAAATGAAGGATGTTCAAAAAAATACACTGGAGATCAGTACACGTTCCGCCACAAGAACCTTCAACAGTATTTGTTTAATGTACCATCACAAAGCTTGGGCACATCTTTCTTATCAACCACTTAGTACGAGGCCACTGGGATGATGCAGACATCTTATGAGTTATTGGGAAAACAATCATGGTGGATTGAAAGAAAAACAATGAAATGTATCAAAGAAGATAAACTGCTCCAAGTGGTAGCTTTAATCCACCTAAAGTCATATCACCAGCAATGTTTCATGTCCAACAGAAGTGGTTTGACTATGATGTTGTTTGACTTCCCAATTCCCACCACAGAAGAGGCTACTGGCTTTTTGTGAGAAACAAAATATTAATACAGACCTATGTTTGAGAGATTTTACAGTTGAATGGTTTGGATTGTGGGGAATGCGTTGGTACCAAGTATTTCCTAAATTGTTCAGGGCAGTCAGACGTCATACCAATGAATTGCGGAGGGAATGATTTTGGTAATGCACAAGGCGGTCCCCTTACTTTAATGATGAAACAAGACTTGGAAAAACTCATGGAACTTTTTCCTCTCACCGTCTTTATCTTTTCCAATCTGACTCAGAGGCAAAAATGGAGATGGATCAAGAGATGTAATGGTCACATTGGAAAATCATGGAGAAATGTTAATAAGGTAGTTTCAACTTTCATGAGAGACCACAACCAATTATGGATTTCAAACACCAACATACAGTTGTACATGACTAATTTGTATAGACATGACAGAGTACACTTAACTAATGAAGGAAATGCAGTGTTCCTTCATAACATCAAAGCAGTACTCCAAATGTGCTAAAATACTACACTAAGTCTACCCCCAAAACAGTCCTTTTAAGGACTACTATTGCACATAAATACAGCAATATAATGAACAAATATGTCAAAGAATTTATTTTATAAATCATTGCTCATAGCCACGACTATCCTACCCTCGGCTGCAGACAGACCGTAGCCGTGGGTACACATACATTTATTCCATGCATTCAAAAACACATATTTCAAAGGTTCAAACTTAAATTACACATGGCTTAAGGTAACAACATCAAATCAGAAAGATATGTAACATTCTGTGGTGTATAATCCATAAAATAATATGATAACTGAACAAAGTACATGCTCTTATAGCCGTGGCTAGGAAGCATTTATACCCGTGCCTATGTCACGCACCACAATGCCCGACATTCCATTGGTGCCACAGTAGCCACAGTTATACACACCAGCCATTGCTGGGAACAGCAGTGCATCTAACTCTGCCATCTCATTGGCTATTTTGGTTATCGGTAAATAATTACTTAAATATCCATATATATGGGTGCATTAAGTAGTCCTTGTCAGTTGTATTTTGAGATAGATACAGTGTAAGAGATGGTGGAAAAAAGGGTGCAAAAGTATGAATACATTTTATAGAATTTGAGTGGATGGATAGTAGTTAAGAGGGTTGGCGTAGGCTGGATAGGGTAGACTGGGTGTGAGAACATTGTATGAATGAGGGAAGAGGGTAGGGGTAGAATGGTGTTAAAAAATGGCAGTAGCGTAAGTGGATGCGGGTAGATAGGTAACATAAGGTGAGTGAGGATGAACAGGGGAGGGTATGGTTGCTGGTTGGGGTAGAGAGGGCTAGGGTAGGTTTGGTGGATGTAGAACAGGTGATATCCAACAATATCATAGAAGTGACCGAAGCCAATATTTTCGAGGAAGAAGTGATCAGATTGTTTTTTTATTAAATTTACCCAAAAAAAAACACATTTTTAAGAAAATATATGGGGTGTGGGGCAAGGGATATTAATAAAGTTAGGGGAAAGGAGGGCGGCTGCAGTGGGTCTCCCCCACTATAAAAAAAAAAACACAATTTGGTCACTTTACTCTTTCGAAAATATGGATTCGGTCAAATCACCTACATCCGATATCCAACAGTATCCTTCTAGTTATAAAGAAAACATATTTAGTTAGAGAACACACTTTATGAAATACATTTAGATACAATTTTTCTTTTTTTACCATGTAGTGCATCATATACACTATATAAGATACAACATTTGTGCATGCTACACGGTTGTTCTCTACAAACATAGTAATCATTTGGTCATTGGGAAAAGAAATCCAAGGTGGATTAAAAAAACGTGTACACTAATAAATCCATCAGGTAAATGGGTGCGAGTAGAGTAGGCGGGGATACATTCCATCGATACAGGTACACAGGATGCAGTAGGGTGGGTGACAATACATAGGTTAAAATATAGTGATTAGATGATCTAAAACTAGTGTAGAGTGGATGAGCTTCAAAAGAGGGAAGAGGTTTCTTTTTTTGAAGTCTCTCCATTTTAAGTGGTGGATTCATTTTTGTGTTTTTTTATGGTTTGTTTTTTTCCTCCCCAGGTTCAGGTTTAAATATGTCTGGGACCAGCAGTGATGAAGAGGTGGTTTGGGCGTGCACTGCCTTTCCTCCACGTAACAAGCAGTGTGCCCGAAAAACTGTCACTGACAACTGGCAGTATTTTCATTTAAAAGAGCAACACAGTAAGGAAGTTGGGGGAAGTAAAGTGTGTTTTCTGTGAGAAAGTGTTCTGAAGGGACCTTCACATAAACCGTTGCAGAGTCTGTGAACCTCTACTTTGATTCAGCACCTCCTCCGTGTCTATTGGGACTATGAGGAAGATCACTATAGGTAAGCTCATTTCCAACAGAAGTGAGAGCACATGGGCACAATCATTTCCAACAGAAAGTGAGAGCCCATGGGCACAATATGCATGTCGGTATCTAACACAGCAACCATAAGTTCATCATGAGAAAAGAACCATTCGGTTATTGGGAAAAAAAGCATGGTGGATTGAAAAATAAACCATACAATGTATCCAAAAATAAAAATGCACATGGATGCACTTCCAAGAAACTGTAGACCAGTGGACAATTCATTTGAACACATATTTTTTAAGCAGCATGTTAGTGAATGTTACAAAAATACATCAAGAATTAACTGCCACCTAATCTGCTTATAGGGAAAATGGTGGCAGTGTATGCCATCTGATAGTACTAGTAAATATAACTGATAAACACATTAAAGCAGCATGTTATTGAAAGGTAAAAGAAATGCATTAATAATTAACTACCACATAATCACATAACAGTGCTTAATATAACTAACACACATAACACTAGAACTAAACCTTTAGATATGTATTTACTGACACTTACTTTCACACCAGCCATGCTCTCAGCCTGTGTATAGGGTTCTGCAATCAAAAGGATAAAACTGCCAAAAACTGTGTTTTTGTTATACTTTCCAAAATCAATACCACAAAAAGAGGACTATATAGTAAGCAAACTCCTAAAATGGTGGTCACAATGTCACTGCAACCTATCCCAGACAAGTACAGAAGTAAACAGTAACAACAACAAGTAACAAACAATGAAACACAAATAAACCTTTTTTATACCCACCGTCTTTGAAAGCTGTGGCTATTCAACACGGCTACATGACTTGCCTTATAGCTGCAGTTACACATACATTTTTTTGCTAACTCAAAATCAAACTGTGCCAGCCTTTAAGAAGACACAGATACACCTAAGCACATATAAAATAACAAACACAAATGAAATTGTGTGCTGTAACATCCATATAACAATATGATTGTTGCACAGAAAATGTATGGTTCAATGCAGACAGCAATATCTATAGCGATGTTGAGAATAACAACAAATAAACTAACAAACAACGCTAACGTGCATATGCACGTGCGGCGTATACATGCAGTTATGGAAACAACCCATAATGATTCTTTTTGACTTGCCGTGTTTATTCAAAAAAGGGTGAAAAAAAAACTGTTTTTCTGCTCTCCCAAACCCTAACCAAGTATCTCTAACATCTGTACCAGGCCCCACACTCCCATGCTCCCTAATGTCCTCCTCTATTCCCCTGCTATCTCCCAGTCCCGCTATAACACTCAATCTTTCTGTGATGCAGTTTCGGCCAAAATGTTGGGTAGCAACGGCTATGACGTGGCAACACATGCACAACATGCGATTTTCGCGCATTCAGCTGTGGACCCCCTATAGTCAAGCGTCCGTATGCCATACGTTGGCGGGTGCTGCAGTAGCCGCAGATAAACTTCCCAGTCATTGCTGTTGTTAGGCGCGTGTGAGGTTAGGTCAATCGTGTCAGTATTTAGCTACGGCTATATGCATTTAAAAAAAAAATGAAATATATATAATACTCCTAATATAGTGTACTTAGAAAAATGCTCAATATAAAATAAAATGGCAGAGCAATACAGAAACATTAATACTTACTGAACCAATAACAGTTCCAAATGCCTACCATGTAATCACACTTAATTATGAAAGAAATTCATATTAAATATGAGCATTTAATACATGTCATGAAAAGTATAATTTCCAGTCTTTTGTCTAAATACAAACACACTTCCAAAATAGATAACAATCCCACATATACACCAAGGCACTGGACATGGCTTTTGGCCATGGCCAGCGATATTTCACCCATGATGTCACTGCACATGTAAATATATCTTTTAAAAAAAACACAAATACCCAAAATGTATAGCCACAGGTATAGAACTACACATAACCTTGGCTGCCAGAAGTCTTGTAACCAAGGTTATCGGGAAACGGTGTGAAGAAAATAGCTTCTGAAAGCTTTGTGTTGCAAACCCGATCCCTATACTGCCCCCAACTCCCAAATTTCACTTGGTGTCCTCTAGCCACCCCTGCCTCTTCCCTAATGTCATTTTGAAGTATCTCAACCTGCATATAGGATTTTTCCGAATTATCATTTTCAGATATCCTTGGCTATAGCCGCGGCTATCTACAGCATTGCGAGAAAAAAATGTGGCGGCTGCTTCATTTCTAAAAACACCTGATTTTGACAATCAACCCAATATATAGTTATCTATTATTGAGAAAGGGGCACCCCCTTCTCCATCAAATATTTAAAAAATTACTGCACAGAGTACCCACAAAGCACAAAAAGGTGTCTTTTAAACGCTTTGTGCCCAAGTCGTTCCGCACCTGCTGTGAATTCATGCAGCTTGTTTGACTATGAGAAAATGAATGGGACGTAGGCTGCACATGTTTTTTTCTTACTAATAGCAAATCTTTACAAACCGTTGAAGTCTTGGCGGTAGGGGCAAACACCCCTAACCAACTTCAAAATTTTGGGCAAATCCATTACTCAAATCAAAACTTATTAACAATAGAATTTTCAAGGTTCCTATGGTATTCCACTCACCTTAACTATAGGGTGGTGACTGCCCCACAGTAATTCAAGGAAACATTTTTGATTGCAAGGATTTTAAGGTGAGAACTTAATGCAACAAAAAAACAGAAATTCAGCTGATGCCACGTTAACATCATGCGCACTGTTGGGAAGCCTATGACCACAATGATGCCATCACAGATGACATCACTGATGACGTCACTAATGGCATCAAAACTGGGTGTTTTTAGAAATTAAACAGCTGCCATCTTGTTTTTTCTCTTGATGCAAGTGATAGCCAAGGCTATAACCGAGGATATTGGAAAACGAAATGCAGGAAAAAAAGCTGTTTGTGGGACAAAAACATGCAAATGCCATCAGGCTAGACAAGGGGGAGGTTAGAGGGCACCAAGTGGAATTTGGGATTTGGAGTCGGTCTAGGAACTGAGTTTGTGTGATGCTGGAAATGCAATGGAGAGACAGTGCCTCCATGTCCTTTATCATGAGTGTTCTGTGTTGTATTTGGCACAGGAGTTCAGTTGGGAGCCCTGGAAGTGCAACTCGTACTCTTAATTGTTTGTGGTGAACACAGATAATTGGGATACCCATATGGCACCCCTGGGTGGGGGTGCAACCCTGTGTCCCTAGTGTATGTTTTTGGGCACCTGTGTGTTGCCCACAGAACAGAGTATGGGCTGGTGGCAGTCTCATGCTGATGCGACAGGTGATCTGAGTATCCTCCATTTTGGGATACCCAGGCCCTGCCATAGAAATAGGTGGATTCCTGATAGAAGGCAAAATGGCCCGTGGGGGCTCTTAGTTTATATTGCCTGTTATCTTGTTTTCCCAAAGTCCTGGGAAACTGTGACTCTGTCCCTTCCACTGACTAGCTGTTGGGTGGAAGAACCATATATGGTATTGTGGGGCAGTCCAGGCCAGACTGGCAGCAACCTTCCCTGTGACTGTATGTTGTGGGTACACCATTTGGGTGGTATCTGTGCGAATAGAGTGTGTGACCAATGGGTGTCTGGTTTCTGTGTGCGTGACACAATGAATGAGACAGCCCTGCCTGAAACTGACATGAATGTAGTGTGGTGTGCTGAACGGCTGGGTGCTTGCCCCAATCCACATTCCTTGTTATGGGTGGCTGGGTGGAAATGAGTGGCCAGAATGCCTGTGAGCCTGATTGTCTGCCTGCCTGCATGAATGCCCTTCTGTGTGATTGGCTGACTGAGCCTGGCTCAGCCAGAGTGAATGAGGGACAGATATGTATATCTGGGGACCTCTCACCAATTCGTTCAGAAGCTGAAGTTGAAATTTGAAGCTCATCCTTGAAGCCCAGCTGGAAGAAGAAGATTGCTGCTGCATTCCCTTTAATATGATCTAAAAGCTTTTGAGTCTGTTGAGGACTGATCTAACAGGGGACCTTGCTAGGAGACCTCTCCCTGAGCTACGAGGTACCATTGTGCAAAAACTAAGGTTCTTCATCGAGGCACCCTGGAAGTCAGTCCTGTGAGACTGACGTCCTGAGAAGGGGTCCGCAGGAAATACTGAAGAGAGAGCCTGGACATCGAGGCCATGGAAGTCCATTGATGTTAACCAGGGTCTGGAAGATTTCCATGACCACTGGAAGACAGATGAATCGTGTCGCCTAGAATTGTGGACACCTTGAAGCCGTGCTGCTTGACCCCTGGAGCCAAGAAAGCTCCACTCTTGCTTAAGAATATTTGACATAAGGCTGCCTTGCCATCACCGTTGACCACTTAGTCCCGCTGGCAAAGACATCCTGAGGACACTGACAGAGTGCAGATCCGAGGTCTAGCCCATGGTCGAGTCCCGATTGACAAAGTTATCTCAAGGTACATGCTGCGGCTGCAGCACCAACAGGCTTGAGAACCGCCAAACTTGACTCCCGATACCCAACACCCTCTATTGGGCCTGCATCCATCACAGTCCAAGGTTTTTCAAGTCCACTGTGTCTTATTTGCGGCATAAAATACTTTGCATCGAGGTCTACCACACGCCTCACCTTCCCAGGACTTCCACCATTGAGGAATTAATTGTCGAAGAGCACCAAAGAAATTCTAACACTTCAGGGATATTGGGTTGGTTGAACATTTTAACCAAGAAGCAACACTTATTGAGCTTTCTTGGACTGGGCTTGTTAATTCTTTTATTACAGGTTGCCCAGGTGCGGGACCCCACTCCTTGTGCATCTATATCCAATGAAAGCTTTCTTCCGTTGTTTAACTTTAACATGCCTTCCTTGTATATTGTTTATGTTGATACACCTTACTGAAAGATGTGCATGCTCTATTATAAGTGCCAGCAGTTGATGCATTTTAAAGGAATCTAAAGTCTAAGTGTGGTACAACATATTGTATTTATTTATTTTGTTTATTTGCATTTCTAAAGCACTCACACAGCCCAGGGGCATCGAGGCGCTGTTAATGGAGTATGTCTTTGTTACATAGCTTTGTATAGCAAGAGGTAGAATTGAAGCAGTACCCACAGAAGTTGAAGTTGACTGTTTGTTGCAGGTTTCCCACTGGTGGATGGACTTGCAGTATGAGGTTCTCATGGTCTGTGATGTAGTTCATAAGGCACATGCATTTTCATTTTGTGGTGTTAGTGCGATTTCTGATATGCATCCTTCTCATCATCCCAGTGGACTTGCACCAGATGTTGTATCGTTAACTCCTGTGAAAGGTTAACCCATATTCAAAACATAAGAGTGGATGGAGATGGTGGTAGATGCTGGAGATGGTGGTAGAGGAGGTATTGCTTTTCTACATTCATTATACTAGTGCGCCGGTAACAGAGGGCTGATCAGTATGGTTGGTCCTAAACTCTGGGATGGAACATTCTTGACTAATAAGGACTGTTTGCAATGATCAATATAAATTATTTTTGTGGGTGTGGTAGATATTTCATCTATAGAATCTCAGGTGTCATGTTTGGTCATGGATACTGTTTCTAAGTGTGAGACCTAACTTTCTCCAATTTACTTGACCTACCCCATTCACTCTATTGTAATTCCTTAGCATAATGCCCTTTGTTTGTTCTCACCCAGTTTGTATATATATGTTAACTGATTATAGTAACAGTTTTTATACTTTTATTGTACCTCTATTGTATTAGTGAGTTAGTGATGGCAATGTACATTGTATTTGGAGAGTGTCATTTCTCAATGGGCTAGTGTGGCATCTCCCGAGAGAAGCCAATCGTGGCATAGGCAACACGTTACTCTCATAACTGAAACATTGGTAGCAGTAAAATTGGAACAGGTGGAATTGACAATGCAGCAGAAGTTGAGGATTCATTTACCGTCATGGTGGCCCACTGAAAATGGATGTTTTCAAGCTTTGAAACAGAACATTTGAAGGTCCATGTCTTAGTATCTTTTTGCACAAGGTGCATATACTTTTCTCCTTTAAAAAAAAAACTATCTGCAGTGGTGTTCTTGGAGGTTGTTTTGTTGTCGGGTGAGTGCTAAACATTTTTATTACTAGTGTCCCTGCCTGTGTGATTGTTTTCTATCCCTTGTTCTCTAAGTTTTCTTATCCCACCTCATTCTCTCTTGTTCTCCAAATTTACTTAACCTTCCCCATCCTCTGTCCTGCAACCACCCTGTATAACATCTCCTGTTTAAACGCACCCAGTTTATATATCCCTGTGTGTTTATTACAGTGGTAGTTTGTATACCTTTATTGTTCGTTTGTTGTGTGTTTTATAGTAGTTGTAGTTTATACACATCTTGTATAGGTCTATGTAGTTTATCCATGTGTGCACAAGATTTAATTCCTGTAGCTGTTGTATTTATTTATTGATTTATGTATTTAATATGTACTTATTGTGCATTTGTTAGGTACTTATACAAGTAAATTGTGTTTCAACGCGCCCACATGGCAGCAGGGAGGGTACATGGAATTGAAAAACAATATATACAGTGGAGATAAAGACAAACCTTCTATACCTTGTGTGTATTCAGGACGTGCAAGGGCAGAGAGAGAAGAGGAGAAGAGGGAGTGGGGGTAAGTGCTGGAGTGTCCTGCGTGTGGGTGAGCAGCAGATGTAAGTGTCAGGTATAGTAAGTGCTGTGGAGCGTTGAGTTGCAATAAGCGGATAAGTTCAGGCCTGCAATGGGGTAGGCCAGTGGGTGCCAAAACAAGTGCTTTGTGTAGGCAGAAGCGTAGGTGATTGGGTGGGGGAGGCCAGGGCCCATAGGACACATAAGGGCCCTGGTCACCAATCACAGGGAGTGTGAGGTTAGCAGAGGAAGTAAGAAGGGAGGGAAGAATTGAAAAGGAAAGATTTGAAGAGTTCTGGAATTTGAGAAGGTCCAGCTCAAGATGAAGAGGAATGGAGAGTGTGTTCCACAAGAGGGAGCCAGCAAAAGCAAGAGATAAATGCCCTCTGTTTAGTGAAACGCTTAACACACAGAGAGATGGTTCCAAAGAAACAAAGAGATCTGGAGAGAGAATATTTAGTAATATCAAGTTGCAGATATTGTAGTCCCCGGCCCCAGACAGCCTTGTGGAGATTTCAATTTAGTCCATGCAACAACCAGGAGCCAGTGAAGAGTTTTTAGGGCAGGATAGATGCTGCCCCTGGGCTTGAGGCGAAGGATGTTTCGGTGAGTGGACCGAGGGAAATGTCTCTGAAATTGGCTGGAAATTAAGACAATTCTCAGACATTTTGCTCTGTCCACTCACCAAAACACGTCGCCAACAAAAGATATCATACCTTCCCACGTTCCCAAAGGTGTCCCGATGAAAATGGTACCTCATGTGTGTGGGTGCACCTACTGGGGGCACAAAAGGAAAAGGGTAACCCACCGGTAACCCCAAGCCTTTCTGCACAGCACACTTTTTTCATATGGGCAACCTACAGATTTGGGCCTAGGGTATCGAAGCCAGCTAGGAAAACCGGGAACCCCATGCATTTCCCAAAAGAGGACACCTGTGGGAATCCACAGATGTCTGCCTTGCACAAATTGCCCCAGTTTTTATTAGCCACAATCCCTGACAAAGTGTGCAAAGTGTGTTATTTGGTGGGGAAAAAACACAATGTTCACTTTGTACGGGGGTCCTAAAGCAGCAACTGAATGTGCCCTACATTTACTTGCTGCTTTAGGCACCATACACTTTTGTAACCTGCACAAGTCTCCTACCCTTGAAAAGGTCTGCCTGTGCTCTTTCAAAAAACGTATGCTTGCCATTCCTCACCACATTCGTTTTCCTAATTTACACATGCTAAGTACGTCTGATCAGTCCCTAAGCATAAAACTCCTGTTGCCATGGCTCTGTGTTTGGCTTGTGGTATTGAAACACTGCAAAACATGTGTGCATTCCTAACTGCAAGAGTCGGGGAAATGTAGTGGAGCATTGTTTTTCTCAGAATTCATAGAAGTCATTTCTGTACCAAGCCAACCATGTCCACCACATACCTTTTTTTCAGTCATTTTCCCTCTTTTTCCCCAAACTTTGGCATTTTCCCCTACCTAGTCGTAGCCCGACCTGCGCAAATCACCCCTTCCTAAACTTGGAATTTTGTCTACTTTTCATAAATGTATGCCTTTCTGTCCTCCAATTCGGCTATCCTACCCTTTTCTCCCATTGCGTCCATGCATGTCCAATTGACAAAAAAAAATAATTGCCTACCTCCACAAAATGGTTGATAACGACATCAAAATACTTTTTTTTCGATTCCACTCAACTTGTTCTTGAAAGGCAGGGAATTGGGGAATTCAGCACAGCAAACCATTTGTTCCTAGCTGTTACAAGGAAAAAACCACAGGTTTCTTTGTACATCATTTTCTTGGCATTTTTTGAAAAACCACAACATTTTTGCCCTTTTTGGTTATTTTCTCTCCCCTAAAGCAACCTAGAATTCCTGGGTGGCGTTACGACCACCTACATGTGGGAGAAAAGGGGCCATATTTGGCCGAGATATCTCATGTAACAAAAAAGTTACAAGGCATTAAATGGCTACATACCGAAATCACCAAAAATGGCCTTGGTACTGGGGGGAAAAACCCATGGCACTTAAAGGGTTAATAACTATTGATGAACATAAATGTACATGCTTTAAAAAGTTCCACACATTTGTAAACTCTGTTTTTTATGACAACAGGTTTATTCGGGGGGAATGTGTTTGTCCAATTGCTTTTTATTTTACTTTCTCGACAAATTACAGTGTTTTGATTAGCTGAATCGGCTGTATTATTTTTAATTATGTATGGAAGAACAAAACCCTTGAAATTCAAGAACAAACTTTAATTGCAGAGACGTTGCAATGAAAACAAAATGCAACAAAACCATGGAAATTCAGCAAAAGCAAACTAAACGTTGCGACCCCTGTTGCGCAGACTATGACCACAATGATGACTTCACAGATCACATCACTGATTAATTTATAACAGTAATTGATAGAATTTGGCCTTTAGCAGTGGATACAGCTTTCAACAGTGTCCACTGCATATTATATACAATAAACAGGCACTAGCCATGGACTTTAGCACAATACTGGCCAGTGGCCACAATGTTTGAATATGTCCACTACATATTCCAACATATACATTGGCCACTATCCATGGTGTTTGACCATGAGCAGTTTGTACATCGTTTGTCCATGTGTACTGTATAATTTAAAATACTAACATGGCATAAGAGATGGACTTCGGACGTGCGCACTGTGTATTACACAACACTTACCAGCTACTAGCCAGTGGCCACGGCCTCTGGCTGTGCCGACTGCGTATTCTGACATATTAATGGGCACTAGCTATGGCCTTTAGCCATGGCCACTGAATACAGTTTTCAACGTTGCCCACTGTATATTTTAAAACAGTGACAGGCTACTAGGCATGGCATTTAACCATGCACATTGGTATTTCAGAACACTAACCAACCACTATCTATGGACTTTGGTGCTGACTATTGACCGCAGCCTTTGTCATGGCCAAGTGCATGACCTAAATGTTATAAAGCTAATCAAATTTTACATGAGCTAACTTATAAATGATGTTATGTCTAATTCCATTATTGATGTAATCAGATATATACAATACAATTACTGTTGTCACCAGTGATGGCATCAGTGATGTGATTTGTAATGTCATCATTGTTCTCATACAACATGTAATTAGTGATGTCATCAGTGATGTGATGTGTGATGTCATCATTGTGGTCATAGTCTGCGCAACATGGGGCGCAAAGTTAAGGTGACTTTAGCTTAATTTGCAGGGTTTTTTAGCATTAAGTTCTCACCTTAACGCCCCTGCAACTAAAGTTTTTCATTGACTATATATATATATTACATGGACACAGGGTCTGTACTGTGTAAGTAAATGTTCTCAACAATTGGTGGTAATTGAAATAGAATATTCATTGCTACATTTTCATTTCAACTTACACCAACTATATTTGAGAGTTTAAATGGACAAGGTAGTTCTGTATCTGACTGCTTTTTTTGGAGTTTGTCTTCCTTCTTTGAAGAAGTACCTGGTTTACTTTACCTGATTGATTCTTTTTTGCTTGTGGCACTTGATGAAGTATTACTTTCTTTTACTCTCTTTGGAGGATTTGCAGTGACATCCTGTTGCTTTTCTGTTTGATTTATTTTTCTTTTATAATGTTTTACTTTTTGTGGAACAGAATATGTGTTTAGATGGGGAGTGTATAGTGAATGAAGTCTATTGTATTCTAAAATGCAAGGAATATCAGGGTTTATTTTACTTGCATCAAAGTTGATTAGAAATAGACTGTCAAGTGTACGCAAGCGTGATAGTGCTACGTAGCTCATGACTTCTTTAAAGACTGTGTTACCAATGTCTATCATTGCTTTGTCTAGGGTAAGACCTTGTGATTTATGAATGGTGACTGCGTATTTAAGAGTTAGAGAAAATTGTTCTCTGCGTACATACATGTCTTTGAAGAGAAGGAATCAAGCTTTTGAGCGTCCTATTCTTTTTACTTCTGAAAGTTTGTCAAAGAGAATATTGACAAACTGAATTTTGTTGTCACGTGGGTATGTTTGAAAGCCAACAACTGTACCCAGTGCTCCATTAACTAGTCCTTGGTCCACGTCAAGGTTACGTTTCAGCATTACTCTGCAATTTAAGGATAATTTTAATATCTTTTGCAAGCCTGCTGTGTTTGAGATTGATTTTTGTAAACTATTTAGTCTTGTTGTGGCTTGGTCACATATGGGTAGTGTCATTCCATGTACATCTAGTTTGTCTGTGGCGCTAATTTGCATTATTGGTTGCATTTCTTTACTCAACATGATTTAATTGAATTTGAAACAGCTTGCAAGAGTTGCCATTAAGGCCATACAATTGAAATTTGTGTGGGCTAATTGTTCCATAACATCTGTAGCACATGCATTATCACTATAAAGTGCTGAATGTGCCGGGTTTTCAATATTGCTTCTGCTTCTTTAGAAAGTATACCAACTCTGATACTTTTTAAGATGTTGGCATAAGTGAGATCTGCAGATTGGTGCATGTTTTCTGTTAATTCTCTGTATTGGAAATGTTGCCAAAGGTTGACATTTCAAATGCTGCCAACAGTTTTACAGCAGAGTTTGTGTCCTAATGTTTTAAAAATAGGCTCACCTTTTACTGGTGTCAATTGAAGAAGATCTCCGAAAACAATAATGTGTTTTCCTGCAAAGAGCTCTTCATAGTTTGTTTTGAGTACTTCTTGTAATCTGAGGTGAATCAAAGCCAACATTAGGTTGGACACCATGCTCACTTCATCTATTAGTAGCATTTTCATTTGTTTCAATACTCTGCATAGTTCCATTCCAGCTTCTGCAGAAAGTTTGTAAAAATCTAATTTGTTTTGGTGTTCTACTGGCAGGAGTAGTAATCTGTGTAAAGTGACTCAACCTATGTTGTAGGCAGCTAAACCTGTGGGGGCAGTGACAACAGCTGACAGTTTGTTGTTTGTCAATTGTTGAAGAAACTTACTGATGATTTTGATTAGGAATGTTTTGCCAGGACCAGCTTCACCACTGACATACAATAGTATAGGTTTGTAATTTTGACAGGTGCATTCTTTGTTTTCATGTTATACACCATGTGCAATTTCTTTTGTTACTTCTTGAAAAATTCTACGTGGCTCATTGTTTAGCTTTGATTGTAGTATAGTTAAGTCTTCTTTATCTTCATACTGACACATGGTGTTTTCTACTTCTATCATAGCTAATTCTGCCTCATTTGTTATTAGTGGGTCTCCCAGTGGTTCCTGGCTTCCTGTGACAGAAGGTTGACTACTTTCAGGAGTGTCCTTATCTAGTTGGGTCTGGAGTTCTTCTTTGTGTTGCTGTTCATTGTGCAACATTGTTTTGTACTGTGCAAAGTTTACATCAGTTTTACTGCGTTCATTTGCTTTGAAAGCGTCTTCATATGAGTCATAGTTATCTAGTATTTCTTCTTCTTTTGTCCATGGTTTAAAGAGTTGCAGCAGGGACATGTAATATACTTCTTTATGTTGAGGAGTCTTTAATGACAATTTTATATGATTAATTGCATCTGGTTTGGTGAGTTTTACTAAGCTGCCTTCACAGTTTGTCACTTTGGTGGTCCAATTGGATCATAGGCTCCAAAACAGAAAGGCGGACCGATCCAGGTGTGAAACCCGAGTATTCACGAAAACACAAAGCAACGCCAAAGGGGTCGACACCGTTGAACCTATGCAGATTGGGGCCGTAAAAGGTCCCTTAACCCAGAAAGAGCGTGACAGAAGACGACAATTGCAATTGTGCCTCTATTGTGGAAACTCTGGACATTTTCTTCGAGATTGCCCGGTAAAACCACCTAAGAAGACAGCAGGAGCTTCTGGCAAGAACTCTGAAAAGCCTGAGCCGGGAAACGACCTCGCCCGACAAGTGTAGAGGTCCGCTTGCCGATCTTAAATACCAGTTCTTTGACCTCGCACTTCATAATGCCTATGGTCCTCGTAAACCCAAAGCAACCAGAACGTTTGCATGCTATTAAGGCATACATTGATAGTGGAGCAATAGGAAATTACGTGGACCGCGAATTGGCTTCCAGGATGAACCTACCTCTTTGTCCAAAGGCGGTTAAAGACGTCATTACCACGGTGGATGGGACCGAAATCGCCTCCGGACCGGTAACCCATACCACTGCTGAAGTGACGTTACTAGGCCAAGACGGGCATCGGGAGGTAATTGTGTTCGACGTGATCAAGGCTCCTCAATTCCAAGTAATCTTAGGAATCCCTTGGTTGGAGAAACACAACCCTCAGATTGATTGGCAAGCAAAGACGATAATGTTCGCTGAGTGTGCACCAACCTGCTATCCACGACTCAGCATTGGCCTAGCGTCAGCAGCGACTGACGGTCCACAATTACCTCAAGAGTATCGAGAGTTCCAAGATGTTTTTCAAAAGGAACAGGCTAACACCTTGCCACCTCACAGATCATACGATTGTCAGATAGATCTGCTACCCGGTGCAACTCCCCCTTGCACTAGGATTTACGCCCTCACCGAGCCTGAGAACCTTCATCTGCGACAGTTTTTAGACCAGTATCTGGCCAATGGCTTTATCCATCCGTCAAAGTCTCCTGCATCCTCGGCTCTGTTCTTAGTACCAAAAAAAGAAGGTGACCTCAGAACCTGTATTGATTACCGTGCTCTGAATCAGATAACAGTAAAAAACAGATACCCCTTACCTCTGATCCCGGAACTCCTCGACCAGGTGAAAAACGCCTGTATTTATACCAAGCTTGATCTCCGGGGAGCTTATCATTTGGTACGGATCAAGGAAGGTGATGAATGGAAGACGGCATTTCGCACTAAGTATGGGCTATTCGAATACCAAGTGATGCCCTTCGGACTATGCAATGCGCCGGCCGCCTTCCAATATTTCATGAATGACATCCTCAGAGAGCTCATTGATGTCTGTGTTGTCGTCTACATAGACGACATTCTTGTGTACTCATCTTCGGAAGCTGATCATCGAAATCATGTTAGGGCGGTCCTTGAAAAACTTCGCCAGCATAAAATCTTTGCCAAGCTCGAGAAATGTGCCTTTCATGTCACCGAGGTCGAATTTCTGGGATTTATTCTGACACCCAAAGGAGTCCACATGGACTCGAGAAAAGTTGACGCAATCCTCAAATGGCCATCTCCTACTTCTGTGAAAGGCGTTCAAAGCATGCTAGGCTTTGCCAATTTTTACCGCAGATTTATTCCAGAGTTTTCACGAGTGGTACAACCCATCACATCCCTCTTAAGAAAAAATAAGCGCTTTGAATGGTCTGCAGAAGCTGAACAAGCCTTCCAAGAGCTAAAGGCCAAGTTCACCTCAGCGCCAATACTGAAACACCCACGCCCGGATCTCCCTTACATCGTTGAAACCGACGCCTCCATCTTAGCAATGGGAGCAGTTCTATCACAAAGGGATCCAGAGACTAACCAACTGCATCCAGTGGCGTTTTGGTCTCAAAAGTTCTCGGCGCCTGAGATTAATTACACCATCACGGACAAAGAGCTTTTAGCTATTACATCCGCCTTTAAGGCCTGGCGGCATTATCTCCTCGGGGCCAAACACACCGTTACGGTGATCACCGATCATCGAAATCTACAGTATCTGAAAACCGCCAAAGCTCAATCCTCCAGACAGCTTCACTGGGCTCTATTCTTTGCTGAATTTGACTTCGTGATCACTTACCGCCCGGGCAACAAGAACGGCAAAGCGGATGCTCTTTCCCGAATTGGAATGGGAGATAACGTTGTCAATCCCGAACCCGTACCAATAATTCCTGAACAAAGGATCTTGGGTCTGATTTCTTCGCAATCCATCGAGGATATTGAGGCAAAAACTAAACAACTTGTGACCCCATCAGACTTACAGAGCGGGTTACAAAGAGGAGAGAACTTCACCGTAAACAATGACTTGCCTTATTTCCAAGGACGATTATTCCTACCACACGCCGATTTACAAAAACAGGTAATCTCCTGTTATCATGATTCATTAATGGAGGGTCACCCTGGCATCGCCAAAACCACAGGAAAAGTGAAGAGACACTTCTGGTGGCCTTCATGGAGAAAAGACATAAAAGAATTTGTGATGTCCTGTGGTGTGTGCGCTCAAAACAAGGGTCAAAAGAAAAGGCCGGCTGGTCTTCTGCAACCATTAGACATTCCACCGTGTCCCTGGCATACCCTTTCCATGGACTTCATCACAGACTTACCCTCTTGTTCCAGGTACAACACTATTCTCGTTATTGTGGATTTCTTTTCTAAAATGGCCCACTTCATTCTGCTAAAAGGCTTACCTTCAGCTTCAGTACTAGCCAGAGAATTCCTTGAAAACATTGTCCGGTTACACGGCTTCCCGTCGGTACTAATCTCTGATAGAGGAAGCCAGTTTATTTCTCACTTTTGGCGTAGTTGTTGTCGGTCAGCGCAAATCAATGTAAGACTTTCAACCAGCCATCACCCCCATAGACCGACGGGCAAACAGAGAGAACAAACCAGACTCTCAAACAATATTTACGATGCATGCTACAACAGTCTGAAAGCAACTGGAAGGACATCCTTTGGATAGCTGAATATGCATACAACAATTCAGTTCATTCGGGAACCGGGAAGAGTCCCTTCTACATCTTGTATGGAATTCATCCTCGAACCTCCAACCTCGAACCACCTCAAGATCTTGGAACACCCGCCGTAGATCAGTTGCACTCTGGTATTACCCAAGCTTTCAAGGAAGTGACTGCACATCTACAACAAGCTAAAGAAAGGTACAAGAAAGGAGCAGACCAACACCGAAGCGATGCCCCTCAGTACCAGGTTGGGGATCAAGTCTGGTTGTCCACCAAACATTTATTGCTAAAAGGACCTCGCACCTTCAACCCCAAATACCTGGGACCATATTCAATTACGGCCATAATTAATCCAGTGGCCGTTAAATTAGATTTGCCAACCCATATGAGAATACATCCTGTGTTTCACGTATCTCTTTTGAAACCCATGCAACCTCGAACCAGACTGACCAGACCTCTAGAACCCATTCAGGTGAATGGAGAGCCCGAATTTGAAGTTAAAAACATTTTGGACTCCAAGATCATCAAATCAAAACTAGTCTACTTAATCGACTGGAAAGGCTACGGACCCCAGGAAAGATCCTGGGAACCCTATGACTACGTCCATGCTCCTCGTCTAGTCAGGAAATTCCACCGAACCTTTCCTGATAAACCAAAACCCCCGGGGAGGACAAGTTTGGGAGGGGCCTTGAGGGGGGGTGCTGTCATGAGCGCTACTCCCGAGGAGCCAAGACTGGCCCAGCGTCCCCGGAAGCAGGCTCATAATCCACACCGCCGGTTCCAGCAGACCCCTACAGGGGCCCTTTGGAACATGTCCTGGCGCCTCTGGCGCCAGGCTCATAAGGAACCACAGTCCCGGCGCCATGGGCGCCGGGCTCATATTCTTAAAGTGTGCAGTAGTGATTGGGTGGACTTACCTGTGGCAGACCATGCTGCATACTCACCTAGAACAATCCAACCTGGTTGAAGTCCCAGCCACTGGCTGGGAGGCACCAATCCTCTGTTACAGGAACTCTTTTCTTATCTGGGTGGGGCTGATGCTAATCCTCTGACACTGGAACTCTTTTCTTACCTGGTTGAGGCTGGAGGAAGAATACGCACCAAAGCACTTCTCCACTATTTAAACCAAGCCCGATAGAATTCACGTGCTTCGCGTTATTCTGCAATAGCAGCAGGACGCTCACCAAATCGGCTCCTGCATTCCAGGTCCAGACACACCCTCAGCTTCTCGAGCAGCAACCTGTGGATGAAGAAAAGGCACAGGAACATCTACTCACCAGAATTCAGCCACAAGAGTCCAGTCTCCGACAACCTGCAAATAAAGACATAAGGTTAGAAAACGGGCAACACGCTCGCAGCTGCGCTCGCTTACCTTATCCATCCGTGATCACACCGGAGTTCACCGCGGCCTTCGCTTCGGCAGCATCCCAGCACCTGGAAGACAAAAGACATTCTTAGTGGTGTCCGAGCCGAAGGGTTCGCAACTCAGTTATACTTACGCGCTTCTTCACGCGCAGCAGCGGCAGCATCGCCCTCAGCATTTCGGCATCTGAAAGAAAGGAAAAGACATTATTAGAGCTGCCCATTTTGAAGTGGCCACAATTCAGTAATACTTACACGCTTCTTCACACGCAGCAGCGGCAGCATCGCCCTCAGCATTTCGGCACCTGAAAGGAAGGAAAAGACATTATCAGAGGCGCCCATTTGGAAACGGCCACAATTCAGTTATACTTACGGGCCACCGCACATGCAACAGCGGCGGCATCGCCCACAGCACCTCGGCACCTGAAGGACTATTACAAGCCACAAAAGGACACTGAGCCTAAACACTGAAATCATCCAGTGACGTAACTGGATTCCACGCGCCCCTGCACCAGAAGCAGGATGGAGAGCTCGGCTTTACTAAACCAAAGGTGAGAGTTTGTGGAGACCAGTCGAGAACCAAGAAGTGGGAAAAGCAGAAGATTGGTGGGAGAATTTATCCAACCAGCTTCTAATTACCCCTTTTTCTTCCACCTGCAGAAAACTCACCTTACAAGCCAGACAGTCAATATTCGGAGGTCCTGCCCAGAGCGTCTTGCGAGTTCTACGCCTCATCATAGTCATAGAAGCAACTGTAGCAGTCCAGTTTGGGTCAGCGCCTCCGTGGGAATCAGGTGAGCGTTACACTGTGTCTCCACTGTTCCCCCACCCCCCGCTCATGCCCCACGTCTCCCTCCTTTTCCCCCCACCCCCCACTCATGCCCTTTGTCTCCCCTGTTCCCCCCCACCCCCGGTTCATGCCCCGTGTCTGCCTCCTATTCCCCCCCACCACCTACTCATGCCCCGTGTCTCCCCTGTTCCCCCACCCCAGGCTCATGCCCTGTGTCTCCCCTGTTCCCCCCACCCCCGCTCATGCCCATGTCTCTGCTGTTCCCCCCACCCCCCGCTCATGTCCAGTGTCTCCTTTCGTTCCCCCCACCCCCCGCTCATGCCCCGTGTCTACCCTGTGCCCCCTCCACCCCCGCTCATGCCCCGTGTCTACCTCCCATTCCCCCACCCCCGCTCATGCCCCGTGTTTCCCTCCCGTTCCCCCGACCCCCCGCTCATGCCCTGTGTCTACCTCCTGTTGCCCCAACCCCCGCTCATGCCCCGTGTCTCCCCTGTTCCCCCCCACCCCTTGCTCATGCCCCATGTCTCCCCTATTACCCCTAGCCCCGCTCATGCCCCATGTCTCCCCTGTTCCCCCACCGCCTGCTCATGCCCAGTGTCTACCTCCCGTTCCCCCACCCCCCGCACATGCCCCGTGTCTCCTACCCGCTCCCCCCTACCCCGCCGCTCATGCCCCATGTCCCCCCTGTTTCGCCCCAACCCCCGCTCATGCCCCGTGTCTCCCTCCTTTCCCCCCACCCCCCGCTCATGCCCTGTGTCTCCCCTGTTCCCCCCGCCCCCGCTCATGCCCCGTGTCTCCCTCCTTTTCCTGCCACCCCCATCTCATGCCCCGTGTCTCCCCTGTTCCCCCCACCCCCGTTCATGCCCCGTGTCTGCCTCCCATTACCCCCACCCCCTACTCATGCCCCGTGCCTCCCCTGTTCCCCCGCACCCCACGCTCATGCCCCATGTCTCCTCTGTTCCCCCCCACCCCCGCTCATGCCCCGTGTCTCCTTTCCGTTCCCCCACCCCCCCGCTCATGCCCAGTGTCTTCCCTGTTCCCCCCCACCCCCCGCTCATGCCCCGTGTCTACCTCCCGTTTCCCCAATCCCATGCTCATGCCCCGTGTCTCCCCTGTTCCCCCCCACCCCTTGCTCATGCCCCGTGTCTACCTCCCATTCCCCCATCCCCCGTGTCTCCCCTGTTCCGCCCCACGCTCATGCCCTGTGTCTCCCTCCCGTTCCCCCCACTCATGTCCCGTGTCTCCCCTGTCCCCCCCACCCCCCGCTCATGCCCCGTGTCTCTCTCATTTTCCTCCCCACCCCCCGCTCATGCCCTGTGTCTCCCCTGTTTCCCCCCACCCCCTGCTCATGCCCCGTGTCTCCCTCCTTTTCCCCCAACCCCCTGCTCATGCCCCATGTCTCCCCTGTTCCCCCCAACCCCCTGCTCATGCCCCGTGTCTCCCCTGTTCCCTCCACCCCCCACTCATGCCCCGTGTCTCCCCTATTCCCCCCACTCCCGCTCATGCCCTGTGTCTCCCTCCTTTTCCCCCCACCCCCTGCTCATGCCCCGTGTCTCCCCTGTTTCCCCCAAGCCCCTGCTCATGCCCCATGTCTTCCTCTTTCCCCCCAACCCCCTGCTCATGCCCTGTGTCTCCCCTTTTCCCCCAACCCCCTATCATGCCCTGTGTTTCTGCTGTTCCCCCCACCCCCTGCTCATGCCCCGTGTCTCCCTTCCATTCCCCCCACCCCCCACTCATGCCCCGTGTCTCCACTGTTTCCCCCAACCCCCTGGTCATGCCCCGTGTCTCCACTGTTCCCCTCACCCCCGCTCATGCCCCGTGTCTCTGCTGTTCCCCCCACCCCCCGCTCATGCCCCGTGTCAGCCTCCCATTCCCCCCCACTCCCTACTCATGCCCCGTGTCTCCCCTGGTCCCCCCCACCCCACGCTCATGCCCTGTGTCTCCCCTGTTCCCCCCACCCCCACTCATGCCCCGTGTCTCCCTTCCGTTCCCCCCACCCCCCTACTCATGCCCCGTGTCTCCCCTATTCCGCCCACCCCTGTCCCGTGTCTCCCTCCTTTTCCCCCCACCCCCTGCTCATGCCCCGTGTCTCCCCTGTTCCCACCCACCCCCCACTCATGCCCCATGTCTACCTCCCATTCCCCCATCCCCCGCTCATGCCCCGTGTTTCCCTCCCGTTGCCCCCACCCCCCGCTCATGCCCCATGTCTCCCCTGTTTCCCCCACCCCCTGCTCATGCCCAGTGTCTACCTCCTGTTCCCCCCACCCCCCGCACATGCCCCGTGTCTCCCTCCCGTTCTCCCCACCCCCTCGCTCATGAGCCATGTCCCCCTTGTTTCCCCCCAACCACCGCTCATGCCCCGTGTCGCCCTCCTTTTCCCCCCCACCCCCCGCTCTTGCCCTGTGTCTCCCCTGTTCCCCCCCACACCCCGCTCATGCCCCGCGTCTCCCTCCTTTTCCCCCCACCCCCCGCTCATGCCCCGTATCTCCCCTGTTCACCCCCACCCCCCCGTTCATGCCCTGTGTCTGCCTCCCATTCCCTCCCACCCCCTACTAATGCGCCGTGTCTCCCCTGTTCCCCCCACCCCACACTCATGCCCTGTGTCTCCCCTGTTCCCCCCATCCCCGTTCATGCCCCGTGTCTCCCTTCCGTTCCCCCCACCCCCTGCTTATGCCCTGTGTCTCCCCTGTTCCCCCCCACCCCCGCTCATGCCCCGTGTCTACCTCCCATTCCCCCATCCCCACTCATGCCCGTGTCTCCCCTGTTCCCCCCAGCCCCCGCTCATGCCCCGTGTCTCTCCTGATCCCCCCACCCCCTGCTCATGCCCCGTGTCTCCCTCCTTTCCCCCACCCCCCGCTCATGCCCCGTGTCTCCCTCCTTTTCCCCCACCCCCCGCTCATGCCCTGTGTCTCCCCTGTTTCCCCCACCCCCTGCTCATGCCCCGTGTCTCCCTCCTGTTTCCCCCAGCCCCCTGCTCATACCCCGTGTCTCCCATGTTCCCCCAACCCCTGCTCATGCCCTGTGTCTCCCCTGTTCCCCCCAACCCCCTGCTCATGCCCCATGTCTCTGCTGTTCTCCCCACTCCCCGCTCATGCCCCGTGTCTCCCTTCCGTTCCCACCTCCCCCCGCTCATGCCCCGTGTCTCCCCTGTTCCCCCCAGCCCCCGCTCATGCCCCGTGTCTCCCTCCTTTTCCCCCCACCCCCTACTCATGCCCCGTGTCTCCCCTGTTTCCCCCACCTCGGGCTCATGCCCCATGTCACCCTCCCGATCCCCCCAACCCCCTGCTCATGCCCCGTGTCCCCCCTGTTCCCCCCAAACCCCCACTCATGCCCCGTGTCTCCCCTCTTCCCCCCAAACCCCCGCTCATGCCCGTGTCTCCACTGTTTCCCCCACCCCCGCTCATGCCCCGTTTCTCCCTTCCATTCCCCCCACAGCCCGCTTATGACCCGTGTCTACCCTGTCCCCCCACCCCCTGCTCATGCCCAGTGTCTACCTCCCATTCCCCCCCAAACCCCTGCTCATGCTCCGTGTCTCCACTGTTCTCCCCATCCCCCGCTCATGCCCCATGTCTCCCTTCGGTTCCCCCTACCCCCTGCTCATGCCCCGTGTCTACCCTGTTCCCACCTCCCCCCGCTCATGCCCCGTGTTTCCCCTGTTCCCTCCACCCCCCGCTCATGCCCCGTGTATCCCTCCTTTTCCGCCCACCCCCTGCTCATGCCCCATGTCTCCCCTGTTTCCCCCACCCCCGGCTCATGCCCCATGTCTCCCTCCCGTTCCCCCCAACCCCCTGATCATTCCCCGTGGCTCCCCTGTTCCCCCCAAACCCCCGCTCATGCCCCGTGTCTCCCCTGTTCCCCTCAAGCCCCCGCTCATGCCCCATGTCTCCGCTGTTCCCCCCATCCCCTGCTCATGCCCCGTTTCTCCCTTCCATTCCCCCAACACCCCACTCATGACCCGTGTCTACCCTGTCCCCCCAACCCCCTGCTTATGCCCAGTGTCTCCCTCCCGTTCCCCCCACCCTCCGCTCATGCCCTGTGTCTACCTCCTGTTCCCCCCCAACCCCTGCTCATGCCCCATGTCTCCCCTGTTCCCCCTCACCCCCCGCTCATGCCCCGTGTCTTCCCTCTTCCCCCCACTTCCGCTCATGCCCCATGTCTTCCATGTTCCCCCCACCCCCTGCTCATGCCCAGTGTCGACCTCCCGTTCCCTCCACCCCCGCACATGCCCAATGTCTCCCTCCTGTTCCCCCCTACACCCCCGCTCATGCCCCGTGTCTCCCTCCTGTTCCCCCCCACACCCCACTCATGCCACGTGTCTCCCCTGTTCCCCCCCACCCCCGCTCATACCCTGTGTCTCCCCTTTCCCCTCCGCTCATGCCCGTGTCTCCCCTGTTCCCCCCACCCCGTTCATGCCCCGTGTCTGCCTCCCATTCCGCCGCACCCCCTGCTCATGCCCCGTGTCTCCCCTGTTACCCCCACCCCCGCTCATGCCCCGTGTCTCCCCTATTCCCCCCACCCCCCGTTCATGCCCCGTGTCTCCCCTATTTCCCCCATCCCCGCTCATGTCCCGCTCATGCCCCGTTCCCCCCACCCCCGCTCATGCCCCGTGTCTCCCTCCTTTCCCCCCACAACTTGCTCATGCCCCGTGTCTACCTCCCGTTCCTTCCCACCCCGTACTCATGCCCCCTGTCTCCCTCCCGTTCCCGCCCACCACCGCTCATGCCCCATGTCTCCCCTGTTCCCCCCACCACCCGCTCATGCCCCGTGTCTCCATCCTTTTCCCCCCACCCCCCGCTCATGCCCCGTGTCTCCCCTGTTCCCCCCACACCCCCACTCATGCCACGTGTCTCCCCTGTTCCCCCCCACCCCCCGCTCATACCCCGTGTCTCCCCATTCCCCCCGATCATGCCCCGTGTCTCCCTCCCATTCCCCCAACCCCCGCTCATGCCCCGTGTCTCCCCTGTTCCCCCACCCCCACTCATGCCCTGTGTCTCCCTCCTTTTCCCCCCACCCCCCGCTCATGCCCCGTGTCTCCCCTGTTCCCCCCACCCCGATCATGCCCCGTGTCTCCCGCCTTTTCCCCCCCACCCTGTGCTCATGCCCCATGTCTCCCCTGTTCCCCCCACTCCCCCGCTCATGCCCCATGTCTCTCTTGTTCCCCCCAGCCCTCGCTCATGCACCATGTCTCCCTCCTTTCCCCTACCCCCTGCTCATGCACTGTGTCTCCCTCTTTTTCCCCCCACCTCCTGCTCATGCCCCGTGTCTCTCCTGTTCCCCCCACCCCCTGCTCATGCCCCGTGACTACCTCACTTTCCCCCCCACCCCCTGCTCATGCCCCGTGTCTCCCCTGTTCACTCCACCCCCGTTCATGCCCCGTGTCTACCTCCCGTTTCCCCAATCCCATGCTCATGCCCCGTGTCTCCCCTGTTCCCCCCCACCCCCTGCTCATGCCCCGTGTCTACCTCCCATTCCCCCATCCCCCGTGTCTCCCCTGTTCCGCCCCACGCTCATGCCCCGTGTCTCCCTCCCGTTCCCCCCACTCATGTCCCGTGTCTCCCCTGCCCCCCCACCCCCTGCTCATGCCCCGTGTCTCCCCTATTCCCCCCCACCCCCGCTCATGCCCCTTGTCTCTCTCATTTTCCTCCTCACCCCCCGCTCATGCCCCGTGTCTCCCCTGTTCCCCCCTCCCCCCGCTCATGCCCCGTGTCTCTCTCATTTTCCTCCCCACCCCCCGCTCATGCCCTGTGTCTCCCCTGTTTCCCCCCACCCCCTGCTCATGCCCCGTGTCTCCCTCCTTTTCCCCCCAACCCCCTGCTCATGCCCCATGTCTCCCCTGTTCCCCCCAACCCCCTGCTCATGCCCCGTGTCTCCCCTGTTCCCTCCACCCCCCACTCATGCCCCGTGTCTCCCCTATTCCCCCCACTCCCGCTCATGCCCTGTGTCTCCCTCCTTTTCCCCCCACCCCCTGCTCATGCCCCGTGTCTCCCCTGTTTCCCCAACCCCCTGCTCATGCCCCATGTCTTCCTTGTTCCCCCCAACCCCCTGCTCATGCCCTGTGTCTCCCCTTTTCCCCCAACCCCCTATCATGCCCTGTGTTTCTGCTGTTCCCCCCACCCCCTGCTCATGCCCCGTGTCTCCCTTCTGTTCCCCCCACCCCCCACTCATGCCCCGTGTCTCCACTGTTTCCCCCAACCCCCTGCTCATGCCCCATGTCTCCACTGTTCCCCTCACCCCCGCTCATGCCCCGTGTCTCTGCTGTTCCCCCCACCCCAGCTCATGCCCCGTGTCAGCCTCCCATTCCCCCCCACTCCCTACTCATGCCCCGTGTCTCCCCTGTTCCCACCCACCCCACGCTCATGCCCCGTGTCTCCCCTGTTCCCCCCACCCCCACTCATGCCCCGTGTCTCCCTTTCGTTCCCCCCACCCCCTACTCATGCCCCGTGTCTCCCCTATTCCGCCCACCCCTGCCCCGTGTCTCCCTCCTTTTCCCCCCACCCCCTGCTCATGCCCCGTGTCTCCCCTGTTCCCACCCACCCCCCACTCATGCCCCATGTCTCCCTCCTTTTCCCCCACCCCCCGCTCATGCCCTGTGTCTCCCCTGTTTCCCCCACCCCCCGCTCATGCCCCATGTCTCCCATGTTCCCCCCACCCCCTGCTCATGCCCAGTGTCTACCTCCTGTTCCCCCCACCCCCCGCACATGCCCCTTGTCTCCCTCCCGTTCCCCCCACCCCCTCGCTCATGAGCCGTGTCCCCCTTGTTTCCCCCCAACCCCTGCTCATGCCCCGTGTCGCCCTCCTTTCCCCCCCCACCCCCCGCTCATGCCCTGTGTCTCCCCTGTTCCCCCCCACACCCCGCTCATGCCCCGCGTCTCCCTCCTTTTCCCCCCACCCCCCGCTCATGCCCCGTATCTCCCCTGTTCACCCCCACCCCCCCGTTCATGCCCTGTGTCTCTGTGTCTGCCTCCCATTCCCTCCCACCCCCTACTAATGCGCTGTGTCTCCCCTGTTCCCCCCACCCCACACTCATGCCCTGTGTCTCCCCTGTTCCCCCCATCCCCGTTCATGCCCCGTGTCTCCCTTCCGTTCCCCCACCCCCTGCTTATGCCCTGTGTCTCCCCTGTACCCCCCCACCCCCGCTCATGCCCCGTGTCTACCTCCCATTCCCCCATCCCCCACTCATGCCCGTGTCTCCCCTGTTCCCCCCAGCCCCCGCTCATGCCCCGTGTCTCTCCTGATCCCCCCACCCCCTGCTCATGCCCCGTGTCTCCCCCCTTTCCCCCACCCCCCGCTCATGCCCCATGTCTCCCTCCTTTTCCCCCACCCCCCGCTCATGCCCTGTGTCTCCCCTGTTTCCCCCACCCCCTGCTCATGCCCCGTGTCTCCCTCCTGTTTCCCCCAGCCCCCTGCTCATACCCCGTGTCTCCCATGTTCCCCCAACCCCTGCTCATGCCCTGTGTCTCCCCTGTTCCCCCCAACCCCCTGCTCATGCCCCATGTCTCTGCTGTTCTCCCCACTCCCCGCTCATGCCCCGTGTCTCCCTCCCGTTCCCACCTCCCCCCGCTCATGCCCCGTGTCTCCCCTGTTCCCCCCAGCCCCCGCTCATGCCCCGTGTCTCCCTCCTTTTCCCCCCACCCCCCACTCATGCCCCGTGTCTCCCCTGTTTCCCCCACCTCGGGCTCATGCCCCATGTCACCCTCCCGTTCCCCCCAACCCCCTGCTCATGCCCCGTGTCCCCCCTGTTCCCCCCAAACCCCCACTCATGCCCCGTGTCTCCCCTCTTCCCCCCAAGCCCCCGCTCATGCCCGTGTCTCCACTGTTTCCCCCACCCCCGCTCATGCCCCGTTTCTCCCTTCCATTCTCCCCACAGCCCGCTTATGACCCGTGTCTACCCTGTCCCCCCACCCCCTGCTCATGCCCAGTGTCTACCTCCCATTCCCCCCCAAACCCCCGCTCATGCTCCGTGTCTCCACTGTTCTCCCCATCCCCCGCTCATGCCCCATGTCTCCCTTCGGTTCCCCCTACCCCCTGCTCATGCCCCGTGTCTACCCTGTTCGCACCTCCCCCCGCTCATGCCCCGTGTTTCCCCTGTTCCCTCCACCCCCCGCTCATGCCCCGTGTATCCCTCCTTTTCCGCCCACCCCCTGCTCATGCCCCATGTCTCCCCTGTTTCCCCCACCCCCGGCTCATGCCCCATGTCTCCCTCCCGTTCCCCCCAACCCCCTGATCATTCCCCGTGTCTCCCCTGTTCCCCCCAAACCCCCGCTCATGCCCCGTGTCTCCCCTGTTCCCCTCAAGCACCCGCTCATGCCCCGTGTCTCCGCTGTTCCCCCATCCCCTGCTCATGCCCTGTTTCTCCCTTCCATTCCCCCAACACCCCACTCATGACCCGTGTCTACCCTGTCCCCCCAACCCCCTGCTTATGCCCAGTGTCTCCCTCCCGTTCCCCCCACCCTCCGCTCATGCCCTGTGTCTACCTCCTGTTCCCCCCAACCCCTGCTCATGCCCCATGTCTCCCCTGTTCCCCCTCACCCCCCGCTCATGCCCCGTGTCTTCCCTCTTCCCCCCACTCCCGCTCATGCCCCATGTCTTCCATGTTCCCCCCACCCCCTGCTCATGCCCAGTGTCGACCTCCCGTTCCCTCCACCCCCGCACATGCCCAATGTCTCCCTCCTGTTCCCCCCTACACCCCCGCTCATGCCCCGTGTCTCCCTCCTGTTCCCCCCCACACCCCACTCATGCCACGTGTCTCCCCTGTTCCCCCCCACCCCCCGCTCATACCCTGTGTCTCCCCTTCCCCTCCGCTCATGCCTGTGTCGCCCCTGTTCCCCCCACCCCCGTTCATGCCCCGTGTCTGCCTCCCATTCCGCCGCACCCCCTGCTCATGCCCCGTGTCTCCCCTGTTACCCCCCACCCCCGCTCATGCCCCGTGTCTCCCCTATTCCCCCCACCCCCCGTTCATGCCCCGTGTCTCCCCTATTTCCCCCATCCCCGCTCATGTCCCGCTCATGCCCCGTGTCTATCTCCCGTTCCCCCCACCCCCGCTCATGCCCCGTGTCTCCCTCCTTTCCCCCCACAACCTGCTCATGCCCCGTGTCTACCTCCCGTTCCTCCCCACCCCGTACTCATGCCCCCTGTCTCCCTCCCGTTCCCCCCCACCCCCGCTCATGCCCCATGTCTCCCCTGTTCCCCCCACCACCCGCTCATGCCCCGTGTCTCCATCCTTTTCCCCCCACCCCCCGCTCATGCCCCGTGTCTCCCCTGTTCCCCCCCACCCCCCGCTCATACCCTGTGTCTCCCCATTCCCCCCCGATCATGCCCCGTGTCTCCCTCCCATTCCCCCAACCCCCGCTCATGCCCCGTGTCTCCCCTGTTCCCCCACCCCCACTCATGCCCTGTGTCTCCCTCCTTTTCCCCCCACCCCCCGCTCATGCCCCGTGTCTCCCCCCCACCCCGATCATGCCCTGTGTCTCCCGCCTTTTCCCCCCCACCCTCTGCTCATGCCCCATGTCTCCCCTGTTCCCCCCCACTCCCCCCGCTCATGCCTCATGTCTCTCTTGTTCCCCCCAGCCCTCGCTCATGCACCATGTCTCCCTCCTTTCCCCTACCCCCTGCTCATGCACTGTGTCTCCCTCTTTTTCCCCCCACCTCCTGCTCATGCCCCGTGTCTCTAATGTTCCCCCCACCCCCTGCTCATGCCCCGTGTCTCCCCTGTTCACCCCACCCCCGTTCATGCCCCGTGTCTGCCTCCCATTCCCCCCCACCCCCTGCTCATGCCCTGTGTCTCCCCTGTTCACCCCACCCCCGTTCATGCCCCGTGTCTGCCTCCCATTCCCCCCCACCCCCTGCTCATGCCCTGTGTCTCCCCTGTTCCCCCCCACCCCCCGCTCATGTCCCGTGTCTCCCCTGTTCCCCCCACCCCACGCTCATGCCCCGTGTCTCCCCTGTTCCCCCCCACCCCCACACATGCCCCGTGTCTACCTCCCATTCCCCCCACCCCCGGCTCATGCCCCGTGTCTACCTCCCATTCCCCCCACCCCCCGCTCACGCCCTGTGTCTCCCTCCTTTCCCCCCACCTCCTGCTCATGACCCTTGTCGCCCCTCTTCCCCCACCCCCGCTCATGCCCCGTGTCTACCCTGTTCCCCCCCTTCCCACGCTCATCCCCCGTGTCTCCCTCCTTTCCCCCCACCCTCTGCTCATGCCCGTTGTCTCCCCTGTCCCCCCTCTCCCCGCTCATGCCCCATGTCTCCCCTGTTCCCCCCACCACCTGCTCATGCCCCGCGTCTCCCTCCTTTTCTCCCCACCCCCCGCTCATGCCCCGTGTCTCCCCTGTTCCCCCCCACCCCCCCCGCTCATGCCAGATATCTCCCCTGTTCCCCCCCACCCCCCGCTCATGCCCTGTGTCTCCCCTGTTCCCCCCCACCGCCCGCACATGCCCCGTGTCTCCCTCCCATTCCCCCCACCCCCGCTCATGCCCCGTGCCTCCCCTGTTCCCCCCACCCCCACTCATGCCCCGTGTCTCCCTCCTTATCCCCCCACCCCCACTCATGCCCTGTGTCTCCCGCCTTTTCCCCCCAACCCCGCTCATGCCCCATGGCTCCCCTGTTCCCCCCACACCCCCCGCTCATGCCCCGTGTCTCTCTTGTTCCTCCCACCCCCCGCTCATGCACCGTGTCTCCCTCCCTTCCCCCATACCCCGCTCATGCCCCATGTTTCCCTCTTTTCCCCCCCCCACCCCCTGCTCATGCCCCGTGTCTCCCCTGTTCCCCCCACCCCCCGCTCATGCCCCGTGTCTCCCTCACGTTCCCCCCACCCCCTGCTCATGCCCTGTGTCTCCCCTGTTCCCCCACCCCGCTCATGCCCCGCTTCTGCCTCCTTTTCCCCCCACCCCCCGCTCATGCCCCGTGTCTCCCCTGTTCAACCCCACCCCCCGTTCATGCCCTGTGTCTGCCTCCCATTCCCTCCCACCCCCTACTCATGCGCTGTGTCTCCCCTGTTCCCCCATCCCACGCTCATGCCCTGTGTCTCCCCTGTTCCCCCCACCCCCGCTCATGCCCCGTGTCTCCCTTCCGTTCCCCCCACCCCCTGCTCATGCCCGTTGTCTCCCCTGTCCCCCCTCTCCCCGCTCATGCCCCATGTCTCCCCTGTTCCCCCCACCACCTGCTCATGCCCCGCGTCTCCCTCCTTTTCTCCCCACCCCCCGCTCATGCCCCGTGTCTCCCCTGTTCCCCCCCACCCCCCCCGCTCATGCCACATATCTCCCCTGTTCCCCCCCACCCCCCGCTCATGCCCTGTGTCTCCCCTGTTCCCCCCCACCGCCCGCACATGCCCCGTGTCTCCCTCCCATTCCCCCCACCCCTGCTCATGCCCCGTGCCTCCCCTGTTCCCCCCACCCCCACTCATGCCCCGTGTCTCCCTCCTTATCCCCCCACCCCCACTCATGCCCTGTGTCTCCCGCCTTTTCCCCCCAACCCCGCTCATGCCCCATGGCTCCCCTGTTCCCCCCACACCCCCCGCTCATGCCCCGTGTCTCTCTTGTTCCTCCCACCCCCCGCTCATGCACCGTGTCTCCCTCCCTTCCCCCATACCCCGCTCATGCCCCATGTTTCCCTCTTTTCCCCCCCACTCCCTGCTCATGCCCCGTGTCTCCCCTGTTCCCCCCACCCCCCGCTCATGCCCCGTGTCTCCCTCACGTTCCCCCCACCCCCTGCTCATGCCCTGTGTCTCCCCTGTTCCCCCACCCCGCTCATGCCCCGCTTCTGCCTCCTTTTCCCCCCACCCCCCGCTCATGCCCCGTGTCTCCCCTGTTCAACCCCACCCCCCGTTCATGCCCTGTGTCTGCCTCCCATTCCCTCCCACCCCCTACTCATGCGCTGTGTCTCCCCTGTTCCCCCATCCCACGCTCATGCCCTGTGTCTCCCCTGTTCCCCCCACCCCCGCTCATGCCCCGTGTCTCCCTTCCGTTCCCCCCACCCCCTGCTCATGCCCTGTGTCTCCCCTGTTCCCCCCCACCCCCGCTCATGCCCCGTGTCTACCTCCCGTTCCCCCATCCCCCACTCATGCCCGTGTCTCCCTTGTTCCCCCCCAGCCCTCGCTCATGCCCCATGTCTCTCCAGATCCCCCCACCCCCCGCTCATGCCCCGTGTCTTCCTCCACCCCCCGCTCATGCCCCGTTTCTCCCCTGTTTCCCCCACCCCCTGCTCATGCCCCATAACTCCCTCCTGTTTCCCCCAGCCCCCTGCTCATGCCCCGTGTCTCCCATGTTCCCCCAACCCCCTGCTCATGCCCTGTGTCTCCCCTGTTCCCCCAACCCCCCGCTCATGCCCCATGTCTCCGCTGTTCTCCCCACCCCCCGTGTCTCCCTTCCGTTCACCCCACCCCCCGCTCATGCCCCGTGTCTACCCTGTTCCCACCTCCCCCCGCTCATGCCCTGTGTCTCCCCTGTTCCCCCCAGCCCCCGCTCATGCCCCGTGTCTCCATCCTTTTCCCCCCACCCCCCACTCATGCCCCGTGTCTCCCCTGTTTCCCCAACCCCGGGCTCATGCCCCATGTCTCCCTCCCGTTCCCCAACAACCCCCTGCTCATGACCCGTGTCTCCCCTGTTCCCCACAAACCCCCGCTCATGCCCCGTGTCTCCCCTGTTCCCCCAAGCCCAGCTCATGCCCGTGTCTCCACTGTTCCCCCCACCCCCGCTCATGCCCCGTTTCTCCCTTCCATTCCCCCCACACCCCACTTATGACCCGTGTCTACCCTGTCCCCCCCACCCCCTGCTCATGCCCAGTGTCTACCTCCCATTCCCCCCCAAACCCCCGCTCATGCCCCATGTCTCCGCTGTTCTCCCTATCCCCCGCTCATGTCCCGTGTCTCCCTCCTTTTCCGCCCACCCCCCGCTCATGCCCCATGTCTCCCTTCAGTTCCCCCCACCCCCAGCTCATGCCCCGTGTCTACCCTGTTCCCACCTCCCCCCGCTCATGCCCCGTGTCTCCCCTATTCCCTCCACCCCCCGCTCATGCCCCGTGTCTCCCTCCTTTTCCGCCCACCCCCCGCTCATGCCCCATGTCTCCCCTGTTTCCCCCACCCCCGGCTCATGCCCCATGTCTCCCTCCCATTCCCCCCAACCCCCTGATCATGCCCCGTGTCTCCCCTGTTCCCCCCACCCCCGCTCATGCCCCGTTTCTCCCTTCCATTCCCCCCACACCCCACTTATGACCCGTGTCTACCCTGTCCCCCCCACCCCCTGCTCATGCCCAGTGTCTACCTCCCATTCCCCCCCAAACCCCCGCTCATGCCCCATGTCTCCGCTGTTCTCCCCATCCCCCGCTCATGCCCCGTGTCTCCCTCCTTTTCCGCCCACCCCCTGCTCATGCCCCATGTCTCCCTTTGGTTCCCCCCACCCCCAGCTCATGCCCCGTGTCTACCCTGTTCCCACCTCCCCCCGCTCATGCCCCGTGTCTCCCCTGTTCCCTCCACCCCCCGCTCATGCCCCGTGTCTCCCTCCTTTTCCGCCCACCCCCCGCTCATGCCCCATGTCTCCCCTGTTTCCCCCACCCCCGGCTCATGCCCCATGTCTCCCTCCTATTCCCCCAACCCCCTGATCATGCCCCGTGTCTCCCCTGTTCCCCCTAAACCCCTGCTCATGCCCCGTGTCTCCCCTGTTCCCCCCAAGCCCCCGCTCATGCTCCGTGTCTCCGCTGTTCCCCCCACCACCCGCTCATGCCCCGTTTCTCCCTTCCATTCCCCCCACACCCCGCTCATGACCCGTGTCTACCCTGTCCCCCCACCGCCTGCTCATGCCCAGTGTCTCCGTCCCGTTCCCCCCACCCCCCGCTCATGCCCTGTGTCTACCTCCTGTTCCCCCCCAACCCCCGCTCATGCCCCATATCTCCCCTTTCCTCCTCACCCCCCGCTCATGCCCCGTGTCTTCTCTGTTCCCCCCACCCCCGCTCATGCCCCATGTCTCCCATGTTCCCCCCACCCCCTGCTCATGCCCAGTGTCGACCTCCCGTTCCCTCCACCCCCCGCACATGCCCCGTGTCTCCCTCCCGTTCCCCCCCACCCCCCCGCTCATGCCCCGTGTCTCCCTCCTTTTCCCCCCCCACACCCCACTCATGCCCTGTGTCTCCCCTGTTCCCGCCACCCCCCGCTCATGCCCCATGTCTCCCTCCTTTTCCACCCACCCCCCTCTCATGCCCGTGTCTCCCCTGTTCCCCCCACCCCCATTCATGCCCCGTGTCTGCCTCCCATTCCCCAGCACCCCTTGCTCATGCACCGTGTCTCCCCTGTTCCCCCCCACCCCCCGCTCATGCCCCGTGTCTCCCCTATTCCCCCCACCCCCCGTTCATGCCCGGTGTCTCCCCTACTCCCCTATTCCCCCCACCCCCCGCTCATGCCCTGTGTCTCCCCTGTTCCCCCCCACCCCCGCTCATGCCCCGTGTCTACCTCCCGTTCCCCCCACCCCCGCTCATGCCCCGTGTCTCCCTCCTTTCCCCCCACAACCTGCTCATGCCCCGTGTCTACCTCCCGTTCCTCCCCACCCCCCACTCATGCCCCTTGTCTCCCTCCTGTTCCCCCCCACCCCCGCTCATGCACTGTGTCTCCCGCCTTTTCCCCCCCACCCCCGCTCATGCCCCATGGCTCCCCTGTTCCCCCCACACATCCCGCTCATGCCCCGTGTCTCTCTTGTTCCTCCCACCCCACGCTCATGCACCGTGTCTCCCTCCCTTCCCCCCATGCCCCCTCATGCCCCATGTTTCCCTCTTTTTCCCCCCACCCCCTGCTCATGCCCCGTGTCTCCCCTGTTCCCCCCACCCCCGCTCATGCCCCGTGTCTCCCTCACGTTCCCCCCACCCCCTGCTCATGCCCTGTGTCTCCCCTGTTCCCCCCACCCCCCGCTCATGCCCCGCTTCTCCTTCCTTTTCCCCCACCCCCCGCTCATGCCCCATGTCTCCCCTGTTCAACCCCACCCCCGTTCATGCCCTGTGTCTGCCTCCCATTCCCTCCCACCCCCTACTCATGCGCCGTGTCTCCCCTGTTCCCCCCACCCCACGCTCATGCCCTGTGTCTCCCCTGTTCCCCCCTCCCCTGCTCATGCCCCGTGTCTCCCTTCCGTTCCCCCACCCCCTGCTCATGCCCTGTGTCTCCCCTGTTCCCCCCCACCCCCGCTCATGCCCCGTGTCTACCTCCCGTTCCCCCATCCCCCACTCATGCCCGTGTCTCCCCTGTTACCCCCCACCCCCCGCTCATGCCCCGTGTCTCTCCTGATCCCCCCACCCCCCGCTCATGCCCCGTGTCTCCCTCCTTTTCCCCCACCCCCCGCTCATGCCCTGTGTCTCCCTCCTTTTCACCCACCCCCCGCTCATGCCCCGTGTCTCCCCTGTTTCCCCCACCCCCTGCTCATGCCCCGTGTCTCCCTCCTGTTTCCCCCAGCCCCCTGCTCATGCCCCATGTCTCCCATGATCCCCCAACCCCCTGCTCATGCCCTGTGTCTCCCCTGTTCCCCCCAACCCCCCGCTCATGCCCCATGTCTCCGCTGTTCTCCCCACCCCCCGTGTCTCCCTTCCGTTCCCCCCACCCCCCGCTCATGCCCCGTGTCTACCCTGTTCCCACCTCCCCCCGCTCATGCCCCGTGTCTCCCCTGTTCCCCCCAGCCCCCGCTCATGCCCCGTGTCTCCCTCCTTTTCCCCCCACCCCCCACTCATGCCCCGTGTCTCCCCTGTTTCCCCCAACCCGGGCTCATGCCCCGTGTCTCCCTCCCGTTCCTCCCAACCCCCTGCTCATGCCCCGTGTCTCCCCTGTTCCCCACAAACCCCCGCTCATGCCCCGTGTCTCCCCTGTTCCCTCAAGACCCCGCTCATGCCCGTGTCTCCGCTGTTCCCCCCACCCCCGCTCATGCCCCGTTTCTCCCTTCCATTCCCCCCACACCCCGCTTATGACACGTGTCTACCCTGTCCCCCCACCCCCTGCTCATGCCAAGTGTCTACCTCCCATTCCCCCCCAAACCCCTGCTCATGCCCCATGTCTCCGCTGTTCTCCCCATCCCCCGCTCATGCCCCGTGTCTCCCTTCGGTTCCCCCCACCCCCAGCTCATGCCCCATGTCTACCCTGTTCCCACCTCCCCCCGCTCATGCCCCGTGTCTCCCCTGTTCCCTCCACCCCCCGCTCATGTCCCGTGTCTCCCTCCTTTTCCGCCCACCCCCTGCTCATGCCCTGTGTCTCCCCTGTTCCCCCCACCCCCCGCTCATGCCCCGCTTCTCCCTCCTTTTCCCCCACCCCCCGCTCATGCCCCATGTCTCCCCTGTTCCCCCCAAACCCCCGCTCATGCCCCGTGTCTCCCCTGTTCCCCCCAAGCCCCCGCTCATGCCCCGTGTCTCTGCTGTTCCCCCCACCCCCGCTCATGCCCCGTTTCTCCCTACCATTCCCCCCACACCCTGCTCATGACCCGTGTCTACCCTGTCCCCCCACCCCCTGCTCATGCCCAGTGTCGAACTCCCGTTCCCCCCACCCCCCGCTCATGCCCTGTGTCTACCTCCTGTTCCCCCCCAACCCCCGCTCATGCCCCATGTCTCCCCTGTTCCCCCTCACCCCCCCTCATGCCCCGTGTCTTCTCTGTTCCCCCCACCCCCGCTCATGCCCCATGTCTCCCATGTTCCCCCCACCCCCTGCTCATGCCCAGTGTCGACCTCCCGTTCCCTCCACCCCCGCACATGCCCAATGTCTCCCTCCTGTTCCCCCCTACACCCCCGCTCATGCCCCGTGTCTCCCTCCTGTTCCCCCCTACACCCCACTCATGCCCTGTGTCTCTCCAGTTCCCCCACACCCCGTTCATGCCCCGTGTCTGCCTCCCATTCCCCCGCACCCCCTGCTCATGCCCCGTGTCTCCCCTGTTCCCCCCCACCCCCGCTCATGCCCCGTGTCTCCCCTATTCCCCCCACCCTCCGTTCATGCCCCGTGTCTCCCCTATTCCCCCCACCCCCTGCTCATGTCCCGTGTCTCCCCTGTTTCCCCCCACCCCCGCTCATGCCCCGTGTCTACCTCCCGTTCCCCCCACCCCCGCTCATGCCCCGTGTCTCCCTCCTTTCCCCCCACAACCTGCTCATGCCCCGTGTCTACCTCCCGTTCCTCCCCACCCCCCACTCAAGCCCCTTGTCTCCCTCCGATTCCCCCTCACCCCCGCTCATGCCCCATGTCTCCCCTGTTCCCCCCAACACCCGCTCATGCCCCGTGTCTCCATCCTTTTCCCCCCACCCCCCGCTCATGCCACGTGTCTCCCCTGTTCCCCCCCACCCCCCGCTCATACCCTGTGTCTCCCCTTTCCCCCCCACCCCCGCTCATGCCCCGTGTCTCCCTCCCATTCCGCCAACCCCCTCTCATGCCCCGTGTCTCCCCTGTTCCCCCCACCCCCACTCATGCCCTGTGTCTCCCTCCTTTTCCCCCCACCCCCCGCTCATGCCCCGTGTATCCCCTGTTCCCCCCACCCCCGATCATGTCCTGTGTCTCCCGCCTTTTCCCCCCCACCCTCCGCTCATGCCCCATGTCTCCCCTGTTCCCCCCCACCCCCCCGCTCATGCCCCGTGTCTCTCTTGTTCCCCCCAGCCCCCGCTCATGCACCGTGTCTCCCTCCTTTCCCCCAACCCCTGTTCATGCCCCGTGTCTCCCTCTTTTTCCCCCACCCCCTGCTCATGCCCCGTGTCTCCCCTGTTCCCCCCACCCCCTGCTCATGCCCCGTGTCTCCCTCACTTTCCCCCCACCCCCTGCTCATGCCCCATGTCTCCCCTGTTCCCCCCACCCCCGTTCATGCCCCGTGTCTGTCTCCCATTCCCCCCACCCCCGCTCATGCCCCGTGTCTCCTCTGTTCCCCCCACCCCGCTCATGCCCCGTGTCTCCCCTGTTCCCCCCACCCCACGCTCATGCCCCATGTCTCCCCTGTTCCCCCCCACCCCCACTCATGCTCCATGTCTACCTCCCATTCCCCCCACCCCCGGCTCATGCCACGTGTCTACCTCCCATTCCCCCCACCCCCCGCTCACGCCCTGTGTCTCCCTCCTTTCCCCCCACCTCCTGCTCATGCCCCTTGTCTCCCCTCTTCCCCCACCCCCCGCTCATGCCCCGTGTCTACCCTGTTCCCCCCCACCCCCGCTCATCCCCCTTGTCTCCCTCCTTTCCCCCCACCCTCTGCTCATGCCCCTTGTCTCCCCTGTCCCCACCTCCCCCCACTCATGCCCCATGTCTCCCCTGTTCCCCCCACCACCCGCTCATGCCCCGCGTCTCCCTCCTTTTCCCCCCACCCCCCGCTCATGCCCCATGTCTCCCCTGTCCCCCCCCCACTCATGCCACATGTCTCCCCTGTTCCCCCCCACCCCCCGCTCATACCCTGTGTCTCCCCTGTTCCCCCCCACCGCCCGCTCATGCCCCGTGTCTCCCTCCCATTCCACCCCACCCCCGCTCATGCCCCGTGTCTCCCCTGTTCCCCCACCCCACTCATGCCCCGTGTCTCCCTCCTTATCCCCCCACCCCCACTCATGCCCTGTTTCTCCCGCCTTTTCCCCCCCACCCCCGCTCATGCCCCATGGCTCCCCTGTTCCCCCATCACCCCCCGCTCATGCCCCGTGTCTCTCTTGTTCCTCCCACCCCCCGCTCATGCACCGTGTCTCCCTCCCTTCACCCCATTCCCTGCTCATGCCCCATGTTTCCCTCTTTTCCCCCCACCCCCTGCTCATGCCCCGTGTCTCCCCTGTTCCCCCCACCCCCCGCTCATGCCCCGTGTCTCCCTCATGTTCCCCCCACCCCCTGCTCATGCCCCTGGTCTCCCCTGTTCCCCCCCACCCCCCGCTCATGCACTGCATTTCCCTCCTTTCCCCCCCACCCCCGCTCATGCCCCATGTCTTCCTCGTTTTCCCCCCACCCCCTGCTCATGCCCCGTGTCTCCCCTGTTCCCCCCACCCCCCGCTCATGCCCCGTGTCTCCCTCCCGTTCCCCCCCACCCCCTGCTCATGCCCCTGGTCTCCCCTGTTCCCCCCCACCCCCTGCTCTTGCCCCGTGTCTCCTTCCCGTTCCCCCCAACCCCCTGCTCATTCCCCATGTCTCCCCTGTTCCACCCATCCCCCGCTCATGCCCGGTGTCTCCCTTCCATTCCCCCCAACCCCCGCTCATGCCCCGTGTCTACCTCCCGTTCCCCCCTACCCCCCGCTCATGCCCCGTGTCTCCCTCCCATTCCCCCCCACCCCCTGCCCCGTGTCTCCCCTGTTCCCCCCAGCCCCTGCTCATGCCCCACGTCTACCTCCCATTCCTCCCCACCCTCCGCTCATGCCCCATGTCTCCCCTGTTCCCCCTCCCCCCGCTCATGCCTCGTGTCTCCCCTTTCCCCCCCCCGCTCATGCCCCGTGTCTCCTTCCTTTCCCCCCACCCCCGCTCATGCACCGTGTCTCCCTCCTTTCACCTCAACCCCCGCTCATGCCCCGTGTCTCCCCTGTTCCCTCCGACCGCCCGCTCATGCCCCATGTCTCCCTCCTTTCCCCCCCACCCCTGCTCATGCCCCATGTCTCCCCTGTTCCCCCCACACTCTGCTCGGGCCCCGTGTCTCCCCTGTTCCCCCCACCCCCCGCTCATGACCCGTGTCTCCCTCCCGTTTCCCCCACCGCCCGCTCATGCCCCATGTCTCCCCTGTTCCCCCCACCTCCCGTTCATGCCCCGTGTCTCCCTCCCGTTACCCCCCAGCCGCCGCTCATGTCCATGTCTCCCCTGTTCCCCCTGTAGGATTGTTTAGCGTGTTTTGGGAGCACAGAGTACAGCACCACTGCACAGGATCAATGTATAGAATGTTTTATTTTTAAGTGCAGCGCCACTGCATGGGTTTGGTGCATTGATATAATGTGGTACAGCAAGACATGTGTTATTGAGCATTTTTATGCATCGCCTCTGCATGGGTTTGGTGCATTGCTATGATGCAGTTGTTTCAAGCTATGTGTTGCCAGTGTAACATGGACATATAAGTAAGGGCAGGTTATTCAGTCAAAAACGATTTTTACATATAAAATGCAAATACATTTTTCACAGTTAAAAGCACACATCTGTACCTTCAAAATGCACACCATTTCTCACCTGAAATGCCTATGTTGCAAGAGACACATTTGGTAATTAACAAACTAATCTCACTAACAAGACTAATAATTATAACTCATTAATAAAAGAATGTGTCTTCACTGCAAAATGAGGCCTACTCTGAAAATCAGTTTTAAACACACATTCAAGTTTTTTTTTTCTTTTGCCTTTCTGTGGTCTGTCCACAGTAACTGCAGGAAGCAAAAACTTCGAATAAGCAGGAAATCAGTTTGGTTACAGTTGCAACTGTATAAGCCAAGCCATTGTGTACAGAGGGTGGTTAGGGCATGATAGAATTTTATTGGTTAGGATCCTTTGGTAGGAGGGAACCAGAGTTTTTTTTTTTTGTTTAATCTCGAGGAAGGAGAAAAGAGAGACATCTTGACACAGCTCGAAGAAGGAGGGGTTGACAGCTGGGGATGCCTGATTCCTAAAGCAGATTCAACTTGGTTGCAGAGACTGGCTTTTCCAGTCAACAAGTCCCAGTTTGAGTGACAGCAGATGCTTGTCCTTGCTGGGTGAACCCCTCCAGAAGGCGAACAGCCAAAGAAGTTACATGCTTAATAAGCCTGGTAATTATCTCGCTGAGGTGTGGGGGCCTGTGCGCCAGTGTGTATGAGAAAATTCAGTCAGTGTAGGAAAGGAGATTCCTGTGCTTTACCCACGTGTTTAATGTTGCAAATTGAATTCTTGTCTCTGCCACTCTCCTTTCAGTGTATCACAAATAATGCTGTTACTGTGCTATTTCATTTATTTCTGTAAAGAGTGAGATCGTGTTTAAATGCAACTTTTATAAACCACAAAAATATCTGAAAGCAGACGGGTGGTGTGTTTATTTTCTCTTTCATTTGTGCATTTATCAATACAGTGCTGATGATGTGGGGAGATGTTTAGACAGTGCAATTGTCATTTTTAAGGTAGCTAGAAATACGATTTGGCTGCAGCTGTGTGCACAATGTCATTCAGTATGAGCAATTATAACTAACTGTGTGTGTTGTAGTCTGCCGGAGGTCTATGAGTCGGCAGAAAGGGAGGCCCGGGACATAGTTCACTATCGTATATAAGATAGTGAAAAATACCACATGATAGCTTGCTGCCGTAGAAAAGACAGAGAGAAATTGCCCATGGTGGCACACTAAAAGTGAAAATGTGGTGTTCCTGAAATGCAAGCCTGAGGTCTCTATGGTGATTACACGAAAAATCTAAACAAAAATAAGGGGTTCTGGATATTGGGGCCACAAATAAAACAAGGGAATTATGCTCACCAAAATACCACCAACCACACATACCAACCACGCATACCAACCACGCATGTCTGTGTACTGAAATAATGCATATCCACATTATTATTATTATACATATCCCAATCTGAATACAAGGAGTGATTGTTGCTAAATTATTTTTGGCGGTAAGAAAATACAGCCAGGCCCCAAATCTACACAAAATACCCAACACCCCCCAGGCTTCCCACTCATGCCCCGTGTGTTAAGCGGAAACCTGTGCAGTTCCCTCTGGGACCACTGCAAATGATTTAGGCTTACAGGTGTTTGGCAGTAAACCCACTTGGTAGCCGTCTGTACCACACAGATTCACCTGGTAGCTGTGGCTGAGCAGTCAGATTTCTCTCAAGAAAGGTTAGGCAGTATGTGGAGTATACAAAATAGGTCAATTTACACAGTAGAACAAGCAGACACGGAACAGAGCTTGGGTGTAAAGATATATAGGTATTTATTTATAAAAACACATCTATGAAAAACACTCTGGCACTAATACGGCAAACAACTTCAATTACAATTACTATAAGTATCTCAATCCTCTAACAATATGTCGACAAGTCTCGGTTCACCGGCACCACTTATTTGCAGACAGAGGTGAATGCTTTAACCTAGATGGCACTCTAATATTCGTTAGAACGGGAGAGAATAGGCAGGGTATGAAACCAACTCGGTACCAACACTTTTATGAAACAATGCAAGGCAAGTAAGGCATGGTCTACTGTAGATCACAAAGTTCAGAGGCCAGGCCCACTCGAAGAGAGGCAAGGCCCTATGTCCCAAAAAAGTATCCCAGTGGAAATGCACTTTGAGTCTTGGTCGCAAATTGTCACAGAAAGATTGGACCAGTTCAGAACAGAAAGTTAAGAAGGCTTGGAGGTGACCCAATGGAGAGGCAAGGATTAAGACACCTCACGCTAACCATCACAAGGGAAGCCAGGTGGACACAGTACCTTGTATGTGGAGAGACAGCTCCGGCGGGGGCAGTTGTTCCTGGTGGTGGATGCAGATTGGGGCTTTGCCAAGAGATGAGATTCTCTCGTCGTCGAAGGAAAGTTGAAGATAGTTGCACCACCAGGGAAGAGACCAGCCGTGGAGTGCTCCATCACAAGGCACCACCTTTTGGTCGCGGTACAGTGGTTAGTGGCTATCCAGTTGCCAGGGTGCTCAGCACGGGCAATTCGACCACTACATCCTGGAAGCGAAGAAAAAGCAAAGGGGACTGGTTGTGCCCACCAGTCAGGGGAAGAAGACTCTCCGGCCGGGAGATCTCCTCTGTCGTTGGGAAGTGGTGAGTCGGTTCAGCAGGACTCCACCGGAGGTGTCATCGTTGCAGGTCGGCTCAGCTTTACCCTCGTCGGATTCTTAGGTCCTGTGGCGACTTCTGAAGAAAAAAATGACTCATGCATGAGGAATACCAGTGAACAGGGAGTAAGTGGGGATGCTATAGCTCCTTCCCTGGCCAAGCAAAACAATGACCAAACACAGGTAGAAAAAGGAAATACTCAAAAGGAGGGTACGGGTCAATCACCTGAAGAATTCTTTGAGCCACATATTTTTGAAGAGGCTGAAAGGGCTGGTATCACACTAAATGACCACAAATGCATGCACAGAATTAAAAAATGACACATTGCTGATTGATGTTGTTACACATGTTCAGTTGGAAGGTTGTAATGTGGTCTCTGATGTTACCCAGATGGATGGGCGAACAGTGGCCACACTCCAAAAAACCTCTGATCATGGAGAAATGAATAAAGTCTCTCGCGCAGAAATGGGTAAAAAGAAGGGGAAAAATGTCTTTCCATTTACCAATGTGCTTAGCCAAAAGTGAAAAAGGCCTGAGAAAGCTGAGCCCTGAAATCAGTAAGAATTCACACTTCTTATGTGTATTAGAGGAAGTTGAGGACAGATATTATGCACCCATCACTGTAGAAGAAAAATGCCACACATTTGCTATGATTGACACTGGCGCACAGGCCACAATTATGTCCAAGGAGCTGGTAAAGAGTATCAATGAAGGGAGACCCCCCCAGAGTCAGATCACAGTGAAGGAAAATCAAGGTCCAGTGCATAACTCTAATCGGGAGGAGGTGCCCATCATAGGTGTAACTGAGGTTGACATAAAAATAGGAAAGCACAGAATGAAACAAGAGGTATTGATCACATCTATTTGTGAAATTCCATTTCTGATGGGGACAGATTGCCTGAAAAGATTGTCTCCTCTCATAGATGGGGTGAATGGAGGGCTGTGGTCCTTAACCAAAAAACCATTGAGGCCTAAGAAACTAAAATCACAAAACAGCAACATAAATGAATGTCACACTGTTGCCAAAACAAATTATGCTGTGGAGGTATATCTCCAGAATAGTTGCAAAGCTAGTGTCACTGTTATATTAATGTGTCAAGACAAAATGCAGAGCGACAATGAAGGACTACCTGTACAAATCTACTTGGACCCAAGGAAAAATTGGCAGACTGCCATAGATGAGCACACATTACTTTTTTATTTAAAAGAGAAAACAATCAAACAGAATATTGCTCCTAAACAGATTCAGAAACACACATTACCACTCTTGCTAAAATACACATGGAAGATGAGCAACCATGGGTTCATGTTGGTATAAATGACTGTTTTAAAAACAATAAAAGCCACTTTAGCGCTTGAACAGGAGAGGAGCTTCATTAATGAGAAATTGTTGCAAAAAATGATGGAGAGGGAGGAGATCCCGAAATTTAGAATTAAGTACCAATATGTCTCTTGTTTGGACAGTCCAGACTTTGAAAACCGAATTGCAGGCAGATGCATGCTGAAAATTAACATTGGACGAAAAACAACTCACCATAATCTGTGGATAGTGAGTGGAGCACAAAATGACTTTTACATGGGCAACAACATCGTGCATAGGATGTGCAGCATGGTGTTAGATTTCCTTAATCAAAAGATATGGTCACGGCGAGGTGGGCCTGCACCTGAATTTGAAGACAAAAGAAGAGCTTTTCATTGCGCGCAGCTGGTCCCATATGCAGTTGAATTACAGATGAGGAAGGATACTATTATTCCTGCATTCACCAAACAGGTTGCAATAACACTGAAGTGCAGAAATGGACAGCAGATGAAAGATTCTGATGCATTTTAATGCCGGAATTAATCCATAAAACAGCAAGGCCTGGATTATGAATACATTCCATTGGTAGATATTGGTGAAGGATCTGTAAAAAATATGGTAAATAATAAAGGTTGTCAGGATATTCATTTAGAGGAAAACTCCCCATTAGGAATGGCCATACAAAAATCACATTATACGGCAGATTTAAATAACATGGTGATTGGAAATATCCCTGAAAAGTATGTAGATGCCAAGGGTGAGTTGCCAGAACACCTGGACTCTCAGCCCAAAGGAATATTTAAAATTCATTCTGTGTATCCTTATGATTCAAATGAGACAGTGTGCTGCCATCAAGAGGATTGCATAATATTTATTTTAAATGAAAATGAAACAGAAAATCAGCCCATGAAGTGGAAGCTGATATGCCAAAATATTTAAAAGTGGCAGCTTTACAAAAAGACACAGCCACACAGTTAGAGGAAAGCGCCGAGATTCCCTTACCAGAAGATTTTCCAGAATTTTCAAAAATGGTAGAAGAGCAGATCTCCTTAGCGGATGCTTGTGACAGCGATGAGGATAGAAACAATCTGAGGGAGACATTTATGTAGTTTAAGGATGTATTTGCAAAAGATGCTTATGATTGTGGTTTAACTGATTTACATGTGGCCACACTACCAGAAGTCCAGTGTTTGTACACCAGTATAGACTACCGCTGGCATGTTTAGAATCATTGGCAGAGATTATTAAAAATTTGGAATCGCGGGGAATCATCAGGCCCATTCATAGCACATCCAATACACCTGTTTTAGGTGTGTTAAAGCCAAATGGTCAATGGCGGCTATGTGCAGACTTGAGGGAGTTAAATAAAAGAGTACCAGTGTCCAGATGGCCATTGCCATTCATTGATCAGGGCCTAGCTCAGGTACATGGTTCAAAAGTGTTTACCACATTAGATCTCACATCTGGATATTGGTGCGTGCCATTGGCAGAGGAGATACAGAATTTATTTTCCTTTACATTTGACAGGACTCAATACGCCTGGCTTAGAACGCCGTTCGGGTACATCATTAGTGGGAGTGAATTTGGCATATTTTTGAGAAAGGCCATGCCTGATGCAGCGGAAAGAGGAACCATAGTTTACGTGGATGATGTCTTGATAAAAAATGAAGGCCTGAAAAGCCACTTTGATGAAATAAGACATGTGCTTGGCCAATTGCAGAAAGCAGGCGCCAAAGTATCTTTGCAAAAAGCACAATGGTGCAAGAAAAAAGTGAACTTTCTAGGCCATGAAGTGACTGAACATGGGCTAAATCCACTAACGAAAAAAATAGAGGCTATACAAAAACTAAAGGACCCTAAAAATGTGAAAGAGGTAAAAAGTTTATTAGGGATGACAGGCTATAACAGAAAATTCATTGAAAATTATGCTGAAATCACTCAACCATTGACTAAACTGCTTAAACTGAATACTCCCTGGAAATGGGAAAAAGAGCAGTCTGAGGCAGTGGCTAAACTGAAGGAATGTCTGGTAAAGGCACCATGTTTAGCATATCCCATAAAAGGTAGGGATTTCTTTATAGAAATAGGTTTTTCTGAACATTGTATGTCAGCAGTGTTATCACAAAAACATGATTTGAATCACAAAACAATTGCCTATGCAAGTAAGGCATTTTCCCAAGTTGAAATGAAATTTAATGAATGTGAAAAGGCCCTATTAACCACTGTGTGGGCGCTACAACATTTCCGCCCCATTGTTCAGGGAGAAAAGGTGATTATTGAAACAAATCATCAACCTTTGCAGTTTTTAGAGAGTAAAAGAATTAGGTCAGGTAATCTAGTGCAGTCCAGAATCACTTCATGGACGCTGGCATTACAAGGTTTTCCTGTAGAAGTGAGATATGGACAAAATAAAAAGAGCCCAATTGCTCAAGGGTTAGCTGACTTACATGACTGCGCAGCTGAACAAATATCAAATGAAATGGAAGTGGAACCTAATTGGCAGGAATTTGAACAATCACCACACACAGCTTTTGATGAAAAAACATGCAAGGATTTGCCAACTGTATATGTGGATGGTTGTGCTTTTCACATTGAAAATGACAGTAATAAACAATTAGTGTCAGGAATAGGAAATGTCTGGTTGAAATGTGAAGGAGTCCCCAGTATAGGGATGAGGATTGGAGCTAGGAGCAGTCAAGTGGCGGAATTGGCAGCCATTTATAAAGCAATTACTACTGCAGTTGATAGAAAGTTCAGTGAAATTGTCCTGGTGACTGATTCTGACTATGCACGGAATAGTTTTGTGGAGTATTTACCTGGCTGGAAAGCGAGAGGCATGGTTACATAAAACAAAAAGCCACTTAAACATGGAAAAATGATACAAGCCATAGACAAATTGGTGTCGGAAAATGATTTGACAATATACTGGAGAAAAATTCGTGGACATTTAAAAACACCAGGAGAGGATAAGGAGGAAAATGATAAGGCAGACCACCTGGCAATAATTGGGGCTGTGATGGGAGAATTGCTACCTATTGATGATTTACTGGGTGAAATACAAATTGATGCAGTAACACGTTCTAAAGCACCAAAGGAGGTAGATCAACCAGTGGTGAAATGGGGCCATGACACGCCAGACCAAGATTTGATTGAGGCACAAAAGAACGATCGAATTTTGGGAATCTATTATAATCATTTGATAGATCCTGAACAAAACCCTTTAACAGAAAATGATTGTATGGGAAAAGAAGAGTTGAGGGTGCTAGTAAAGAATAAAAAACAAATTAGATTACAGGATGGACTCATGATTAGAGAGTCCATAACAGGACAAATACAGTGGGTGGTACCCCTTTCATTCAGAGGGCTGATGCTACAACATGCACATGATGCAATAACTGCAGGCCACAGAGGTTCACAAAAAACATTGGAGATACTAAAAGATTATACTTACTGGCCACATATGTCCCAAGATGTGGAATTATATACTAGAGGATGTCTAGTATGCGCCCAATTTAAACCTGCTTCACAAATGCATAGAGCACCATTTATGAAAAGAGGCCTAACTCTCCCATGGTCAGATTTGCAAATAGAATATGTAGGCCCTTTAAAAAGGTCGAGCAGGGGAAACCGTTATATTTTAAGTGTGGTATGTTTGATGTCGAAGTGGATTGAATGCATTCCTGCACCAGATTGTAGTGCGCAAACAGCAGCCACGTTGCTGGTGAACCATGTGTTCTCAAGGTTTGGGTTGCCACAAAGAATTGAGTCAGTCAGAGGAAGTCATTTCACAAGTACTCTAATGAGTATGGTATGGCAAATACTAGGTGTGAAAAGGAAACTACATATCGCATATCGGGCAGCCTCGTCAGGTGGAGTTGAACGGAGCAATAGGTCTGTTGTGGATATTTTAAAGAAATTTGTGGCAGAAGTAGGTTCCAACTGGGATTTACGTTTACCGTTGGTTTTGATGGCAATCAGATCAACTCCTGCCAAAGCAACAGGTGTTAGCCCCCATGAGGTCTTGACAGGTAGGAAAATGGTGTTACCAAAACACCTGCTATTCAAAACACATGAGCAGACACTTGTGAGTGCATCCACAGTTCATGAGTACATTGATGAACTGAGGAGGCATTTGCAACATGCATTTGCTTTTGTGCAGAGAAATCTGGAAAGGGCTGCTGACAGTGCTAAGACATACTATGATAAAAGAACATCAGTGAGAGAATACAGTGTTGGGGATCAGGTGTACAAGTTTCATTTTGGAAAAAGTAAACAGAAAAATTCTAAATTTCTAGAAGCCTGGCAGGGGCCATTTCGAATTATAGATAAGATCTCTCCTGTAGTGTATACAATTTTGAAAAATGAAGGTGAAACAGCGATAGAGCAGTTTGTCCATGTATATCAGATCAAGCCATGCCATCCCAGACACGAGATCAGGCGGCTTGAGCATGTAGAAACAGAAAGCCCTGGGGCTGCTGCCCACTGATGCACACAATACAACAGAAAGTCCCTTGAACACAAAAAGATAAGATAAATGGGTACAGTCAGGAGGCAGTGACAGAGAAGTTAAAAAGTTGAATATTATAATGGCACATACACACTGTAATATATGTAAATAAATAAATAATATAAAAAGTAAAAAAATATATATAATGGAAGCTCATGGTCGGTGTGCAGAATGAAAATGCATTGAATTTAAAATGTTGTTTCATGTATGCTTATTTTCTTTTTAACCTGTGTTTAATTTCAGAAAAAAAAATGTTTTATTTTTGGCAAAAGGGTGGTTAGTATTGTGCTATATACTTAATCTGTTTCTTTTCTATTTTGGTTTAGAACATTAACTATTTATACCGGAGGTCACGGGAGACGATGGAATATGGAGTACCCTGGATGAAGACCAAAAGATGCCTGCCTCCGGGTGGAGGTGAAGACAAAATAGCCGGAATACCAAAGAAAAGATGACTTCTATACAGAAGGATCCAAGAGTACCAAGATGAAAGAGTACCCGAATGAACCAAAAGAGGCAGACAAGAGTCCTGACATATGGAGTTCCACGTATTTATTATTGTAATTAATTGTTTTCATTTGTTATGTTAATTATTTGTTTTAGTTAGTTGTTTTATTTTATTATTTTCAATTGACTTCAAGTATACAATTGAAATACTGGACTGGACACTTCCATTGAGAAGGCAAATGTAGAACATTTTATAAGAATTGATAAATTCAGTTGAATTTTAATATTATATTGATTGAACAGCGACTTTCAATTTTCATCTTCACAACAAGGATGTTAATTGTATTGGATTGTTACATTTTTGAAAGAAGGAAAGGAACAAGTTGGATTTTTTCCAATTGTGGCTCGGATTAGCCAAATTAAAAAAAAAAGGAGGGTATACGTAGGATTGTTTAGCGTGTTTTGGGAGCACAGAGTACAGCACCACTGCACAGGATCAATGTATAGCATGTTTTATTTTTGAAGTGCAGCGCCACTGCATGGGTTTGGTGCATTGATACAATGTGGTACAGCAAGACATGTGTTATTGAGCATTTTTATGCATCGCCACTGCATGGGTTTGGTGCATTGCTATGATGCAGTTGTTTCAAGCTATGTGTTGCCAGTGGAACATGGACATATAAGTAAGGGCAGGTTATTCAGTCAAAAACGATTTTTACATATAAAATGCAAATACATTTTTCACAGTTAAAAGCACACATCTGTACCTTCAAAATGCACACCATTTCTCACATGAAATGCCTATGTTGCAAGAGACACATTTGGTAATTAACAAACTAATCTCACTAACAAGACTAATAATTATAACTCATTAATAAAAGAATGTGTCTTCACTGCAAAATGAGGCCTACTCTGAAAATCAGTTTTAAACACACATTCAAGTTTTTTTTTCTTTTGCTTTTCTGTGGTCTGTCCACAGTAACTGCAGGAAGCAAAGTCTTCGAATAAGCAGGGAATCAGTTTGGTTACAGTTGCAACTGTATAAGCCAAGCCGTTGTGTACAGAGGGTGGTTAGGGCATGATAGAATTTTATTGGTTAGGATCCTTTGGTAGGAGGGAACCAGAGTTTTTTTTTTGTTTAATCTCGAGGAAGGAGAAAAGAGAGACATCTTGACACAGCTCGAAGAAGGACGGGGTTGACAGCTGGGGATGCCTGATTCCTAAAGCAGATTCAACTTGGTTGCAGAGACTGGCTTTTCAAGTCAACAAGTCCCAGTTCGAGTGACAGCAGATGCTTGTCCTTGCTGGGTGAACCCCTCCAGAAGGCGAACAGCCAAAGAAATTACATGCTGAATAAGCCTGGTAATTATCTCGCTGAGGTGTGGGGGCTGAGTGTGTATGAGAATATTCAGTCAGTGTAGGAAAGGAGATTCCTGTGCTTTACCCACGTATTTAATGTTGCAAATTGAATTCTTGTCTCCGCCACTCTCCTTTCAGTGTATCACAAATAATGCTGTTACTGTGCTATTTCATTTATTTCTGTAAAGAGTGAGATCGTGTTTAAATGCAACTTTTATAATACACAAAAATATCTGAAAGCAGACGGGTGGTGTGTTTATTTTCTCTTTCATTTGTGCATTTATCAATATAGTGCTGATGATGTGGGGAGATGGTTAGACAGTGCAATTGTCATTTTTAAGGTAGCTAGAAATAAGATTTGGCTGCAGCTGTGTGCACAATGTCATTCAGTATGAGCAATTATAACTAACTGTGTGTGTTGTAGTCTGCCGGAGGTCTATGAGTCGGCAGAAAGGGAGGCCGGGACATAGCTCTCTACCGTATATAAGATAGTGAAAAATACCACATGATAGCTCGCTGCCGTAGATAAGACAGAGCGAAATTGCCCCTGGTGGCACACTAAAAGTGAAAATGTGGTGTTCCTGAAATGCAAGCCTGAGGTCTCTATGGTGATTACACAAAAAATCTAAACAAAAATAAGGGGTTCTGGATATTGGGGCCACAAATAAAACAAGGGAATTATGCTCACCAAAATACCACCAACCACACATACCAACCACGCATACCAACCACGCATGTCTGTGTACTGAAATAATGCATATCCACATTATTATTATTATACATATCCCAATCTGAATACAAGGAGTGATTGTTGCTAAATTATTTTTGGCGGTAAGAAAATACAGCCAGGCCCCAAATCTACACAAAATACCCAACACCCCCCAGGCTTCCCACTCATGCCCCGTGTGTTAAGCGGAAACCTGTGCAGTTCCCTCTGGGACCACTGCAAATGATTTAGGCTTACAGGTGTTTGGCAGTAAACCCACTTGGTAGCCGTCTGTACCACACAGATTCACCTGGTAGCTGTGGCTGAGCAGTCAGATTTCTCTCAAGAAAGGTTAGGCAGTATGTGGAGTATACAAAATAGGTCAATTTACACAGTAGAACAAGCAGACACGGAACAGAGCTTGGGTGTAAAGATATATAGGTATTTATTTATAAAAACACATCTATGAAAAACACTCTGGCACTAATACGGCAAACAACTTCAATTACAATTACTATAAGTATCTCAATCCTCTAACAATATGTCGACAAGTCTCGGTTCACCGGCACCACTTATTTGCAGACAGAGGTGAATGCTTTAACCTAGATGGCACTCTAATATTCGTTAGAACGGGAGAGAATAGGCAGGGTATGAAACCAACTCGGTACCAACACTTTTATGAAACAATGCAAGGCAAGTAAGGCATGGTCTACTGTAGATCACAAAGTTCAGAGGCCAGGCCCACTCGAAGAGAGGCAAGGCCCTATGTCCCAAAAAAGCATCCCAGTGGAAATGCACTTTGAGTCTTGGTCGCAAATTGTCACAGAAAGATTGGACCAGTTCAGAACAGAAAGTTAAGAAGGCTTGGAGGTGACCCAATGGAGAGGCAAGGATTAAGACACCTCACGCTAACCATCACAAGGGAAGCCAGGTGGACACAGTACCTTGTATGTGGAGAGACAGCTCCGGCGGGGGCAGTTGTTCCTGGTGGTGGATGCAGGTTGGGGCTTTGCCAAGAGATGAGATTCTCTCGTCGTCGAAGGAAAGTTGAAGATAGTTGCACCACCAGGGAAGAGACCAGCCGTGGAGTGCTCCATCACAAGGCACCACCTTTTGGTCGCGGTACAGTGGTTAGTGGCTATCCAGTTGCCGGGGTGCTCAGCACGGGCAATTCGACCACTACATCCTGGAAGCGAAGAAAAAGCAAAGGGGACTGGTTGTGCCCACCAGTCAGGGGAAGAAGACTCTCCGGCCGGGAGATCTCCTCTGTCGTTGGGAAGTGGTGAGTCGGTTCAGCAGGACTCCACCGGAGGTGTCATCGTTGCAGGTCGGCTCAGCTTTACCCTCGTCGGATTCTTAGGTCCTGTGGCGACTTCTGAAGATCCAGTCCCAAAAGCCCTGCTTTTATGCAGCAAACCCCCATTCATTCAGCCTAGCTGTCAATCAAAACACGCTAAATGGTGAGCGAGGTGGCTCACCACTTGGGCCAATCACACCAGAGTGCGACTTGAGTTTGCAAGGCAACTCAGTCCAGGGTGCCTAAACCCCCTCCCACACCCCCTGTGGTACCCAGACAGAATGGCACCGCTTTGGAGGGCTTCTGTGCAGAAGCCCGCCAAAAGTGGAACAAAGGCCTCAACCTTTGGTTCAGAGTTACAGAGGCGAACACAGACGCCATTTTAAAAACCGAGTTCTGGCAGAAAATACCAACCGGTAGATTTATTTAAGACAAATAAACCGGCGGTATGTTAGAGACTAACGGGAAAAAGTATTAGTCCTCAACAATGGGAAGAATCCCATAGAATTATATTCGGGGTCGAATATAACAAGTAGTTTCCACTGCCACCAGCCAAAACTCGACGAGGGGGGACGGGATAGTGCCCCCTCGAACAACAGACCCAGGGGTAATCGAATTACGCCTACCAGTACGTCCACAATAGGATGGTTTGTAATAGTTCTGTTAGTAAATTTAGGTTTAGTAAAGCCAATGGTGACTTTACATGCCCTGGGAGACAGTAGTCAGTCCCAGGGTATGGAGTCTATGGTGGGGATCCTCTGGGACACCCCAGTGTTACGGCACGGAGGGTGCGGTGTAACACACATAGCAAAACATGAGACCCTATGGAGTAAAAGACCCCATAGCCCATAGAACACATTGACATTCAAAGGAATCAACCACATTCAGGTCCAAGAGTGGGAGAAAAAGAGTCTCACTCTTGGCAGGACGGAAAAAAACAAACTCCAGAAATCCAGCAAAGTTGCTGGGGGACTCACTAGATTAGGAAATTCAGCTTAAACAGAGAATTCTCCCTAACACCGTGTCTCCCTCCTTTCCCACCCACCCCCAGCTCATGCCCCGTGTCTCCCTCCTTTTCCCCTCCACCCCCTGCTCATGCCCTGTGTCTCCCCTGTTCCCCCACCCCCACTCCTGCCCCGTGTCTCCCTCCTTTCCCCCCCACCCCCCACTCATGCCCCGTGTTTCCATTCTTTCCCCCATCCCCTGCTCATGCCCCATGTCTCCCCTGTTCCCCCTACCCCGGCTCATGCCCTGTGTCTACCTCCCATTCCCCCCTCATGCCTGTCTCTCCCTCCTTTTCCCCCCACCCCCCACTCCCGCCCCGTGTCCCCCCTGTTCCCCCCACCCCTGGCTCATGCCCTGTGTCTCCCCTTTTCCCCCATCCCCCGCTCATGCCCCGTGTCTCCCTCCTTTCCCCCCACCCCCCGCTCATGCCCCATGTCTCCCTCCTTTCCCCCCCACCCCCCGCTCATGCCCCGTGTCTCCCCTGTTCCCCTTACTGCCCACTCATGCCCCTTGTCTCCCCTGTCCCTCCCGCCCCCGCTCATGACCCGAGTCTCCCTCCCGTTAACCCCCCACCACCCTCTCATGCCCCGTGTCTCCCTTGTTCCCCCCCACCCCCGCTCATGCCCCGTGTCTCCCCTGTTCCCCCCACCCCCCGCTCATGCCCCGTGTCTCCCCTGTTCCCCCCAGCCCCACTCATGCCCCGTGTCTCCCTCCTTTTCCCCCCCACCCCCTGCTCATGCCCTGTGTCTCCCCTGTTGCTCCCCACCCCCCGCTCATGCCTCGTGACTCCCTCCTTTTCCCCCACCCCCCGCTCATGCCCCGTGTCTCCCTCTTTTAACCACCCACCCCCCGCTCATGCCCCGTGTCTCCCTCCTTTACCTCCTACCCCCCACTCATGCCCCGTGTCTCCCTCCTTTCCCTCATCCCCTGCTCATGCCCGTT